>NC_056745.1:790791033-790921033 GCF_019279795.1 Protopterus annectens
CGGCCTGCTTCTTTCACATTGTGTATTCTGTCAGTGAGCCAGTTGGCAACCCATCTTGTGACATAGGGATTTATACCTAGTTTAGTGAGTTTATCTATAATACCAGAGTTGGGGATGGTGTCAAAAGCCTTGGCGAGATCTAGATAGGCTGTGTGAACCACCTTACCCTCATCTTTGGCTTTGGTGACTGCTTCAAAGAAGTCAATCAGGTTTAGGAGACATGATCTGCCTTTTACAAACCTGAACTGGGTGGTGTCCAGAGTTTGGAGATTACCAATGTCTTTATTTATAAGTTCCATGATGATACGTTCCATGGCCTTGCAGACCAGGCTCGTTAGGCTAATGGGGTGGTAGTTCCTGGGGTCCGTAGTGGCTCACCCTTTGTGAAGTGGGATAACCATCACTGTGTGCCATTCAGTGGGCACAAAGCCTGAGGTGAGGTTAAGATTGAACATGATGCTTAGGTGGGGTGCTAGTTTATTCTGTAGTTCATGTAGAGCGCAGCGTGGGATGTTGTCAGGTCCCATGGATGCTGTGTTCTTGGCTTTGGACAGTGTGTTTATTACCTGTGCAGCCATGATTACAGGAACTTTGCATTCTTTCAGTATAGAGATTGGCCCTTTAGGGGGTGGGGGGGGTAAAGTTAGCACTGAACCTATCTGCCAGCATGTTGGCATTATCAGTTGGTTCTGTATATTTAGTGCCATTGTGCTGTAACTCAGAGCAGATCTGAGTGTTGCCTTTGAGATTCTTGACATAGCTTTAGAATGCTGTGTAGTTGTCTTTAGAATCAGTGGCAATTTTGTTTTCATAACTAGCTTTGGAGGATTTTATGAGGGATCTCAGCTTCTTACTGAGGCTGACCAGGGAATTCTTCCAGTCATGGGATTTTATGCTTTTTTGCAACAGTTTCTTTCTTGTGTTGTAGAGTTTGTTTATGGCAGGGGACCACCAGAATGCCTTACTTTTTTTGGAGGATAGCATCTTGGTTCTGTTAGGGATAGCATGATCCATGCACTCATGCAAGTGCTTATAAAGTGCATTTGTGTAGGATTTAGCAGTAGTACCTCTATTGTATGTCTGCGTGGGTGTTGTGAAGTTTGCCACTCCTGTCTTAAGAAGTGTGAAGTTGGCTTTGGAAAATTTTTTTACGGTGGTTTCCCTAATGGGGGCTAGGGGCAGGATGTGGATGTCTAGGCTGATTAGCTTGTGGTTTGATCTGACCAATGAGGAATTGACCTCTGGTGTGGAACACCGGTCACACATGTTGGTAATGACAAGGTCTAGGATATTGCTGCCCCTGGTGGGGGTGGGGATAAGTTGATCCAAGGCATTGGAATGTATGAATTTCAGAAAACATTGAGCAAAAGAGTTGGTGCATAAGTAGTTTTCCCAGTTAATGGTGGGGTAGTTGATATCACCCATTATTAGGGTGTTGGGCTGTACCCTAATATTTTCCAGTGTATCAAGAAATGAGGAGTGGGAATCCTGGGGCATGGTGGGGGATCTGTAGCAAGTTACAATTTGGATTGCAGTCTTGCCCAGAGTTAGTTGCACTTGGATAATCTCGGATGCATTATGCTGAGCAACTAGCCTGGAGGTGTGGATATTCTTAATGAATATGGACACACCTCCACCTTTAGTGTTTCGGTCCAGGTTAGGTGGCCGAAAGGTGTGGTATGAATTATAGCCTGGTAATGCAGGGGTGCTATCTGTAGTCTTGAACCAGGTCTCTTTCACTGCACAGACGTCAATATTCTCCATTTTAATGAGTGGCTCAAGTGAATGCATTTCGAGATTTAGACTTCAAGCATTGAGTAGCATTACCATCAGATTTTGCTTGCTTGTACCTGTTACAGTAGAGAATTTGTCATTTGAACCTTACCTAAAAAAGGCACTATAGGGGTGGCAAGAGCCTTAGCCAGTATCCAGAATCACAAGGGTGACAGGTGCAGGCCATCTCTAGCAAAGCATTGTGGTCTGTCGATCATGTCATCCAAGGCAGACAGATACTGTATCCCCGTAGAATGACACCAGAAGCTTAGTCAATTGTTGAAGTCAGTCATTTTGTCCTTGTACTGTGGTATCATTCTGGGTGATGGCAGGATGCTACTCAGGGCTGGGATCATACCTGCCTGGGCTACAAGATCCAAGAGCTCCTCCATGTCTCTTCTCATGTAGTCCAGGGAGGTATGTCTCAGGTCATTCATACCAACATGAACAATGACAGAGTCATATTTGTACTTGTTGAGGAGTGACCTGAGTACGTGCATTATGTGGTGGATCCTGGCACCTGACAGACAGCTGACAGTAACTTTCTCCAAGTTTAGCTTGGTGAGTGGAACATCAGTGTGCCTGACTATAGAGTCACCTATGACTAGAGTGCTGGATACATTTTTATGCCTTATGGGCTGTGGTTGAGTGGCACACTGAGTTTGTGGGCTATGTGTCATTTTGGTTGTGTTGGGGGGGGGGGTGGAGGTTGCATGCGTTTCTGCTTTGGAGATATTTGTTGCTTTAGCAGATTTTTATTGAGAGCCTCCATGAATGTAGATGTGTGTTTTGTGTTGCAATGTGTGTGTTTTGGTGGTATAGGTTTTGAGGGACTATGTGATGAGTGTGGTGTGGTGCAAGTGTTTACCTTCTCCTCTTGACTGTCTAGTCCAGTCTTCGGTGAAGAAAGCTTTGCTTCCAGTTTGTCTATATAAGTGCATCTCTCACATTTTGTAGTGTTGGGTGGTAGGAGGAGAGGGTTGTCTGTGTACATGAGGCAATTGCTGCATTGCCCCAAGATGCCAAGATTCATCAGGTAGACAGGAGAAAACACTGGGAGCTGACCCTTAGACATGCCTTGATAGGTGCTTATTTATTAAGTACTAAAACTGTTTACCTCTAGACAAGTGAGGAAAGTTGAGTGCTATAGTAATTTTTAGCTTATTTAGTGCTTACAACAAGTTCTGAACAAGTGCTGAGCTCAAATAAACAGATTTGAGTGCTAAAACTAAAAAAAAGGCTACTTCTAAGGGAAAATTTGAAGAGCAGACTTTATGGCACCAGGAATAGTTTAAGCCTAGCTAAGCAGCGATGCATATTTTTTTAAATATAACAGTAGCAAATGAGCAAACTGGTTTAAACAAATTAACCAATAAAAAGCTAAAAACTGAGCCCCATTCCAGCAGTCTTCAATCAGACAAGTTCTAGCTGCACACTCCTGCCACTAGGGTGCAGGGGAACCTTCTCCAAAAAAAGATGGCCTGGATTAGTGCTCAATTTATACAAACAAAGCTAGATTCACAGGTCTGAATTTAGTCTATGCTACAGCAAACAAGGAATACCAATTTCAGAAAGAAACGGTTCAAATAAGCAGGCACAATAAGCCTTTAACCAGAAACTCCCAGCACAGAAGGGCAGAATCGACCCTCTCCTCCCACAAGAGTGCAGATCACACCTTCTTAATGTAAAAATAACTGGCCTGAAGCCCAAGTGCTTGAACCAGAATTAATACACTCTTAGAATAACAGGCACTAAGCCTTCAATCAGCAACTCCCAACTTAGAAGGATGTAAGCTGCCTGTCCTGCCACAATAGTGCAGACCACAAACCTTCTTAATGTAAAACAGCTGGTCTGAAGCCCAAGTCCTTCAACCAAAGGCTTAGAATAACAGTTACAATTTAATCAGGCTACTAACAAGCAGTGATAAATTTAGCAGAATAAATGCTTTGAAGAGGTATCTCCTCAACTCACTACTCTTGCCTCCTTGTCTAGTTCATTCATGAAACTTATCTCCAATTCCAAGGGGGAGGGGGCCTCACTGGAAGTCGACTCAGTTATTTATATTAGAGGACATACCTTGATGAGGCTCTGTGACTTTCGTGGAACCTTTCATGGCATCCTATGTTAATGACCCCTTTGATGGCTTCACTTTATTTGGCCCTTCCATTAAAGATACCTTTACTTGCTGTGAGCAAGAAGGGAAGGCCCTATCTGCCATCAGAGTCTAGTTTTCTACCCTCAATGGACCTTCTTAAGGAATCAACAAGGTGACAAAAAGATCTGTTTCTGGAAATCCCAAGGGTCTTTCAAGGATCACTGTAGAGATTCTTCCTCCAAGGGCTGGGAGGGAAGTTTTAATGAATGACAGCACCCAAGGTGCAGAGGGAGACCACAGAATTAGGGCTTTAGAGAGCCTTTCTCTGACAGACCCATTCACCTTTCCTGAAGTGCTGTCCAACTGCTCAACTCTGGAGGTAGTTGGGGGTTGATGGTCTCTGTCCCTCTTTAACAAAAAACAGTTGGGTGCTAGAAATCATATCCAGAGGTTATTAAATTTCCTTCTTCTTTTAACCAGCAAAGACTCAAAAGAAACTCCCCAATGTCCCACCCAGTCAGAGGGAGTGGGAAGTTCTAGAGATTCAAAAACTGCTGCAAAAATGAGTCATCCAAGAGGTCCCAACCGAACAAAGAGGATTCAGAATGTACTCTTATTGCTTTTTAGTGCCAAAGAGAAGTGGGGACCTCAGACCCATTCTGGATCTAAGCAATATGAATTTCTTTATAAAGAAGTTGAAGTTCCAAATGGTCATGGTCCAGTCCATTTTACCACTGTTGTAGAAGGACAATTCAATGTGATCAATAGACTTGCAGGATGAGTACTATCACATCAAAATAGGCAATCCAGGAGTCATCCGTGCTTCATACTGGGGGCCAGTCATTACCAATTCAGAGCTCTGCCCTTTAGTCTTACCACAGCCATCCAGATGTTTACCAAATGCATGGAAGAGTTTCATCCCACCTCAAGCTGAAAGGATTCCAGGTGTTTCCATATCTGGATGACTGGCTTTTAACCACTCCAATCATGCATCATCTTCTCCAGGCCAGAGAATACCTGTTACAAATATCCAGTCTTTTAGGTATTGCCATAAATCTGCAGAGAACAAACATAATTCTGATGCAAAATTTGGAATTCATTGGGGCCCTTCTAGACACCCCAAATCAGAGAGCATCACTACCACCACATTGCATTCAAACTCTGAGGGAGCATGTTCATATTATCTTCAATCGTCCAACCCCTCCAGTGAGACTAGTACTTTAAACTCTTCGGTTTATGGCATTGACCATTACACCTGTCCTTTAACAAGGTTTTTTATGTGGATAATTCAATGGACTCTGACTGTTCAGTGGCCTGTTCTCTACCATCCTCTCTCTGACCCATCAAATTAACTCCAGTCTGCAGAAAACATCTCCAGCGGGGGCTTATTTCTGATGATCTGTTGATCAGCAAGCTTTTCCTTCTCCTGTCCCCCTCAGCCACAGTGACCATGGACGCTTTCCAGTTGGGGTGGCGGGGGGCATTTCCAGGGAAAGATAGACCAAGACATGTAGACTCATTTAGAGACCAGATTGCACATCAGTATTCTGGAGATGAGGGCAGCCCTCCTAATTTTGCAAGCCTTTTAGGATATCCTCCCTCTAGGCATGATTGCAATTCACAAAGACAATATGTCGATGGTTTGGCACTTCGGCAAACAGGGAGAAACCCATTTGTATCCATTGTGCAGAGAGACCATGAGGGTAAGGCACTGGATGATATCTTTACACTGTTTTCTACTTACAACTTACATACTGAGGAAGTCCAACGTTCTAGCAGACAGACTCAGCAGGTCCATTCTGATCCTTCACAAGTGGTCCCTCAGTCAATCAGTAGTGGACTTGATTTGGAGCCATTCAGGCCAACCTTGCTACAACCTCTTCACCTCCCATCTCAGCAACAAATGCAGCATGTGCATCTTTTTGATTCCCCCCACTAGGGGACTCACCAAGGGATACTCTAGCTCATGATTGCCCCCGCAGTTTCTCCTCCACTTAACCTCCTCTAACCCTGATCTCCAAATTCCTAAAGAAGCCAAATGGCTGAAGACCTCTGTGATCCTCATTGTCCCTACTGGACTTGTCAGATTTTGTTCCCTTTTCTCTGCTCTCATCTGAAATATCCTCCATGGATACTGCAACTTAGGCAGGATCTCTTCCTTCACACTTCTGAGAGTTATCTTCTGAATCTGTGAATCCTCAAACTAACCACTTGGTTTCTCCATTTCCAATGATTGTACAGAAGCCTGGGCCTATTTACCCTCTTCAAGACATTGCGTTGGCCTCCAAATACCTTCTACCAAAAAGGTTTATAGAAGCAAGTGGAAGAGGTTCACTTATTTGGCAGTCAAGGAGAATATTGATCCTTTTGCAGTTCTTCTACCTGTTATCCTGTCTTTTCTAACCTCCCTGTTTCATGAGGGTGCTAGTTTCTCTATTATTAAACTTCAGTTAGCTGCTATTTCAAATTTTCATTCTGGAAATTTGTTTGATTCTCTTGCTACATCTAAGTTATATAAAGCCTTTGTGAAGGGTGTTTTTCTACTCCAGCCTCCAGCTAAAGATTCTTCTCCTTCATGCAATCTCACCATCATTCTTCAAGGCCTAACACAGAAAACATTCAGACCTTCTAGTGACTGTCGCCTGAAATTTCTTTCTTGGAAAACTGTCTTTCTGGTTGCTGTCACTTCTTCCAAAATAATTTTCAGAACTCCAAGCTCTCTCCATGAAACCTCCTTACATGATTTTTCATAACAATAGGGTCTCCCTTCATACCAGTCCTTCCTTTATGCCTAAAGTGGGTGCTGAGGTTAACTTGAATCAGTCCATTCAATTGACAGTTTTCTTCTCCAGTTTGTCTAACAAGGCAGAGCGGTTACTGCACCTTGTAGATGTTCATAGGCAACTAAGTTTTTAGGACAAAACTATTTAGAAAGACTGACCAGTTATTTGTATCCTTTTCAGCCAACTGCCTAGGCCAAACAGTTTCAAAAGTAACTCTTGAAAAATGGATTACAAGTTGCAACTCTATTATTTACTCCAAAAGTGTCTTTCAATTATCTTTCCCTCCACTCAACTAGATCTATGGCTATGACATCAGCCTTTTCCTCCAGAACCTCCATTGATGATATTTGTGTTGCAGCCACATTGATTAACGTTCATACTTTTGTGATTCATTGCAAATTGGACATTAATTACAGGAACTGAGCTTCTTTTGGTTCTACTGTGGTCTGACATATACTTTACTGAGGCCACTCGAGGGTTATTTGTAGCTGGGAATGCTGACCCATTTATGAGTAAGAATGAAAGGGACAACATCAGATTTATAAATTATTTACTTACCATAACTTGGTATCTATGTTGTTTTCTTTCATTCTTTCTCATTTCCCCTCTCAGCCATCCCCCTCCTTGTGGCTCCTGGCACATCTCAGGAATTATTGGGAACCTCTGTTCCCGGTTTGAGCCTCTGGTTCTTTTTTGTTCTGTTCTTATGCAGTAGTTACCTTTTTCTTCCTATGGGAGTTTTTTGGTTGGGGCAGCAAACTCGATCTGAGAAGGCTGGGCAATGGGTAGAGCAATATGGGAAGAAGGTGGAGCTCAAGACTTGGAGCCTAGTCTGTAAAAATGTGGCTGAGTCAGATCCCCAACCCAGTAATGAGGTAGAATGAAAGAAGACAACACAGATATCAAGTTATGGTGAGTACATAACTTATAATTTTCCTTCATTCCTGGTTGGAGTGGTAGTTTCAAGTAAAAAAGAAAGTTACTTGAATATTGATGGAACATTCATGTGGAAAAAGTGATTTCAGTACAAAAGATATTTAGTTTAAGGCATGATTATAATAAAGCTATTATAGGAAGTATAACAAATACAGATGTGATGTCTTTAGTAGGTACTTCAGTTAATGGAGAAGGGGAACATATTACTTAACATTGTGAAATATTAAACATAATTACTACATACTTTATGAACAGATTTCAGAAGGAAGTAATGCAATTTTCAGAATTTAGAGATAGATGTGCATTTTGTATATTAGAGTCACAATTAGCTTTTGAAAGCTGTTTCTGTTAACACTCAGCCAGGTAAAGATGGCATCCTATAGTGTTTTGTAAAACCCTGGGCAAATGGCAACAAAAATATTCTTGAAAGTACTTAATGAATGAGTCATGCATTGAACAGACAAAAGCTTGTACATATTTAGTGGAAGGGTAAGGTCAAGATGGCTTTAGAGAACTAGAGACTGATTACTCTTGTGAATAGACATTATAAGTTAGTAACTTATATGTTGCACAGACATTTTGAAAATAATATATATGAGGACGTGCAAGGGCTGACAAAGGGAAATGGAGTATCTGGAAGATATAAGGCATTCTCAGGAAGGAGTAAGTGCTTTCAATATAGGTGGTGGCTACGATTCTGGTATTACAAAACTGCTGAAAAGCAAAACATTTGCTGAACTGCTTAGGTGAACTTACTGTAAAAACAACTATTCAGAAAAGTACTCCAAATAGAGCCTGTATGAATAATTAATCCCCTAATTCACTTAGATATTGCCCCTGCAAACCAATCATGACTGATGGCTTCACATAAAGCTCAGCTTTAAGCTAAGTTACATTGACATATGCAATAATCAGACATTAAATCCATGCACAGATTTACTAAATTTACCTTACTTGTTCTCTTTCCTTCTGTCAATCACACTTATTTTTTCCATGCTCATACCTTGTAAACTAAAAACTCAAATGCCGCCACTTCAGCTTAGCTCACAAAACATTCAGTGGTAACAAAGGCACATTTACCTTCACCCTAAAACTCTGTAACTGGAACTTTTAAAACAACACTTTATTTAATTAATTAATTATTGAACTGAGTGCTGTTCAACTTCCAGGTGTAAATGGAATGTTATCTGTAAACCCTATTTTGAAGAAAAGCAGTTTGAAATGTAAATTATTGCTAAGGTAGTATATATTTTTAAAATGAAATGTTTGTATCTTTTTAAAATGTTTTAATATGTGATTTGTGTCACTATTTGCATGTGTTTTGGTGGGCTTACTTGAAAATACTACCTGAAGAAACTGATGGCAAACCATGTTAGTGGTATGCTTTTTAGTTCCAGTGGATGCATTTGATTATATTTATTTATTTTATTTTATTTTTATTTTGATTTTAGTCCAACTGATACATGTCCATTTTTTTTCAGTGGTCGGGAGGAGAAAACCGGGGTAGTAGTAGTTAGATTAACAAAAACATTGAAAAACACACAGATGATATTATACTGTATATAACATATACAATATAAATAATATACAACAACAAGTGAGTACAGTTAAATGATGCTTACATTACAGACCAAATAAGAGAAAACAGAAAATATTAAATGATTTAAAAAGTAAAGATTAGAACAGCCAGAGAAGGAGGAGAGAAAGGGTGTTCTTTGGTTTTTGGGTTAGGCGGAGGCTGAGAGAGGCCTAGGTACGACTGGGGCAATAGCTTGTTAGTCTGGAGAGGAACAAGGGCATAACCATTTGGATTATAACAAAGTTCTATGTTGTTTCATGGTGTGCAATATGATATTTTGATTAACATTAGCCACCAGGTGATATGAACCTTGGCTTTGTATTACAGTCATTAATGAAGTGACACCCCAACCCCATACACTTTTGGTTAACATTAGACACCTGGCAGTGTAAACCTTGGCTCTAGATGACTGGAACTGATGAACCGATACCCCAACCCCATATACAAAAATGAGAAAAAGAGGTTGTAGATGGATGGATGGATTATATACCAATCAAATAAATGCCAATCCTAAAAAGAGTCTTCAGTTATACTTCCAACATAAAGTCTTTTGTTCCAAAGATAAATTCTTTCTCATGTCACTAAATGACACCATATAGCTGCTGATGCTTTTCACTCAGACTATGAATCCAACATGTGGAGTAGCATTACTTTTCCATTGGGAACCACAGAAGGCTTCAAAAGTGTAAAGTCATCTCAAACTGCACTAAAAAGCATATTGGCTGTGTCAATGCACATTATCACCTAATTCATTTCACATTCATCAGTAGCTCATTTTACCTCCTTGCTCTTTACTTGTAGCAGTTTTGGCTGCACTTCTATTCATCAATTCATATAGAGCTGCCTGACTAACAGAACATCTAATTTCCACGGGTTAAGTTTCACACTCTTGGCTCATCATTAGTACTCATCAAATCTCTCCATTGCTATGTTGTAAGTTTATGTTTGATAGCTTATTCATGTGATTTGATTTCACTTCCTTGTCTGCTATTCTTTTGTATAGGGTACTCACATGTTTAGTACTCAGAGATATTTTTGTTAAGTTTTGTATCATTATTTCATAGAACTTTAGCTAGTTAGTTCTTTCTGCTTAGTTCTGTAAAGACTTTTTTAACAATTAATTTTTTAATAGTGATATTAAAACATCAGATGCAGTCAACAATATGTTGATGCAATTTTCATTCTTAAGATTTTGCAACTTCTATATTCTTATACTCACTTTTTTTGTCTTTCTGGAACTTTTTTCCCCAGACATCTAAACCTTTTTTTTTGTTTTTTGTTCAGTCAGACTTTGCAACTAAAAAAATGCAAATAAATAAATAATATCATACCGCACACTTATAAACAAAGAAAACATTAGAATTATGTATGTGTCATACTGTTTTGCTTTTAAATGGTGTCACTTCTTATGCAAAATCAAAGGTACTTAAATTATCCAAATTTATATACTGAATCTTGAAAATTCAATTTTTGTCTGAATTCTTCAAAGAAATGTAATAGTCCAGTACTTGAACTCTTTGTGAAAAAAAATAGGTGTTTGATTTTCCCATAGTAAAGAGAAGTCCAGATATATATATATATATATATATAAGACTAAGAAATGAACTTCGTGACAATAAAAGCATTCAATAAAATAGTAAATAACACCAACAACTCTTGTAGAACTTTAGCGCTTTCGTCTTATTTATTATCAAGACTTCTTCAGAAAGACATGTTTCATGAAACATGTCTTTCTGAAGAAGTCTTGATAATAAATAAGACGAAAGCGCTAAAGTTCTACAAGAGTTGTTGGTGTTATTTACTATTTTATTGAATGCTTTTATTGTCACGAAGTTCATTTCTTAGTTAAAATTTCTTCTCTTCGTTCAATTTTTTTGAGTGTGGTTAATTTTAGATATATATATATATATATATATATATATATATATATATATATATATATATGTGTATATATATATATATATTAGGGTGGCCTAATGTTTAAGGTGTTTGCCTTACAAACCCAAGGACACAAGGACACAAGGTGCAGGGGCAGTTAGCCTAGCACTAATCTATGAAACTAGCTATGAACCTATAGATACATATATATATATATATATATATATATATATATATATATATATATATATATATATATATATGGATCTAGTACTATTGAAATCACGTTTCCACGAAACATAAATGGCCAAACACACTTTAGCGAAAGTGTTTTTCACTGAAAAAGCACTTTCACTAAAGTGTGCAAAAAAATTAAAAAATAAAATAAAAAAAAAAACACAGTACTCACTTTTACACAGGGGCGCAAGCCCCCCTGCAACCCCATGTGGGGGCCGACCACTCCACTTTTATATTCTTACTTCGAGATTGCACTACAGTGGGTAAAAGGGAATATTCCCTTATCCCTACTGTGCTATAACCTCAACAACAGCGATTTCCCTATGTTTATGTCTTTTTTTTAGCACACTGCCAAGAAAGTGCTTTTTTGGTGTAAAGCACTTTTGCGAAAGTGTGCTCGGCTGTTTCACTACTGGTGAAACGGTTGTTTGGTAAATAGTATGGTTTCCATGTATATATGTATATATATCTGTGTGTTTTTGTGTGCGTATGACTGTATATACATATGTATACATTGGAGGATTTTCTGATTTCAGTCTTGCACATTCAAGGCAGAATGGATGATGTCTTTTGGAGATCCCTTTAAGTGACACTTCATGATTTCAGTACATCTGTCATTTATTTACATTCCTTATAAAGGTCTCTGTACTTTTGCCATGGTTATTATTTAGTATCATTTTATGCACCACTTCTGTTTTTATATGGCACTATAGTCTGTATCCCCTTAAAAGCAGAGCACACTATTATGGAACACATACAAAAAATAATTTCAGCATCATTTCCTTTTCATCATTTTGGCATCTAATTTGCAACTTGCTCATTGTTTTTTTTAGGTGCTGTTATGTTGTTTGCTGCAACAGTACTGTTAAGCACAATACTAATATAATGAAACCCCAAAACACTTAAAGATCCACATATCATTTTTTTCTAACATGAACCACCGATGGCAAAGTAATAAAACTTTGAATATGAATTTTAATAAAACATTATAAGCAAATAATAGTACTGCACTGACTATATGTAGTAGAATTCCAAAGTAACTTTGATGTGGGGTAATAGAATATTCCAAGCAGTTGCTCATCTAAACTGGTCTAAAACCAAAGGATATGCAAATCCTCATTCAGTACATGGTCATGGGGACTTGTAGCTCCTTATGCAAAATTGCTCAAAAGGAATTAGGTTTAAAATATAGAAACTCTTCAGACATTTTCATTGCATAAGGTTGCCGATGTAAAATCGCAAAACAGCAGCATATTCTATAGAAGTCCATGGGAGATTCCAAGGAACAAATAGCTCTACCTGTAAGAATGATTTGGTACTGCAGGCAGTGATGGGTGGAAAGCCAGCTTCCATTTCTTGTTGGGCTATTGCCCATTAATGCCCACCCCAGTTCAAGGTTGATTAGAATGCATGCATGGCAGTCATGGCACTTGTCAAGGATGCATTCTTCTGTCTGTATTACCAGTGGTGCTGTTGTGCTGGATGATTTTTGGTCATGCAGCCCCCCCTGTATGGCTCCCTTCCTGACTAACATCACCTGCATTACAAGTGGAGCTTTGGCTCTAGACTGCTTTGGGTGGACCTCATCTGGGATTGTGGTATACCAGAAGTGTATAATGCAGTTCTTCAATTTAGGATGAATATTCCAGGATTTCATTTCATGCTCCTTTCTTAGTGGGCATTCTGTGTAGATCCTCTTCCAGAGAGTGGTGGAGGGAACATGACCACCTCTCCAGTATGACATCACACCTGAACGCAGGGTTGTAAATCAGGTTTGTTATATGGAAGAAGGACAGAGGAGGTTGTCCACTACCCTATCCCAACATTCTTAGAATACAGCCCATGGTAATTTCATTTTTGAAAGATGAATTATACTGTAATTACCAACAGTGGCCTACTGTTACAGGGTATGTTACAGTGGTTACCCTTATTATTTCAAATCCATATTCTTATTTTGCTTTGTACTGAAATAAATTTCAGCCAACATATTTCCTTTACTGAAGAAAGAAAGAAAAAATGCAGTAAAGAATGACACTTATTAAGTATTTTGGAATGTCAAACATTATCACAATATGACATTTTTAAGTGTTTTGCTGGACTTTGTATAACAAATGTAAATAATACACCCTTAGAAATGTGTGTAACCTCTTTATCATAAACAACATCATATTATATAGATTTTTATGCAGAAGTTGTGTTATTCGTTGATAAGAGCTTTCCTTTGGAAATTCTATAGAAGCTGAAAACTCCTAGCATGATACCATGAAGGACAGCCACTAGCACATCACTGCCTATATGAATGTACAAGCAATAATGTCCTTCATGCTGGGCATTAATGGAAAATAATGGACCACCCACAGATGTTGTGAAACACAGCAATGAAGGTGGAGGGTCCTCCATACTCTTTTAAGGTCCATTATTTCTTTGTAACACCAGCCATGTAAGGCATTATTGAGCTTAGAAAATTTGCAATATGTTAAACATCATATGCAAAGGTTTTTTCTTGCTGTAATTATGCTCTCACCATGCAAATTCAGTTTTCTGAGTTTAAAATAAGTAGCTTTGCCTTCAGTTATGTCAGTAGTGCTGTATTTATTAAGTAAAAAAAACTGTGTTTCTATATAGTGCATCCTGTGCAGCTGTCCAGTGACTTCCCTACTGTGTGTCATTTGAGGGAACCTTCTCATGTGGGGGCAAACATTTAATATCCTGAGGTCCTGTACTGAAGGGAGTCTCCCTACAACAACAACAGGTACTGAGATTCTTTTACATTCTATGTCATAGAATCTCATTGCATTTTCTGATCACAGCTAGAACATACTTTAGTGCTAAGCGGGGCAGCTGATTCTAGATAATGTTCTCTTTTGCAGCAACTGTACCTTCATGTCAGTTCTGGCATTCCTGGCAGGGAGCCACGTCTGATATAGCGATGGAGCTGTATGGTCATGAGACTATTACAGGAGCTCTACCTGTAGTGTGATATGGCCATCAGACCTGCATCCTTCCCATCCAACAGGACAGATGGCCTTATAAGGCTATTAATCCATGAGAAAATTAAATCTATTTTTTAAACAAACAGTGAAAACTATCTCCACTGGGATTGGAGGATGGCTAATTTTCCACCGAGATGGGCATTTACATTGTCCCAGGATCTTTCTGCTGATTAACAAAACAGACAGTACAGTTTCATCTGCATTTAGAACATGGTTCTGTAGGCAGTATTGCTTCCCATCAGCTCTTTCTTGCAGTACCTAGTCCCACGTACAAGTAGTGTGTCTACCCCACTGAAACACCCATTCAGTACAATGAACATTTTTCATTCCAGCACTAATCCAGTCAATGTATAGCCTACAAAGCATACTTTACTGCATTGTGTTAATTCACATATTCTATTTTTTTAAAGACTTATCATCCTATGGTAGGAAACTATACTTATTGCAGTGTTATATTTTTGTTATACCTCTGTGTGGCAAGCACTAAACACTTTACAAGAAATCTTAAACTGTTCCATTTTGCTTTTGTTACCTTTCACTTGAATAGACTGACTTATTGATCATGCTGCATTGTATATATTTTTATATTTAGTAATCTTCTGCAGGCTACAGAAGACACTGACCTACTATAACTGTTAGTCTCCACAATTGCATAATCAGAATTGGGTCCAGATTACATAGAATTTAATAAACATTAATCACCAGTGGAAACTGAAGTAAAAATACATATTTTGGAATCAGAAAGGCAAACTTACGTGATAAAAGCACAATTACATCAAAATAAAAGTGTAAAAGTAAAAGATTCATGTATGCTTGATCTTCAAGAGCATAGTAACAAAGATAAATGGTCTCAAATGATTATATGTTTTAGTAGGTAGAGTGAGAAGTATTTATTCAAATTGCATGTCTCCAAGTGAAGAGCACTATGTTACTATGCAGAAGAAGGCAGGGGGTTATCCTCATCATTTGATTAAAGATTGAGGCATTTTTAATTTACAAGGTCAAACTCAAGCCAAAAAGGCTTTTTCAGGACAACGAAGTGATATATCCTTCATAGGAAGACCGCAGATTTGATGATTTTGTTGAAAGTCTAGCTTAGTTTTTTGAATTATATTTTTAAGTATTAGAAAGAGCAGTGAAGCTATACATGATGCTAAGATATTCCACTTGCTATACATGTGTGGTCAGAAGGAACCTTCTTCTGTAGAGGATAATGAATTTCTGAATAGTTTTGAACACTATGCTATTAACATGCTGCTTGCACTGTTTGTCGTCCTCTGTAGGCCTGCCTGTCAGTTTAATTGTGCTAATGAGTTTCAATGGTTTCTTATCTGTTTCACCATCTGCAGTTTGAAGTAATCTAGTGAAGTTACATAACTATATGCAAAAAAGCATAAACTTTGTTTCTGATGCACTGAAGGTCAGACTGGATCCATGTATCCAGTCTCGAAGCAAGAGGAAGCTGTTTTGTAGTTGTAATGTCACTGTGGAATTTGAATTGGCAGTATTTATCATGTCAGAGTGAGAAACATGGAGTATATGCTTACTGTTTGAAAAGTCCATAGGGTATTCTAGTAGTGATCTTAGAGTCATACAAGGCTTTGGTGAAATATCTGTTAAGCTTTCATAGTTGGGTTGCAGACTGATAGATAGTCCATGAGTTGTTAGCAAATATATTTCTCAAATTTTTTTGCTAGTAATGGCAAAAAGGTGAAAGAAGAAAAGATTCTGTTATACACAGAAGTTCTTAATTTTGCAGGGATCCTAATATCATGGAATTCCATACCATAGGTGTATATAGACCTGATAGTAACTACTGACATATAGTATGTTATTGTTTTCTCTCTGATATTTCTTTTGGGTGGTAGAGAATTTGCAGAAGTAAATGAGAATATTAGTTAGATAAGCATTTTCTAGACAAGGGGAGCTTATACAAAGGTGAATTTAACAGAGAACATCAAGTGAGGCTTCTAATCAATTTTAATAGAAATTGGGTTGACATTATTCTTGTCATTTAAATGCAGTTTGGGCACAGACTAATCTGTCCAGAGACACAGCAGTAGGGAGGGGGATGAGGAAATGGTCAAATTGTGTAAAAGCAGGCAATGGGGTAGGAAGATAGCTTGGGGATGGGAAGTTAAGCATTAAATGATTGATAGGAAAGTCGGCAGTAAGTGAAGTAAGGGATTGGGAAGATTTGGTTGGTTTACGTAGTATTTTGTCTGTTGGGGAATCAGATTCTAGCATGCACTTGCTCTCTGCCCTTTGCTGCTATGATGGTTTAGAAGTCTGGGGTTTATGATATATAGCTGGGGGTATGAGAGGGCAGACAGGAGGAGCTGTGGTGATCCCCTTTTCTCATCCCCCTTCTCGTTTATTTATGTTTGGGTTAATATAGTGGTTGTTTGTTATAAAGTGAGTGGTGTCATGCTGCTTTTAAAGGCAGGTTGAGTTTAAGTAAGTGAACTGTTTACTGCTGCTTTATGTCAATAATTGGATGGAGGTGAGCAGGTAATCCTGCCTATGATAATGCATTATGTTGGAATTTAAACAATAGAGAGTTATGGAAATAATCATATGTTTAATTTTTAATAAATGGTCATCTTATCCTAAAACAGTGTTTTTTTTTGTATGTGGGAGGGAGGGTCTGGACAAACAATCTTGTAAAATTCTGAAACTACACTGTATGAGCTTGCAGATGGCTGGGGGTGCCACTGCATAGCTTTCCCAAGATAAAGAAATGTGTATATATTTTGCTTCATATCCTTTGGTTGTTACCTGTATATTGTTTGGCCTTGGAAGTCATCCTTTTTTTCTGTTATGGACAAGCTTAGATTTGATCAGATTTTACAATAATTAGCATTATGACAGAAATTTTGAGGTCTTGGAATTATGTTGTAGTTTTCGTAATCAGTCTCAATCAGCCATGCAAGATTTTATATCTCTTATAACTGACGTTAGATGCTTTAACCGTTCTTTGAATGAGATAGGCCATGAGGTTAAATATAGATATAAATGTACTGTTAAAAAAGGAAAATGTTTGTTCACAGGATAAGCAATGTAGTGTTCTCCTCTTTATTTGTTTTAAAGCTGATGTTAATACTACAGGTTAGAAGATTTTTGTTTATTTATTTTTTATAAGTTTGAGTGCTGTTGTTCGTTCATGATTTTATCTTATTTTCATATACTAAAGACAAGGATGTGATTGAATAGGCTTTTAGCACATGTGCTTGTGTCAGGTCTTTTGCAGGAACCTCATTGTGTATACTTCTCCTGCTAGAAGGATTTTCAGTTTGATTGTATAAGAAATGAGCTGTGCTTAACCAAGTAACTAGATAGTAAAATGAGCTTGGAAAGTGTCTGCAGTCTTCCATTATATATTTAGGCTGCCTTTGATAATTAATTCTTGTTTAATGCTGACAGCTAATCAGCAAAAATCATGTTCTGCTGTATCCTCCTAGAGTCTGTAGTGGGATTATGAACATAGGGTTCAAAAAACCTTTGCGAAACAAAATGAAGAGTTTTTCCTCTAGCACATTTATGTCTGCCCATGGAGGCATTTGCATTTGCTCATTTGGCATATAGCAACTACTGATGACCTGCCACGTATCCACCTTTTGTATAGCACAGGAAATAGTAGTTACCAAATGTAATGTGTTATCCTATGGAGCATGAGCTTGTTTGAGCTGGCATGTGGATGATGAATGTAACTACCCTTGCGGAGTGGGGTTACAAAGACATAATCCCTTTCTCTGTCACAGTCTCTAAGAGGAGGGACAACAAAGTGTGTGTGTGGTTATGGGGCATATATTTGTCTCATCAAACCAGGAATGTGATAGCTCTCCTTTTCAGGTCAACAGATGCATGTAGCTCTACGAAGAGGCATAATGACCATAAGATGATGATGAGGAATGTATATCTCCCCTGCAAGGGGAATGGCTAGGAGTTTGAAAAATGGCTTAATTGATGGGACACCAGTGAGAGTTCAAGCAACCACTCTGAATGCTTGGATGATGCTCCCTTTCCATCCCTCTGGAGTTGGGGGAAGATAGCTATGCACTAGAAATAGGAAGAAAAAGGCATGCCTCAAAAAATTAAGAAAATAAGTAAAAAAAGAAAGAAAGAAAAACACTGTGCTGTGAAGCCTCATTTAAACCTTAAATCTGTAAGCATTTTCAATTCTTATTTTTTCTACCCATGTAACATAAAATATGGTTGGAATGACAAAGTACATCTCTATAATTATAAGCATCTTAAAAGAATGAATGTGCTAATAATAGATACATTTTGTTATGTCAAATTAGAAACCGATATTCATGCCATTACATCTCTAAATTACTTTTAAAAATATTGTTAACAGAATTTTGTCCTAATGCTGGATCTGCAAAATGTCATAACAATGGGTCAAAGATGTAAAATTATGAGAATTAGGACTGTTGATGAAGTGGACTCTTAAAGTACCATATAATTGTTTATTTGCAGACCAGATTCATAAAGATTACCACAAAGTATAGACTATGTGTACACTTAGTTTAACCTTTCTGAGTAAATAGACAACACAAGCATTGTGGTAAGGCTGCTCATGAATTCAGAAAGTGTACACAGTGATAACCTTTATGATTCCATCTTTATCTTCTTTAAGGTGCTTAAAGACAGTCACAACTTGCAAAGCTGCATTTATGTTTTCATTCTCATTAATCCATAATTCAGTGTCACATAAAATTCAGTTCTTCTTGAGGGTGAACTCCCGCCTCAGAGTCAATTAATGTATATGCTATTTAGATATAATTTTGAACTATTTGATTAATTGTTTAAAAGAATCAGTTTGCAAACTCCTCAGATACAACATTATGCTTTAATTTTAGTACCCATCTTAATGCTGTCAGTTGCCTACTTTTAAACTTGCATATTAAATATTTTCATTGGTGACCTACTTTTATTTTGCTATCAAACTGAATATGGGTATCTTTAGTTACAGTTTCTTAGTTTTAATTGGTGAGGTGATATTCTGTTTCTGCAACAGTATGTTCTGCAGTTGCTGAGATAGTAGAGTTACTATAAGATAATTAAGTTAACATCAGTGATCACTTGTATTTTAAAAGTTGTCATGATACTCACTGGTTTTAGCAGATGCAGCATTGTTTTCCTGGCTTATGGTTCTTGATTAAAAGATGAAACATAGATATAGCCTCTAAAATCAGTTTAATTGTGTCAGAAGCAGATTATTTTTCTCACAGCATACAGTAAGACAAGTCATCAGAAATAGCAGTAGAGATGACAAACTTGTCTGTGATTTATCTTGTTAAAATCTCCTTTTTCAAGTGTCAATTCTTATTTCCCCTACAGCATGTCAAACTAAGCATATCTGTGGATAAGTGAAGGCCCCTCTTGAGGCTATCCTACTGGCCCTGCAAGGTGAGAGGCATTTCACATTTTTCATTATGCTCAGAATGTTTTAATTTAATTTTAAAACATGTCTTCAGGCATTGTTGTAATGGAGAACTTCAGAAATCTATTTTCTCAGTTGCATTATTGGTGTATTCAAGAGGAAAGAAAGCTGTCTTGCACTACAGGAAAAACGTTATTCATCTGTGGGCACTAAGATGACTGACATCAATAAAATAACATCTTGTACTACATACCAAAAGCTAATAATTACGAAAAAAGGAATGAGTGAAGAGTTTCCTGTCTAAAAAATATTACTATATTTTGAAACTTTAATATAGAACTATTAAAGGTATGATGCAATGATTCTTCAGTATGATAGTCCACTATGACTGCAATTAGGTGGCATGTAGGAATAGTGGTTTAGGATTGCTCCTGCAGACATAAAACGTCATACACAAAATGTCACACTGATACACACACACACACACACACACACACACACACACACACACACACACACACACACACACACACACACGTACCTGGTCATACACATGTGTCCATTCCCTCAGATGTTAAATAGACATCTGATAGTCTTACATTAAACACTTATGATCACTAGTTGTGTGGCACAAGAGCTATTTTAGGACAAAGAGAGTGGAGTCTTTTTTTTTCAGTCCTCCACCTTAGGGTAAGGGTAATGCCACTTTTGAGATTGCCTAGAATGAATCCAAGGTATGTTTCTGCAAAGTATCAAATGGCTTTAATCTATCTTTGAGCTTACAACACAATGTACTTCTTAGTCAGTGACACAGTTTGACTGATTGCTATCATCTTACCTTGTTAAGAGCTAAAACAGTTGAAGCTAACGAGCCTCATTATGAATTTTGCTTCATTAAGTACTGTGTCTTCTGTATGTATGTATCCTTTGTTGATCAGTTTAGTCTCACTAGACTAGTAAACTCTTTTCAGGAGAGACACAAGGTGGTATTTATACAATTAGGGAAATATGGCCAGGGAATCAGTGAACTTCCCCTACTCATCATTGTTCAAGAGGGACCCATTTTGGAGGAGAAATTCCTGTCTCTGTTCTAGGCACAGAGGTGGCCCAGAGAAAAAGGGAGGCAAATGGAGAGAGAAGCAGATGATGGAGTAGTGAAAAACATGAAGGAAGAAGCAAATATCAAGACCAGAGAATGTTTGCAGGATTCTGAGGAAACATTTAAAGAAACCAGTTTGATGGAGATGAGTCCACAAATGATGGATTTTAATTACACCTTAGAGTTGGGAGGATTGCTGGATAATTTACTTAAAGAAATGGTGATGCAGAGTGAGCCAGAAAAAGAAGAAGCTTCCTGGGGGACATAATGGAGAAAATACTAAAGGACAATGCAGAGACAATCCTGAAGAGTAGCAGCGAGATGGAAAAAGCATATTCACAGAACATCAAAGAAGGCAAAATTGGAGTAGTAGAAAATAAGATGGAAGAAATTGAAAAACAAAAATATGTTTTAAGGTTTCAAAGTAAAGAAGAAAAAGAAATGGACAGGTATGAAGTGTGGGACAATTTCATGGCATCTTTGGGTGTAAAAGCACATGAGGTAAGAACATTTATTCTTATTAATAAAGATACATTTATATTTGAGACTGTTTTTTCAATGAAAATTTGTATTGGAGAATATGAAAAAAAGAAAGACTATAACCCACAGAATCTTAATGCAATAAAAGCATTTAAATGGGAAACAAAAAAGAAAATGAATGTACTATTTTGAACAGAGGTGTCAAGAGAGACTTTGAAAGGACATCTGAAAGCTTTCTGTAAAGAAGTACTGGACACTGCAAAAGTTTATGACAAAAGAGTTTTGTGAACTGATGGCTGGGGATGTAATATTGTGTTAAAAACAGAAAGAGAAAAAAATAAATACATATAGCAATCATGATACGTGTGGAGGGGAATGGGGTATTATAAAATACTGTGAACAACCCAAATCATGTTTTTTTTTTTTTTTTTTTTTTTTTGTGGAAAAGATGGACATTTGATAAAGCTATGACAAAAGAAAATTTAAAAAAAAGTGATTATAAATAGGGAAATGGGATATGATGTAAACAGTTTTGTGAGTTGAAATGTTATAAATGTAACAAAATTGGAAATTTATGGATGGCTTTTAAAAATGAAAATAAGAGTAAGGAAAAAGAAAAAAGGAAGAGAAGAAAATAAACAAAGAAGACACGTTTTAATAGTAGTAGAAATAGAAAAAAATAGATGAAAAAATAATAAAGGGACATATAAGAATATTCTGAAATAAGTGATAAAGTAGGCATAAATCTGGAGGTTGTAAAAAGAAAAAAAGAATTCTATTGGTAGAAGGCTAAAATATATAAAACATTAAAGAGATATACACAAAAGAAAAAAAAAAGAACAGAATGAATGAAAAGCAATATATCCAGCTAATGAGTGAGGATTGGTATAATGATTAAGATGTTCGATTCTCATCTTGAAGAAAGAAATTGGCTAGGCTTAAAATGGCCTATTAAGAAGGCTAGCTTAGTAATTAGCCATAAACTTATGAAACCATTAATTGAAAGAAAAGGGAAATGTAAATTTTAGAGTGATTTCTGTAAATGTTAATAGTATTAAAACTATAGTAAGAAAAAAAGGAATTTTGGACTGTTGCAATACATGTGAAGTATATGTAATTATATTAGAAGACACAAGCTATTTAACAAGTGAAGAAAGATTGCAAACAGAGCAACTATGGGGAGAAAGGTTAATCTGGAATTTGGGAAATGAAATATGTTCTGGAATAGCCACATTCTGTAGAAATACAGTAAACATATTAGCTGTAACTTTACCAAATATGGGTAGATAACCCATCATAGATTTAAAATGGAAAGAACAAGTATATAGAAATCGAACACTATATGCTTATACTAATTGCAAAGAAAGGGAAAGCTTATTTCTTCAGATTTTGAACTATGTAGTGATAAATATGAATACTGTAATAATTAGATACTTTAATTATGATTTAAGAGGCAAGTGAAAAAGGAAAGGAACTTATATAAGAAAAATATAAGAAGTTATAAGATCTAGTAAACTTTGGGGCAAAAATTCATGGACTTACAAAAGTGGTATGTATGGAACTGAAATAGATTATTTTATAGTATTGAAAGGTTCTAGTTTTAGGAGAAAGGGAAGTAGTTGAAACAAGATTTTCAGATCATCTTGCAATATGGCTAAAGATAAAGGAAAAGAAGGATTATATAAAATAGACAAAAGAATAAAAAGGATAAATGAGAAAGCGTGGAATAAAGAAGGAAAGGGATTAGTAATTCAGTTACAGAAAGATCATATTACTATGAGAACATTTTATAAAAATTGAAAAAAAATTATCTGAATGGTGTAAGATATTTAAGGAAAAATGCATTTTTTTCTTTTTTGCAATGGCAAGTTCAAAATACTTGTTAAATAAAATTAAGAATTCAGTACACAGGAGGTTCAGATTCAAAAGTTTACTAGTGTACACCAGGAGGCAAAAAACGTACAAGTACAGAATTTTGTCTAACATGAAACAGGAAGCACACAAGTTTATATAGGTTTAACACTGAAGCTGTGCCCACCTTACTGACGTGGTATGTCACAGGGCATCTACATCACTTTAGCTTGCAGTCCTCTATTCATAAAACTGCTGATGCTGTATATTTTAAAAAAGTTTTCCTCTGGTAACAATACGGCCTTGCTATCCACCTGGTCAGACATAATGTCTTTCTGTAAAGTTACTTCTTCAAGGTTTCATATCAGTTCGAATACAATGGTGGATTCAGTCTTCTAATACACATCTTTGCTCACTGTAACACTTTCCCACCAGCTGCATGCTATCTCAGTAACACATATACAAGGCCAAATTCGTTATTTCACACATTTAATTTCCTGACCCAGCAGATAATCACTTGTGAAAGGCATAAACATTAAAACTTGCTAAGCTAGCATCTGCCAGGGTCGAAGGTCAACTTGCTTCAAGCCACACTGCAGTTTCAAAACTACTTGCATTTACACATGAATTAATCCTTTCTATTATATGATTAATAGAATAAAATGCATTATATACTACTTTGCTTTTAAACTAGCATTTCTCATATATTCAAATACACATTTTTCTAACATTTCCCCCCCTATTAATACTTTTTATTCTATTTTGAAGTATGTATAGTGTCATTTCATCTCCCAACTTCTTCCACTTAGGATTTTCAGCTAGGTGAGTCATTCAATCTATACTTCAGAAAAAATGTCATCTGAGATCAATTTTTCAATCTCAATATCTTGATACAAAGTTTCAGTAACAGATACATCAACAAAATCTTTGATTAATCTTTTCATGCAGGGAATTCCACAGAAACACATGCTCCTATTATGAGTATACCCACACAAATGGCAATCAGAATATTCATTAGGATGGAACCCCACCCCCCAAATAGATTCTGGAAAAAGTCCATCAGTGGGTTTGGGCCTGGTTCAGTCATGGCTGATACTTGCTGAATTACTTCCAGGTGATTATTAATTTCATGCCTGTTGTCTGGTATGTACCACAGCATTCTTCTTTGATAAGCGTGCACGTACCACCTCTCGCCGCTAGGGTGAAGTCAAGAGCCATTCGATTTTGTAGCACAACAGTTCTCATTGCATTCAGTTCATCAGTCACCAGTTCTAGGGCAGAAAAAGTTGCATTACTCATTACTTCGAGAAGTTTCGACAACTTCCTCAGCTCCCAGATCGATTTGACTGCTCCATCGGCTGGGAATATTCCTGCCCAAGATATAACACTGTCACTCAAGTCCATATGAGTCAATTTGCTTTTGTCTTTCACACTATTATGGTCTTTCCAGCCAGCTTCGATCTTTCCAACTGGATTCAACTGGACCTTCAGGTTTTCGGACTGCTTCTCTCACGTTTCGTATCTTACCCAAAGGTAATTCTGCAGTATGTCTTATTGCTGGAACCAGATAACCCAAAAAACAACTGCCGGACCAATTCTCAGGTAACCATTTATATGCCTTTTTCCCACAAATAAAATAACAGTTTTCTACTTTAGTACTAATACGCATTAGCCCTACATGAAACATTTTCTGATCTATAACTGACAATTGTTTAAACAAAACAGGATTCTTGCGAATGTCATTCATGGTTGTTTTCAATGAGTTCAAATATGAGTCATAATTAGTATTGCAAAACGTATTGCCATTACTATTCTTAATATAACATCGGTAAGATATGGTTATATTACAATTGCTCCAGCCCACCTGGAGAGTATCATTTTTCTAAAAACATACAATTCCTTTTTGTGTGACAGGTAAAAATAAAGCTATTTTGTCCTGTGATCTCACAGTTCCTGTATCGAATAGTAAATTCTCCCAAGTCTCATTTATCCCCAAAGGGATAGCGGACATTATCAGTCCTCCATATGCTGTTGGTATAGCTGTACAAACCCAGCAATTTGAAATGTTCATAGTCTCTGCATACACATGCTTCATGACTAGGTATGTGTTAAAATTTGGATGCCAGTCTATAGACGTTTCGTCACACCTTCCCACTTTCACTTGTGTGGTTGTGTGTAGGATAAACCACAACAAGAGGAGAATTGTCACAATTACAGTCAATAAATGTATACTCAGCAAAATGATTATGCAACATCTCTGGGGTTGATCTAGATTTCTATTCGCTTTGTTTTTGGCCATCTTGGTCTGGTTGTGTATCAGTCACAAAGTCTTTATCAATTTGAAAGTTCTTTACCTGTTTGCAGTGTGTCAAATGAACCCAGGATGTCCTCTCGGCCACTCTGACTGCAGTAGGCATTGCCAACAGAACCTGGTATGGTCCTTCCCACTTTGGACTCGCCCAATTCTTCCTTTTCGTCACTTTCAGCCACACCCACGTCCCGGGGGCCAAGATTGCTTCTACCGGTCTGGTCTGTTCCTTATCTGAAAAAGAGTTAAACTGCAAAACAGATTTATTTGTTAACAGTTTCCTCATATAACTAGCTAATGAACTGTCAGCCTCTTGCTCTGCAGGCATGAGCACTTTCCACTGAGGCACATAATATGCTCTCCCAAAAAACATTTCAAAGGGTGTCAAACCCTTCACGTTTAGAACTGTTCTCATAATCAGCAGTGCTAAAGGCAGACAGTGTATCCAATTCTTTTGGGTCTCCTCAACTAACTTCCTTAGTTTATTCTTAAGGGTACCATTGTACCTTTCCACCAGTCCTGGTGACTGTGGGTGGTAGGCACAATGGTTCTTTAAGGAGATACCAAAAAATCTCCCAAGTTGCTGAATCGTCTGGTTCACGAAATGTGTGCCGTTGTCACTATAAATCCTTTCCGGAATGCCAAATCTAGGGATTACTTCTTTTATCAGGGCTTTCGCCACTTTTGCTGCATCCGGGTTTTTGGTTGGAAAAGCTTCTACTCATTTGGAAAACATGTCTACAATAACTAAACAGTATTTCTTCCCTTCACACTTACTCAATTCTATGAAATCCATACAAATAGTATGGAACGGATATGGTGGTATAGGAAAACTTTCTTGCTTGGTTTTAAATGCCCCTTGTGCATGGTGCTTGTTACAAGTATGACAAGCTGCACAAAATTTTTTTGTGTAGTTTGTGTATCCATATGTTTGGAATATTCGGTTTACTAACTGTACCATCCCCCCTGTTGAGACATGGCACTGCCCATGGCTCAACAAAGCTGTATATCTTAAATAAATTAGACGGCAATATCGGTTTTCTCTCTTTGGAAATTTTTTATTTTTATTTTATTTATTTTATTTTTTATTTTACATTTGTTAACCGGGAAGATCTGACTGGATACCTATCCATTTTCAGCGGAGGCCCGGGGAGAAAAGCTCCAGCCATGACAAAAACTTTTAAAAGACACATAATCAAATACAATTCAAACCAGAACCAAATAAGTTATTCCATCATATTTATACAGAATGTTAGAAAAATTAGCATAGGAAAATAGCCAGTGTGCTTGGGAACTATGTTAAATAGAGAGTTAGCTATCCCGGGTTTAGACAATGGCAAGTACGTATTGACCCCAGGTGTAGTTTTAGTTTAATTTTAAATTGACTTAGATTGGAGAGAGAGGTAATATCAGGGGGAAGTTTGTTCCAAGTTCTCCCTGCAGAGTTGGTGAGAAGGGAGTCCCCAGCTGAGTTATTAGTTTTGCATGTCTGGATGAGGAGACGGTTGGATGATCTCAATGGTCGTGGGTTATTACAAAGGGCGACCAGCTTTCTGAGTGAGGGAGTGTAGTCGGGGTTGTATATTATTTTGTGGGTCAGGACTAGTAGGTTGTAAGAAATTAGGTTCGGTAGTTCAGTCCAGTTGAGTTTGGCGAAATTGGTACAATGATGGGTCCTATAAGGTGACCCAGTAACAAACCTGGCGATATGATTGTAGCAGTTGGTGAGCTTGTTCATGACAGTTTTACTAATGTTGTGAAGTAAGGGGGACGAGTACAAGAGTGTAGAGAGAAGGTGAGTTTGGGCAATGGCAGTTTTGGCTTGGGGGGTCAAGAAACTTTTTATTCTATATAACGAGCCTAGCTTCTTATTGATGGTTTTAATCATTTGGTTTACATGTATATCAAATATTAGATTGTTGTCTTTGATTACCCCTAATAATTTTGTCGAGAGGTCCGGAGAAATTATGGTCCCATCCTTGGCTTGGATCGTAAAGTTGATGGAGCTAGACCTTTTAGTCGGTGGAAACAACAACATTTTTGTTTTTTTAGGATTAAGTTTCAAGCGACAACTAGAGAGCCAGTTTTCTATATTGCTAAAAGTAGACTGGGTTGATAATTGTAACTCTGAGGGGGTTGTTCCAGAGCATATCAGCGTGGAGTCGTCTGCATATTGAATATATCTGGCATTAGGTATGACTGTGTGCAAGTCATTGATGAAGATGGAAAATAACAGTGGCCCTAAAATGGATCCTTGAGGGACTCCCAGAGTATTGGGTAGTAAACTAGAGAGTTTAGTCTGCCATAAAACTGCCTGTTTTCTGCCATTTAGATAGGAACTAAACCATTGTATGGCAATAGTATCCAGACAGAGTGAATGCAGTGTGTTAATTAGAAGTTTATGATCCACCATATCGAAGGCTTTGGACAGATCCAAGAATAGTGCAGAGGAGATATTATTATTATTTTGATAGGTGTTTATGGTATTAGAAGACAAGAAGGGCTGAGGTAGTACTATGGAGAGGTCTGAAACCATGTTGGGTATCAGCCAATAGATGGTTGACGAGAAGATGTTGCATAAACTGTTTCTGAACACATTTTTACATTATCTTTGCTAGAGGGGAAAGTATAGATATGGGCCTGTAGTTAGAGAGCTCTGTGGAAGTGCCACCTTTGTGGAGAGGGATTATATAGGATATCTTCCAGATATCAGGAATTTTGGCCTCTGCTAAGGAGCGATTGATGAGTATTGACACAGGGTAGGCAATGGCATCTGCTGTTTTTTGCAAGTATTCAGCTGGGAGTTGATCAGCTGAGAGTGTGGAGGGTTTTAGTTTTTTAATTAATTTGCAGATGAACGAAGTTGCTACAGGTTGAAAGGTAAATAGGGGAAGATTTTTGTAGGTGGGAGTGTCTAGGCTATGGGAGCTGAGTGGCAGTTGATTAGAAAGGGTTTGGATTGTCTCGGTGAAGAAGCGGTTAAAGCTATTGGAGACTTCGTCAGAGGGTTTATCGATGAGTGTAGCAGGGACAGGGGTAGTAGAGCGACCAGGGTGAAGAAGATTATTTAGTCCAGCCCAGAATTTTTGTGGACAGTTTTGATGTTCTGTTTGCAGTTTACAATAGTATTGTCTTTTGTCAAGTAAGATTAGTCTTTTGGTTTCATTCCTAAGTTGTCTATAGTTAATTTGGTCAGGAGGGAGTTTAGTTGTTCGCCAAACAGCCCAAGCTTTATTTCTGAGATTAATTTTCTGCCTGGTCTCTTTAGAAAGCCAAGGAACGTCTACAGTTTTAGTTTTCTTTGAATGAATGGGAGCATGAAAATTAAGAATTTCTAGGAATTTTTTGTTGAAGTACTGCACTGCTTCATCTATGGGTAAATATTTTAGTATTGCCCAGTTACAATAATTTAATTCTAGTTGAAGTCTGGTTGGGTCAAATTTCTTTTTATTTCTGACAGATCTTAGCATAGGTTGCTTTGGAATGGCTATTTTGTGCTTAATTATGTAGGTGAGATGGTGGTCACTTAGGCTATCAGGGAGGGAACCAGATGTATAAAGGTCAGGATGACTATTAATAAGCACCCAGTCAAGTATACTCTCTTTATGGTTAGATTTACCTATCCTGGTGGGAGTATTAATAATTTGCATGAAAGAGTGTAGATTAATGTGCGTGGAGGGAGCTAGAGGGGAACAGGTAGTCCAATCTATATTAAAGTCTCCGAGAACTAAGGTCTCTTGAGGGAAGTGAGTTGATATCCAGTGAAGGGTGGCTTCGAGAGTATCTATATTATTACCTGGGGGAATATAAACACAAATTATATAGATAATTTTTTTTTTTATTTTTTTTATATACAGTCCATTCTCAAGAATTGCAGCTCATTTTACCCATTTTTGTTTTTCTGCTTTTGTAGTAAGCGTCTGCATTGTTTTTAACATGTCTAAATCTAAAATCTCAGAGGGTTGTAATTCCTCATTCAAAAGTATAGTTTCTGAGTCTGAGGCTGCTTGTTTTGCAGCTGCATCAGCTCGTGCATTGCCTTTCGAAATCTTATCCTGTTGTTTTGTATGAGCTACACATTTACAAACAGCTACTTTGGTAGGTAACTGAATAGATTCTAATAATTCCAAAATAAATTGCGCATGATTAATAGGTTTTCCACTAGATGTTATCATTCCTCTATTTTTCCACTGTTGCGCAAATACATGTACTGTAGAAAAAGCATACTGACTATCAGTATATATGTTTACACACTTGTCTTTTGCTAAATTACATGCCCGCATCAAAGCTATCAATTCTGCTGCTTGTGCAGATAAGTTATGTGGTAAGGATTGGGCTTCTAGAATTTCAGTGTCTGTAACTACTGCATACCCCACCAGACCCCTTCTGAATGAGCCGTCCACGTAATATGTCACCTCGGCATTATCCAAGGGCATATCTGTGAGATCTTGTCTAGGTAAAGCTAACTATTCAATTTCCTGCAGGCAGCTGTGTGGTTTGCCATCCGCAGGAGTTGGAAGTAATGTTGATGGATTTAATGTCGTACATTGTTCAATTGTCATATGAGGTTGGCTCAGCAGTATAGTCATACATGAAAGATGTCTAGCAGGAGAAAGGTATGCCACTTTTTCTTGCAGTAAATTTATTGCAACTGCATGAGACACTCTCAATGTGAGAGGGTGGAATAACATCACTGAGGCTGAAGCCTGTACTGCCATTGCAGCTGTAACTACTGCTTGTACACAGTGAGACAAAGATCGCGCCACTGGGTCTAACTGCGATGAATAATAGGCTATGGGGCGTTGCTTATCCCCATGTTGTTGCGTCAATACTGACGTCATATATCCTTGCTTGCAATCTATGGTCTGAAAGAACCATTTGTGATAATTTGGAAGTCCTAAAACTAATGAAGAAGCTATCAACTGCTTCAACCTGCAGAAAGCCGTTTCTGCTTCAGGTGTCCATTGTAAAATATCTTGTGCTGCCATTAGTGTCTTATATATCAAGTCAGTAAGTGGAGCAGATTCCAAAGCATAATATGGTATCCAGCTCCGACAGAAATTAGTTGTACCCAAGAAAGACATCATTTCCTTCTTGGTTGCTGGTTTGGGTGCTTGCAAAATTGCTGTTTTTCTTTCCTCGTCTAATATTCTACCATCATTGGATATTACATATCCCAAGTATCTAACTTGTTTTTTCCAAAGTTGTAACTTACTTTTGTTTACTTTGTGTCCTTGTGTTGCTAAAACTTTCAATAATGCTACAGTATCCTCCCTGCATTGTTGCTGGGTGGGGGCTGCTAACAAGATGTCATCTACATAAAGTAGAATTTGACTACCTCCCGGTGGGGTAAATCCTGCCAGGTTGCTAGCCATTTCTTGTGCAAATAATGTTGGGCTCTCACAATATCCCTGTGGTAGTCGAGTATAGGTATACCTTTTACCCTGAAATGTAAATGCAAACCAATATTGACCATCAGGATGTATAGGTATTGAAAAGAAAGCATTACTGATATCTACCACAGAGAAATACTTCTGTTGCGGTTCTAAATCGTTTAACAAAGTATGTGGGTCTGGCACCGTAGGTGCTCTAGGTATTACTGCATTATTTACAGCTTGTAAATCTTGTACCATCCGCCATTCCCCATTCGCTTTCTTAACAGGAAATAGGGGTGTATTACATGGTGAATCAGGAGATTCTACTAGTACTCCTTCTTTGAGTAATCTTCTATTATAGGTTTGATTCCTATTTCTGCATCCTTTCTCAAAGGGTATTGTCTTTTCTGTGGTCTAAATGCTGACTTTGGGGTAATTGTAACTGGTCCTGCTGTTCGAATAAGTCCTACATCTGACTTGCCTGTTGACCAAAGAGTTGTTGGAATTTCACATAAGGCTTTTTCTTCTTCTTCTAATAAAAATGCTAATCAGCTGTCCTTGCTAGATTGCAAGTGTACAGCTGGATGTGTCTGTGTCAACCAATTCAGTTTTTGTTTTTGTATCCATTGTTCTGACAGTTCTAAATCAGTCTGTTTCTCCCATCTTGTTACTTTTTCTCCTACGTCTGCCCATTTTACATTTTTGTTCTTTGTCAAGCTGACATGTGGTAATCGATTTGATCTATATAATGCAAGGAATTCTTGAGGTAATGAACAGCTAACTACACTGTTCCCCTCAGTATCCCAGTACAAAGTATGCAATACTAGTCTAGTTGCACGATTTCTGAACAATTCTTGCTCATACTCTCTATCAGGTCCTGGTGTAGTACAGTAGTATAGAGTACAGTGTAACAAATGCTGTCAATCAGTGTCGAGGGAGGGGGCTTTACTGATGGCTACGTTCATCAGTTCCTCGGTTACTGCCCCTGGACCAGTCGTGACTAGGTCCTGGCTGTACCAGTAAAAAGTTTCACCCTCCAATCGCACTACAAAGGTATCCATTTGTCTCTGTGCCTCCATACCTTGTACAGTTGGAACTACTGCTATGCCAAATATCTGCATAAGGTCCCTGCCCAATAGGTTTACTGGACACTTTGCAGAAACAACAATTTTACTTCTCTGGGTCATACCTGAAATAGGGTCAGTTATTGCTATATCATGGGAAAGTGGTTCCCTGTATAGCTGTCCGTTTGCTGCTTTGACTAGTATATAATCAGGTGATTCAGAATGTTCTGCTAACTTGGAGGGGTGTCTCAGGGTCCGTGACGCTCCTGAGTCACACAGGAATTTGACTTCCCTTCCCTCCACCAGAAGTGTAACTTCCGGTTTCGTATCTGCTAAGTAGAGTTCTAAGCTCAATAATGCTAAGTTCAAAATTTCACTTTCTTCATCCTCCATATCTACTTGCACTTCCTCTATTCCTTCTATCACATTTACATTTGTTTTTTGTTCATTAACTTTTCCTGATGATTTCTGACTTTCGCATGGTGTATCTTCACTATCATATAGTCAGTCCTCATCTCCCTTATCTTCTGTAATTACCTTTTTGTTTTGCTTACAATCCCTTGCTAGATGTCCCTTTTTCCCGCACTTGAGGCATTCACCTCTCTTTTTCCTCTCTTCAAAATCTTCTGATCGTTTGTCAGACTGTTTGTTTCCCTGAGCATTCTTCTTGCCCTTTTTACCTGACTGTAACACAAACACTTCAGCTCCGTCTTCAGCAGTGAAGACTTGCGCCGTCTTTTTCTTTTTACTATTAAAATGTCTTTCAGCATGTCTAGCGTATTCAAGTAAGGCTTGTAGCCTCCCTGTTCGATGGTCTATCATATGCTTCGTAATGAAGCTACTAATAGGTGCAATGCAACCTTTCAAAAATGCATTTTTCAATTGTTGTTCATACAGGGAATCATTTGTTTGGTTCTCAGGAACCGTCATACCTCTATGATTATTAAAACATTCCAATAATCTAGCATAGTATCCATCTACTGTCTCATTTTCCTGTTGTATGCATTGATTAATGCAAGTTCAGTCTGCTCTAGGTTTCCATTTCTCAGAGATTCGGTCTGTTAGACCTTTCACTCTGTTGTCTAATTCTGCATCACTATGTGGGAGTGGTTTAAGCTCTGCATTACGAGGATTCCAGGTGCCACAAATCATGTGTCAATCTGGACCTATAATTTGTCTTACTACTTTTTCTACTTCTTCCCCATTCAAGTGGTAACTCAACCTCATGCCTTGTAAATCTTCTAAAAATTTTGTAAAATTAACTTTCGGATGGGGGATTCCCTCAGTAGCTTTCCGGATATCCTCCGCTGTCCATGGTCTATATACTAAGAGTGTTGGGTCCTGCCCTTCCTGTCCTGCCTGAGGATTTGGAACCTCTATAAGTGGGCATATTTCTTCCTCACTCTCATCCTGTAGGTTTCTCTCTATTTGGTATGATTCTGTGTCCCTATGTATTTTATGTGTTCGGGACCTAGTTTCAATAGGATCTCTAACAAATGGTTGTGGTCTTGTTGAGACTTCAGGATAATGCAGAGGCGGACCAGCCTGTCCACTCGCTTCATATCCTGAAAAGGATAAAGGAGGGGGCAAGGGAGGAGGAGGAGGAGGAGCTGTTGCTATTACCAAGTTATTATCTTCTTTGTCTAAAAATAATGTTTTTGAATTTTTAAGCTTTTGTTCTCTACGATTTGCTTCCTCAATCCACCTGTGTGCCTGAGGAATGCCTAATTGGCATTGCTTTTTTGCCTGACCTCCCGCATCAGATTTAAGCTGCTTAAGGAGTTTAACTAGTGAAGTTTTATCTAGTTTACCATCAAATTCATATTTGTTAACCCATTCCGTATAATACCTAACGTTATCAGAACGTTGTAATTGCATGTATTTTGCGTCTTCGGTTAGGGGCGGATCTCGCGATGTTTTAGTGCACTGATTTTCCATGGCAAAGAAAATGTTATGTAACCCTTTTTATCACGTGATATCAAGTTCTCAGTTCCTTTTCACAGTTTATCTAGAATAACTGCCTACCTTATTCTGCTACCCTGATCTATGACCAAATATACAGTACTTCCTTTTGTCCCTGATCTGCATAACAAATCTTGACAACAATATACTGTAACCTAGTCCCTGATTTAAAACAGAAAAAAGGCAAATTCTTCCTACCTGAACCTCCGGTATTGAATCGTCCAATATCCGCTGTTCAGCCTGAGATCAGAAAGTGGCCAGCCTCTTTAAACGACAATTCAGACGGAGGTCTTTTCACCCAAGAAGAACCGTTTCAGTAACTTCTCCTGCGTAGTATTCGACCACCGGTAGACTCTGATCTGCAGCTGTCCGAGGGAATTTCCGGTCCGAAGGACCAAACTGTTAAATAAAATTAAGAATTCAATACACAGGAGATTCAGATTCAAAAGTTTACTAGTGTACACCAGGAGGCAAAAAACATACAAGTACAGAATTTTGTCTAACATGAAACAGGAAGCACACAAGTTTATATAGGTTTAACACTGAAGCTGTCCCCACCTTACTGACGTGGTATGTCACAGGGCATCTACATCACTTTAGCTTACAGTCCTCTATTCATAAAACTGCTGATGCTGTATATTTTAAAAAAGTTTTCCTCTGGTAACAATATGGCCTTGCTATCCACCTGGTCAGACATAATGTCTTTCTGTAAAGTTACTTCTTCAAGGTTTCATAACAGTTCGAATACAATGGTGGATTCAGTCTTCTAATACACATCTTTGCTCACTATAACACTTTCCCACCAGCTGTATGCTATCTCAGTAACACATATACAAGGCCAAATCATCCCAGCAGGAAAGAGCAGAAGATTTCGTTATTTCACACATTTAATTTCCTGACCCAGCAGATAATCACTTGTGAAAGGCATAAACATTAAAACTTGCTAAGCTAGCATCTGCCAGGGTCGAAGGTCAGCTTGCTTCAAGCCACACTGCAGTTTCAAAACCACTTGCATTTACACATGAATTAATCCTTTCTATTATATGATCAATAGAATGAAATGCATTATATACTACTTTGCTTTTAAACTAGCATTTCTCATATATTCAAATACACATTTTTCTAACAATACTGAAAACTCAAAATACTGAAAACACACAGGATACCAACATTTACTATATTACAGCACAAGTACATACATAAACATATTACCCTTCAACTATATGCAGGGGGGCAACCCCCTGCACCCCCTATGTGGGAGGGCTGCAGCCCCCACACCCCCTGCTACTTAAATATATCAGCTCTGAGATTGCACTTCACTACACTAAGTGCAATCTCAGAGTTGATATATTTAAGGAGCAAGAGGTATAGAGGGGCACAGCCCCCTACATGGTGGGTCTAGGGGAGCTTGCCCGCCTGTTTATACTTGGAGAAGAGTAATATGGTTTGTCTTGTATTTGTTTCTGTATGTACTTGTAAAATAGTAAGTTTTGGTATCCTGTGTGTTATCAGTATTTTGAGTTTTCAGTATTTTGAGTTTGCAGTATTTTGAACATTTGAGATTTTAGTCTTTCAGGATTCTGTAGTGCTCCATCTGAATGTCGTGCACAAAACATAAATGGATGGGATAGTCAAACACACTTATGTGAAAGCTGTAGTGCATTTGCATAAGTGTATTCGACTATCTGCATGGAGATCGTGTTACAGTTGGGATTGGAAATTCATCCATATCCCCACTGTAGTGCAATCTCTTAGTTAGAATATATTAGTAGGGGGGTGCAACCCCCCACAGGGGAGTGCAGGGTGGCTTGCCCCCTGCAAAAATGTGATTTGTCATATAGGAGTCTGATTTACATCAGCTCCTATACGGCTAGCACGTGATGGTTTTAGCCACAATGTTGACTCAAATGAGTCGATCATTTGGGTCGACATTGTGGCAGGTCTGTATGTGTGTTTTTGGGTTTACTATTTGTTTTTTCAAATGGCAAATGTTTTGCCATTCGAACAAACAATAGTAAACCTATATATATATATATATATATATATATATATATATATTATATATATATATATATATATATATATATATATATATATATATATAGATAGATATATATAGATATATATATATATATATGGGTCTAATTTGTTTCGTTGAATCTCATTTCACTGAATTTCATTTCACCCTGACCACTTCAATGAAAACTCAAATGACTGAAAACTCATTTAATTGAATTTCATTTCATGGAACTGCAATTCGTATATATGGCACTGTGTAGAGTACTGTAAGGCATTTAAACGGTATATGCCCTTTTCCTCACTGTAGTGTGGTCCTGGAGTTAGTATATATAGTTAGGGGATGGTGTGGGGGCACAGTCCCCCACATTGGCTGGTGTGGGGAACATAGCCCCCCCCCCCCCACTTAGTTTGAACACATATTGTCTTCTGGATAGAGTTAGTCATTGGTGATGTAACTATGCATGTCTATTGTTTAAAATGTATTGCTTTGAAGTTTTTGGTGAAATAGAATATAAAACAAAGATATTCTTAAAGTCTTTGTTAGTATTTTTATTGAAGGATACTATGAGGATCTGCCATATTCAGTTTATGTCTGATTAAACTAAAAAAAATGACTTCATAACTTTTGACATTCTAAGCTTACTACAGGTATTAACATACAATATCAACTTGTTGCATTCATTCACAATTGCCTGTATGTGCTTTGAAGTTTAACTTATTTTCAACAAATATGCATAAATCTTTGTGTGTCACAATGCTCAGTTTTATAACCTGATATGCAATAGTTCAAGAACTAATTTTTTTATTGAAGAAAATAATATACGCTTTCTTATATATGTTATGTGAATCAGACCTGGACCTGTTGTTGAAAATATCTAAATGGCTGTGCAGGAAGAAATGATAATCTGCTCTAGTAACTGTTTTCCCTAGCTTTAAGTCATGTGTATACAAGCAGTAAAAACATTCCAAGTAATGTTTTTGCATACTTCTAGCACAAGTCAGATTTCCTCATTCACCTTTGCATATACTTTCTTTCTATCTCTGTATATGTCTGTGCATATACAAGCATGCCAAAGATCAAGTGTTGATTCTGATACATATCTGGGAATAGCTTTTCTGCAATGGAGAGATTTTGTGGTGATGTCCATGTACTTGTAAATCTAGAAATCAATATGATATTCAGAATGTGCTGATGATATTTTAATAAATAAAAAGCAACTGCCACTTGCACAGAATTAACCATGAAGCCATGTATATTAAATGCAATACAATGGTGGAGATTTAGCTTGCGATACATACCTGCGTCACACTACCTCTTAGCTGCCTAATGTGTGGCTAAGCATATCACTTAACATGATTTTGCTCCTACGTCCACAATGGAAACTAATATTAATACTTAGCCCAGTGGGAACTAACTGTTACTTACTCTGATAAAAATAGAAATAAAACCACAGGATGTCTTAAATAATCCAAGCAATAGCCTAAAGTATGGATGTTGCTAGACTTTTGTTCGGTTCCATTTAAATCTGACTAAGGTTGTACACAGTATGCAGTCAGTCATTTTCAGAGTCCATGATATGCAGAAAAAATACAACATAATGTTGAATATTTTATTTACTTAATCACATTTAACCCAATAAAGCAAAGAGCTGAATGAGAAACAGCTTAGGTTTGATATCCTTTTGCTGAGTTTGATGTTTGAACTTTTTCTAATTGTTTATTTAGTTAGTTAGTTAGTTGTATTTATTCATTTATTCATGCAATCATTTTTTTTCATTTATGAAAATGTCATTTCTCTGTTTCGGCTAACTGAAAGATGATTATGTACAGTTCAGATAAATATTTCACAGAGAAACAATGAAAGAGTGATAGATAAATTAATGTGTTTCTAGATCCTTTCAAAAATGTATGCTGCATTTCACAAAAAACTTAATTTAAATGTGTGATCACTGTAGGGTATAATTAAGCATAATATAATTATTTTAATTTTACTAAGTTCTATTTAATAGAACAGTTTATTGCTTTGTTTATTTATTTATTTATTTTTTGCATTCACTGATATGCTTACAAAACATATTAATTTTAAGCATATCAGTGAGATTTTTTGGGCAATGCCAATGCAGAGTTTACTATGGTGATGAATTATCCCATGCTCCTATTGCCAGAAAGTCTAGTGTTTAGATCTGAACCACTGCATTTGCTTTCTGATGTCTCCAAAAGGGATAATTCTGTGAGGTGTGCATATTTATTCCTTTAATGTGAAACAGTAGTTTAAAAGTAGATTAGCTTTTATATCATGTTGGCATGATGATTTGCTCTGCTGTTTCTTAGAATTATGTTCTGAGTCTGATCCTACCCTTTAATATTGTTTGGAAGCAGTCGGCATATTCTCTCTCTTAATTGCAATGGGTATTCTCCAGTATTCTCAGATTTTGCTCATTTAGAATAAATGGGCTTCTTATGCTGGCTAACTAAAAATCACTGGATTTTGTTTTGTCACTGGGTCTTAAATGCTGCCCTCTAAAGTAGCTGTTTTTTTCCAAAGCTATTACGTGTATATAGTCCACTGTTTTATGAATAGCTTCATCTTTCCAAATTCCGTAAGTGACCATTTTCCTATCTTTTCTGAATAGTCTTTCAGATTGATTAAGCCTTCCCCTCATACTGCCTAATGTCAGCCTTTTTCAGAGCATAAACTTTCTACCGCTGACTTTCACATAGGTCTAATTGACTGGTGTCTGCTTTACTTTCGCAATGATCCCGCAGCTGCCTTGTTGCTATTCATAAATGCCCTGTCTTCTATATAAGCCACCCTCTTCCCTTGCACATGCAGGAGATTAAGAGGACAGGTAAACCTTTAGCTAACAAAAGACATTAAAAATCTCATTAAACAAAGTGATAATGCCTGGGTTGCCTGAATAGAAGACCAGAATAATAATCTTCTACAACAAATATAGCTCACTATAAGAAAACAAACCAGAATAGCCACTAACTCTGCTAAAGCACTGTGTTTCTATGTAGTAACCAAACGGCAGCTGCTAGTAATCCAAAACTATTCTGTAAAGAAGTGATGGAGCTCACTTAGCAATTTGCAAATCCTTCACCTCCTGCACTTAATATCTGGTAATCCTTACATCAATACTGCATAAAACTTAAAATCCATCCTCACCAGGTCTATACATGATATCAGTAACTCATTTAAACCCATATACAACTCAGAGCCATCAACCAATTACACACAACCTCAGTGATACCCACTGGCATTGAATATGCGGCTGTCTTCCATTTCAGGGAAATCACTGTTAAAGAAACTAGTGTTCTGACTCAAAAAGGAAAGAAATACCTTATATGAATTTTCTACAATAAATACTACTTTTCTTGGGAGAACAGTTGAAAAAAATTGCCAAACCCCTTACTCTCGTTTACAACCTCTCCATTTCAACTGGAATTTTCCACCTGATTTAAATCATTTCACTGTCACCTACTTTCTGAAAGTTCCCTCCCACAAGATGCTTTTAAGGAAACCAGACCAATCTTCGTGTGTTACCCTCTAAGCTAAAATCTTACATAAACTGTTTCAAAACATATAAATAATCATGGACTCCTGTAAGATAGACAACACTGTTTCAGACATTACTCCCTGTCACAGATTCCATCCATAATAATATCAATGAAGGATTTATGACACCTGGAATGTTTGGAGACATGATGTTAGTATTTGAAACAGTTGACCACAGCCTACGTTTCTCCAAACTGAAAAAAATCACATTGGGTCAAAATACTATTAAATTATTTTAAAAATAGCTCAGAGCAGGACATTTCAAGTCCTATCTACCAACCAGCTCTATATCCATGACACTCTTAACATAGGCATCCCTGAAGGTTTGGAGTTACGATTCCTGTTGTTCTCTTTATTTATTATTTTCCAGAAGAACTTATCACTTTAAATATCATTGTGTATGTTGACGATATCCTTCAAATAGAAGCTAATAATTGATCATGTTCTGTACAATCTCAACTTCAAGTATTTTACTAGCTTATGCCACTGGCCCTCCTCTAGAAAACTTCTAATCAACCACAATAAAATTAACAGTGTGTCATTCACTGCCCCACAAAATTCCCATCAAAAACTAGTTATCACTTTCTGTGACAATAAAAATAATATCATTCATTTTTGTCTCTGAAAACAAGTGCTTAGGACTCACACTAGATCCTTGTCTTACCTTATCTATCCACAAAGACTACATCATTATCAACGTTCTCTACTAATTCAGACTTTGCTACAGAATTTCCCATCTGCTGTCCCACAGAGCAAGAGTGTCTTTGGTCAAAAACTTGCTTTTTACCAAGCTAGAATATGGCCTACAATGTTGACATTTCAATCTACCTTTAATATACATAGAGTAGAGGCTACTTAAAATAAGATTTGTAGATATGCATTGTTTGCTGATTCACATTCTTACTACTGCTGCCTACTGCAGATATTTAATGGCTTCTAGTTGCTGAGAAATCAACCTTTTTTAATTTCTCCAACTGTTTTGGGTTTCTAATACCATGATGGGAATAGACCCCATTCCTAAGTCAAAGTATGATTAAAATTGTGGAAGAAATCTTCGCAGAACCTGCAATATGCCCAGTAATGACTCCTTCTGCAATTCATATGGAGTTATATATGCCAATATGATTGTAAATTGTGTTTTATCTCGTTGCTCCTACCATTAATAGAACTGTCTGAATATACGTATTCCACATTGCCCTCATTTCTGCCTACAAATCCTGGTATTTTATGACTTTGTGTCTCTCTGTACATAAGACACTGTAGTCACTGGGTGTAGCAATTTCAATGATTAATGCTACTTTTGTCTTTTTTTTCATGAACTGCTATATCTAGTTTTCTAGCATCTTTTTTTTTTTGAACTGTTGGTAGTGGGTAATCCCATGTGATATAACCTTCACCATTTTCTATAATGCTCTGTGGCTCATGTTTCCAGTGTTTTTCAGCTACTTCAATATTATAATGTTTGCATAATCCCAGGGGCGGCTTGTGCTATTAGGCTGCAGGACTGCAGCCCCACCCCCAGCTATAAAACAAAAATAGAAAATAAAAAATAAAATAAAAGAAAATAAAAACATAAAAACAAAAATGCATCACGGAACATCACGCATGTGCACTTGGGGCATTTCTGATATCCGGACTGCTGGTGAACCAGTCTGGAGCATGCGCACAGAATCCAGACTGTCTCAGCAGCAGTCCAGATTAGGAAGGCAAGCATTCAGCAGCATATCCCAGAAGTCTATGCAGTTACAACTGCATAGACTGGATGGGGATCGGACTGCAATGTCCGCATGCTGGGTAGCACCCACCTTGCTCTCACAGGATGAACTTGCTCTGCATGGGCATTTGGATGTTCAGACTGTAACATCCATATTGCAGGAAGGAATATCTCAGCGCGGGCTTTACAGAAGAGAAGAACTTGGGTTTACTGACTTTGGATGTTTGGACTGCAACGTCCGCATCAGCACGGGCTTTACAGAAGAACTGGAATACTTACTTTAAGGTATGGAACTGTAGCTCAGAGTGTGTAGGCATACAGATTTTGAAAAACATCTATATGGTGTAAGAAATGCACAGGGTATGTTTATCTGTAATACTAAAAAGAAGTTCTGTAGAGTCTGATGACATGTCTTCTTAGGGGAGTGACTTGCATTGAACTCAGAATAGCAGCTCATCAGAATTTAAAACTTTCTACATTGTTGCTGCATCCCTTGTGTTGTATTTAATTACGGGAAATGGACAGAAAATCTGCTAACATGGGATGCACTTGGGACACAGCCATTCTGTAAAAGTACCTATGCTTAGGTGAGCAGTGTCACTACATTGGTAGAAGCCAGAAGTGGAGATTTTTCTTTAGAAATGTGACAAATATTATTTTCCTTCCATAATCCTTTACATGACTGCAATATGTGTGTGTGTGTGTGTGTGTGTGTGTGTGTGTGTGTGTGTGTGTGTGTGTGTGTGTGTGTGCGCGCGTGTGTGTGTGAAATGCCCCAGTTGCTTGAACCCTGTACCTTGGGCCCAGGTGGCAAGAGCCTGAATTCCCTACCCACCACCATTTAAAAAAAAAATTGCAGATTTTTGCCTCATACTTGTTCTGTTCTTTTCCTCATAAAATCTGTGGTTTCTCTATTTTTGTCTTTACACAGTCAGTAGTGCAGTGGTAGCATTGTTGCCTGACAGCTACAGGTTCTCTGGTTTGATTCTTGGATGGGGTGCATTCTGTGTGGAGTCTGCATGTCCTCCCTGTGTTTGTGTGGGTTTTCTCTGGGTGCTGTGGTGTCCTACCATCTAACAAAGACATGTGTCTGGACTGTTTCGCCCTGGGCCTCTGCTGAAAATTGGCTTTTGTTCCAAGTCAGACTTTCCTGATTAATAAATATGAAATAAAAATGACAAGCATTTGAATTTCAGACTTCATATTCTTAAAAAAGTGCATGGTAACACAAAACCTTTTATTCTAGCAATTTTTTAAGTTTATAAGATGGATATTTGAAATGTGTCCCTATTTTTGGGACTGTACTCTCTCATTATTGGCTTCATCCAGGTTACTTGTGCTAAGGTTGAGAGCTATGGTAAGAACTGAATTCACTGAATATGTTTGGGGGTTGTATTTCCCCATTATTCGCTTTCTTCAGGTGTTTTATGCTAAGAGGTTGACAGCTATGTTGAGAAATGAATTCACTAAATGGTAGCCATTTAATTTCAGTCTTCCTATCTTTCACAAAACAGCTGATTTGGCATAGTGGTATGTTGCTCTGACTGTTTTGCACAGGGTCCTGGGTTCAACAAAACAGCTGATTTGGAATAGTGGTATGTTGCTCTGACTGTTTTACACAAGGCCCTGGGTTCAAGCCTTGGCAGTGAAATGTATAGTGGTAACATAGCATTTTATTCTAGCAACTTTCCAACATTATACAAGCAATGTTTAAAATGTGTCCCTGCTTGTATTGTTAATAGCACAACAGGTAATGCACTTGCTTTTGATGGAGAAGGCTGTGGGTTCTACTCCCACAGTGGGTAGATGCATTGCTGATACTGTACTGTGTTGCAAAGGGGGTGGATGCTGCAGTCCTTTTTGGCAAAAATACCTAGTAACTATGAACCTGTTATCAGGTTGCCATCCATTCCCTATTGCAATATTACTAGCTTATAATTTTTTAGTGTAACATAGGCAATGTATTCCTCAAGTGCAACAGGCACATTATTTGTAGATGAAACAATTAAATATAAAGTTGTTTTCTAGCAGCAAACTCTTCATTAGTTACAGATCTCTTTATGTGCAATTATTTAGATCACTTTTACTTTTTCAGAGATTGTGCATATTTACTGATACTGGTGGACTGTAGAAGTTTGAGTAGACTTTTATGAAGGAAATGTTCTGAACTGGGCAGTTTTGCCATTATTGGTGCATGCATTTATTTTTATTGTTTATTGGAAAAATGTTCAAAACGATAAATTTAAAATGCCCTCTAAAACTGTACTGTATCGTGCAAGGAATATAATTTAATACAATAAAGAAGGTTTATCAAAGAGCATGTGTATGTTTCGTGTGCAAGGGGCCTGTGATTTGAAAACAGCCCAAAGTTAATCTTTATTTGTCACTGGCAAAATTTATTTTCTTTGAATGTGGGTTTCAATGCTGTTTCAATGAATGTGAGTTTCAAGGTCAGAGAAGTTTTAATGCTAAGTCTGTTTTCTTTGTGAGACTGCATTGCTTTGTTTAGCAGATATATATTAGTGTTTGTGCTGTAAAATGCAAAATAAAACTTTCAAATAAAGTCCAAATCATTGCAGAAGTAAAGTTGTATGCACATTAGTGTTTATGGTAAATGGGGTGAAATAGACAAATAATGATTCACTGGAATGGCTGCAGTGGGGAGGCACCATTCGATCATGATTTTGTGAGGGGGGGAAGTGCGGCAAACACAAAGACAGCCCCGGCTGAACTATACCTCTCAACTTCCAGATTTTTGCAGAATGAATAGATTTTTGCTTCTTATTTTTGGTTTGTTTCTCATAAAATGTGTGGCTTTCTGGCAAATCATTTAGGAATTAAGTCACTAAATAATGACAAACACTGAGTTTCAGACTTCATAACCTTCAGAAAAACGCATGCTAAAGCAAGAACTGTTATTCTATTAACTGTCTCAGTTTATACAAGAGCAATTTTTAGTACTGTTTATATGTTCCCCCAATTTATTTGGCCTTGTCCAGATTTCCTGCATTATTAACAGGTTGAGAAGTACGTGCAAATAAATTGCTTTATAGAATTAGGGATATTCAAACCTCTCAACTGTCCCCGATTTTGGCAAAAAATGTTGCTCTTCCCCTAATAATCCCTCCGCAAAATGGCAATTTTGGAAGAAATCATGGAGGGTTTACTATTAATAAATAATTGTAATAATCAGAGTTCTAGATTACTTTTATTTCAGAAATGCATGTAGATTCTTTTATTTTGTCAGCTGCTCAAGTTAGCAGTACTAATATTAAAAAGGTGTTACTTCTTTGACAGGTTCCCAGCTGTATTGTGTGGCTATTTTATATTTTTCGCATCAGATGTTTGGTCCATTTTTCATAAAATTGTGTTTTTTTGGAAAATTAGTGGCAAATCATTAAAGACTGAAGTTAGAAAATAATGACAGACATTTGAGTTTCAGATTTCGTACCCTTCAGAAAAGTCATACTAATGCAAGACCTACTATTCTATTATCTTTCTAAGTTTATAAGAGCAATATTTAAAAATGATCCTTATTTTTGGGCCTTTGTACCATTTCTATGTATGGCTTTGTCCAGATTTCTTGCTCTGAGGTTGAGAGGTATGACAGATGTGTCAGCGGCATCACAATCAGCCAGAAACATTTCAAATTGTGACATACTTGTTGTACCCCACTCCCCCGTGTAGTGACTCTGGATGTGTCCAAGCAATGCAAGGAGCAGTTATGCAGTGTAAATGTGCAGAGTATCCCCCCATCCAAGGTAGACACAAGTCCTACAGTGGCTTTTCATCTGTCCTTGATTTTGCAGAATGTTCTGGTTTCTGTCATATTTTTATATTGTTGATTTATGCTTATTATTATTCAGAAAGTGCCTGTTGCTCTCTGTTTAAGTAGCAATGCTTTAATGACCATCAGGTAAGCTTGTCTGAGATTGTAAGATGCAAGTAAGCTTTAATAAGCATACTGTTAAAGAATTGCCAACATTGAAAGCCTTTCTGTTGTTGCCATGCAGAGAATACTTACATAACTAGATAACGTATAAGCCTTGGGTATTGAAATGCATATGACAGTATTTGTAATAAAGGACAGGATTACATTATTTTAAGAAGCTCATTACATCTGTTGGAGACTTGCAGTGATCTTTGCTGGCTTTACCTGTAAACTAAACAGAATGTCAATCTATCGTGTGTGGTCCATAACCTGTGCAGTAATTCTTTAAGCAATGTATCTTGAGTTTATTTCTTGTTTGCTTTTCATTTTTTACTTTGATCATGTTTTTCCCATGAAAAAAGTAGATAGTTGTTGTCAGGCAGCAGGTCTTTTTGGATAACTAACATTTTTACAAGTGGGGGTATCACAGAGATTGCTACCTTCAGCATGTTACTTGGTACATTAATAAACCTGAATATAAATTATAATTAGAACGGCAGTGCAAGAAGAAGTGGTTTGAGTTGAGTGCTGCTTGTTTTTCTTATACTTGATTTTGACTGGCATTCCAGTAATGATTTTAAAAAGTAATTTATTTGTTCATGCCTCGCAACCTTTTTGTTTTCATCTAGATATTAAGTAAGCTGTCATGCAGCCAATGCATTGAAATATTTTTTTTTCTTTTACACTTCATTTTGTCTTGATTGGACTCTCATAATGATGGTTTGGCACCCAAGGCAGCGTATTTAATTAAAGTTACAGTTTTTGTGGTTTTGAGCATAGCTCCTCCACTTTCTAGTTGGCCACACCCCTTCCCATTGACCCCACCCATTCAGCTGTCTCCTGCAGCCCCGCCCTTTGATTTGAAGTCACTGCATAATCCCCAATACAACGGTCTTGCCACATTGTTATGTCTTTCAGCATCCAGTCCTTTTGCCATTAGTATATCACAACCAGCAACAAGATGTGCAACTGTCTCCAATTGTGTTTTACAAAACATACATTCATCTGTTTCTCCCACATGTTCAATGGACTTTGTAAACCAGCATATACATAGTCCACTATCTTGGGCCGCCAATATTAACCTTTCATCTTTTTGTTTAAATTCACCTCTCCTTAACCATTCCTGTATTAGATCCTGATCAACACAAGTTTGTTCCAAGAGTTTTCTATACTTACAACTACATGCATTTTCCACATTTCCTGCCTTCTCCTCTGATCCTTCGCCTTATATTTTTCTGTGGTTTTTTGGCACATTCAGTTGCTGCCTGATTTTTATCTACTTCTGATTTGATTTCCATTCCCACTTGATGCTGATATGCTTTAGCTAAACTAAGCAGGGAAATCATCTTATACTTCATGTTTCAAAACTTTCACTATGTTTGAGTCTTGTGAGGTCAGCAAATATATATGCAGTCCCAAGAATGCAGATCTATACATGTAATCAATTTTGAGGAGGCCCATACCTCCTTCACAAAGAAAATATATAGTCTTGGTATGCACTGATTTTTATAAATCGTTTGATGAGCATGAATCATCCTTCTTGTTTTCCTATCCTTTTGGGGCAGTCAGTCACTGCAAACCTATAAGTTAGGACAGGTAAAGCAAATTGGTGTATAGACTGGACTTTGTTCCTAGAGGTCAACACTGTTTACAATATTAATTTAAGTCTTCTAAAATATTCCTAAGTTTTGTTTGCATTTGTTCATGTTTCATTGTTATCCTAAATCAGTTCCCAAATATGTATATAGTCCTTGCTCAATTTCTCTTATATCACATTCCTGTCCCAAACTGAGGTTTTATTGGTTCTGTAGCTTTCCTGCTTTAAAGGTTGGTTTTCCAGATTTATCATGACCAAATGACATTCTTATATCATCTGAAAAAGTTTTGGCCACTTGCCTCTGTGCCTTCAGTTCTGCATATAATGAACTATACAGTTTTAAAACATCTACAAAAAGATGATGAGAAGTGTTTTACACTTTGTTGTTTTCTAGGAGCCAAATTGCAGCCATGACCTAATCTGTTAAGTAGCCACCTTAATAGGTTAAGGGCAAGGCAAAAGAACAGTGGTGACAGAGAGTCACCCTGGAATATCCCCCTTTGAATTTTTATCCCTGGAATAATAATTAATCCTTTATCATGGCTTAACTGTGAAGTATTTTGTTACCGTTTCATGGTCACTGTAATGTAATCGATTTGTGTAGGGTGTATGTTTTACATTTTTAAACACTCTTTTATCGATGAATGTGGGATACTGTCAATTGCTTTTTTGTAGTCTATCCATGCCATACATAGAGTCTTCCCCTTTTTACAGTTCTCCATTATGACTTTATTTAACAACACATGATCCTGTGTTCCATATGACTTTCTTTTATTACCCTTTTGTTCTATTGCCATGATTGAGTTTTCTTCTAAATGACTATAAACTATGTCTACATCAGTTTCAGTAAAACAGCAACTGAATGTCTTAAAGTCCACTTAATCCACCACAACAGATTATATGATAAACCAAAACAAGATTTAATGTAAGCGCTTTCGCTGGAAAAATGTTCCAGCTTCTTCAGACTACAAACAGTAAAATACTTAGAAAAAACACATTTTAAAACAATTCAAAAAACAAACTGCCAATAGAGTTTGTTACCCCACCTGATGTCATACACAAGCATTTAAGAATTAAAGCTACAGGGGGTTACTCCAACTTAAAACACACTAGGATGCCTAAGCAACCTCACAGCACCATCATTAAAGAAAATAAAGAATTTTTTAAAAAATAATTTTTTTAACAATAAGAATAAAAATAACAATAATGACAATACTGAATTTGTGTACTATAAATAACACCTTAAAATTATATCATTTACATGGTCAAGATACGGCTATGTTAAGTCGCTCACAGATCTAATATACTATATTTTTATGAAGTAAACTATGATATGTGAGACCAACAGCTTGGTCTTTAAAATATTTTTTTGAAGAACTACTAGAACAATAACAAAGGCTTTGCCAATGTATACAAATCATACCCACTTAAAGACCTCATTACAACACAGTTTAAATCACCAACATTTAGGCACATATGAGATACTACCCATAGTTGATACTGTGGACTAAGCAGGTAATATTAACAGACTACAAACCTACGTGATGGATCGTGTATACCTTAAGTCCACCTATTCTCCTAACACTAAACTATTCACCTAGCCAAAGCCTTCTTTTTAAGCAGGCACTTAATGGACAAGGGCTTCATTTAACCCTGGTAGGGTGTGCGCACCTGTCCGAATTTGCCAGGTAAGTTCAACTTCTTCTAATGCCAGTTCCCAGGGACCCCCTCTTAAATTTCTTTCTATTTTTTTCTATAACTACAAACAAAAACCTATGTGTTGGGCAATCCACGATATGTTTAGCTAGGGCATTCGTGATGACAGAATTATTGATACTATATACATGTTCATAGATTCTTTGTTTAATTTAAAACCACCCACAAGGAGTGAGCGAAGACGGCTGAACGAGGTCAACTATTCAGGGGCAACTTAATCCGCACGGCAGTAATAGAATGGGTGAAGTGCAGAGAATTAGTGATGTCCCAACAACTGAGTTATTTCTGAGACAAACTTCTTTTTTAATACTAATGTTGTCAATGATGAGGCTAGCAATAACAATAATAACAGTAATATAAGCTCCATGGTGGGGTTGTTAAATAAATTTGACCAAAAATTATATAAATGTAGGAAACTTCAATTGGAAGTTTCCTACCTAGAAGAATGCATCAGTAAAAAAATTATTCCAAAAGGATTACGGCAGTGGCGATACCTGGTTGGGTTAGTATATGGCTCACTGTTCCATTTGGAGCTTAAAGCCCTATATCTTTAATGATGGCACTGTGAGGTTGCTTAAGCATCCTAGTGTGTTTTAAGTTGGAGTAACCCCCTGTAGCTTTAATTCTTAAATGCTTATGACATCAGGAGGGGTAACAAACTCTATTGGCAGTTCGTTTTTTGAATTGTTTTAAAAGGTGTTTTTTCTAAGTATTTTACTGTTTGTAGTCTGAAGAAGCTGGAACATTTTTCCAGCAAAAGCACTTACATTAAATCTTGTTTTGGTTTATCATATAATCTGCTGTGGTGGATTAAGTGGACTTTAAGCCATTCAGTTGCTGTTTTACCCAGTTTGTTCTTTGCTGTTAGTTTTCTGCATCAGTTTCAGTGTATAGTTTATACATTGTCATAAGACAAGTTATCGGTCTATAATTTTTAGAATAGCTTGCAGGTTCACTCTTAAGAAGGAGTATTCTTTCTCCTGTTGTTAACCAGGCTGGTGTCTATTCGAGGTGCATATATAAACAGTTCTTACTCATGGCAAAATCTTCATGTAAAGATGTTAATACTTTTAGCATGAAGTTAGGTACTACATCTGGGCCTGGGGTTTTCCAATTAAGAGCTTTTCTTAACTTTTTTTCAATCTCTCTGGCCATTACTTAACACCATTTAATATCCAGTGCATCTGAACTTATTATTCCTTCTTTTACTTCTTCTACCCATTTAGCATCTTTGTTACATTCCATGGGATCTTCGTACATGTGTCTACAAAATCCATCTATTTCTTCTTTTTTGGTGGTGTTTCAATTCCTTTTGCCTTGTTTTCCAGTTATCTACAAAATGGTTTTGGTTCATCAATAAATTGCTTATTTTGTAGTTTTCCTTCATATTTATCTGCATATCTTTTCTAAGTTTTTTCTGCTTGTGCAGAGGTTTTTAGTTTATTGTTTGAGATAGTACATGGCAGATCCTGATCTGTTCTGATACTGCACATTGATTTTATCACATCTATCTTTCTGAGTATTTTTGTTGATCTGTTCCTTCTTCTATACTCTTTTAACAGTGACATTTCTTGTCTTAATTGTTTTATAGTTTTCTCTGTTCGATACTTCCATGATGGCATTTGATTTCTCCCCTTCCTTTCACTTACTACCCTGTGTTTTTGTGGTAAGACCACTGTTATTAATTTAGCTGTACAGTAGTATCTTATTTACTTTTGTTGTATCACACAAATCTCTATGGTCAGTCCTAATTACTGTGTTTGCCTGTTTTATGAAACTTCTTTAATTTTATTTACATTTCCAGTATGGAGAATGTGTCATAGGCCTTTGTCAGATTCAGATTCACTACTTGAACTGCTGGGCCAATATCTACAGCTTCAATGACTTTCACAAAGGCGTTTTCTTAATTTAGTAGAAAACACAGTTTGTTGTTTGCTTAGAACAATATTATGATAATGTTTGTACAAGAGCTTACTAAATATATACAGAGCATTTCATGACGTAAATGAATCTTGTTAAGTATTTATGTCTATATTTCCTTTGATTTGAGGTGGGATCCTCATTACAGACTGCCATATTGATAACAATTTACCACACCTTGGGAAATTAACCTGTGGCTATACTTAAGCTTAAGAGTTTTTTTTTTTTGGGGGGGGGGGTTCAGAAAGAATGTTTGATGTTGATTAAGCAAAAGCAACATGTCATATTTTCTGGGAACTGATACAGTATTTTTAATGTTAGAAGGCACAGTTAGCACATATTCTGTAATGTGTTGAAAAGGCCACAAGAATTAAAAGGAATTCACTGAAATTCTTTAATGTTGAGTTTGCTCATCCCTCCAGGACTTCATCAGGATGTAAAATACAATGCAACATTATCTCTTTAAATAACACATACAATCAACTGTGCACCAGTAGCAAATGCAAATTAATTATTTTTTTCTCTTAAAATTCATCCATTAAAATCACATTCTAAATATTCACACACATCTAAACATCTATAACTTATTGTGGTAATTCTTAAGAACAGTTTTAATTTAAACTGTGTCATTCAATCCAAGAAATACTGCTGCATTTAACCTTAATTGCCATTTTAATTCCTTCTCCTCTACCAAATTCTCCCAGGCTCCACCTGGAAGATCCTGTTCAACTTTATCTAAGATTGCAAACTTAAATTTACTAAAATTCATACAACTTTTTGCATATTTGGTCAAAGCACTATCCAAGTCATCAGTCTTACTAAATTGTAAATGTTCATTTATATATCCCTTTTTAAAAATTCTGATTGTCTTGCCCACATAATACAAGGAACAAGTATAGCAAACTGCCAATTATACTACTCCAACTGTATTACAATTAAAATACCTGTTACTTATCACTGTAATGTTGTACTTTTCTAGATGTAGGAAATCACATTATGGGATATGTTCTAACTGTGCATTGAAAGCATGCCCCACAAATATAGGGACCACTCTTCCTCTATGCATACCACGCTTTATCAAATCCACTTTCACACTCAAGAAGTCCTTTAATGTGTCTATTCCTTTTAAAATTTAATTTAGGAATAAAATCTACTGTCCCTCTGAAATCATTGTTGGTAGCTAAAATAGATCAGTTTTTCCTCACCGCCCTTGTTAGCTCTTTGGTGTCTGTGGAATATGTCAACACCATCACATTTGTAAAGATTTCATTTTTCTTTTTTTATTAAAAAGTAATGTTCCCTGAATTACCCAATAACTGCTTATAATTACAATTCATTCTTTTTACCACCTCATCTAATATAGGTAAAATGAAGGATAGAGCATACCCTCACTCAGCATGTAAGTTGACAAGGCAGTTCATTTCATGTAAGAATATTTCTGCCCTAGATGCCATTCTAGCCACATAAACCATTTAAATCTTTACCACACCTCTCTTTTGGTGTAAAGATATAAACTGTCATAATGCAAGTATGACATTTTCTTTCTATAAATGTTAGACACAAACTGCCAACTAATAAAGTCATTAGTAAAGATTTACATCTAAAAAATTAATCCCATCAATGGAAAATGTGAAAATGAATTTTAAAAATGAAGTGGTGCAATTTACATAGGCAACTGTTCCTCTGACCCTAACCTTAGGATAAATATATCACTCAAAGATCAAAAATATCTAAAAATGGACATAGTAAACCTGAAACCAAACACATATTGCTTCTCCAAAAAATAGATTACAATTTTGCAAATATCAGGGCACACCCTGGCCCCAACACCACCCTGGAATTCTGCAAAAAATATTCACCTTCAAACAAAATATCATTCAAGGCCAATTTTATGTGGGATCACTGAAAAAAATCAACCACATCCATCATCAAAAACAACAAATGCTCTGCCAACAAATCATGAGTTAACAACAACAAAAAATATCAAGAATCTCTTAATAAATGAGAGTGCATGTACATAAAAGGTTATTTAAAGAAATAGTGTTGCACTGTATTTTATGTTCTGAAGAAGTACTGGAGAGACAAAAGCGCTTAATATTAAAGAATTTCAGTGAATTTCTTCTAATCCTTGTGGGATTTTTTTGATATTTTGTTGGTTTTTGTGGACTTTATTTTGAGTGGTTCATATTCTGTAATGGTCTTTGAGGAAGAAAGGAATGCACTGGCAAAATTGTGGAATTTTGTTGACTTCCAATGGTGCTAAGTTGGCACTAAATTTATTTGCAAGAACATCTGTATCTTTTGAAATGGATTTATTAATGATGAAAAGTTCAAGAAGATTTTGACTCCTAGTGGACTAGTTAACTACTTTTAAAAAACAATAGCTTTCAATATGACTAGGAATCTTTGGGTGCATCCTCTGTGCTATTTATGTTCCCAGTAATCAATGTAGACATGAAATAACATATCAAAATGTATTTTTTATGGGTAGTTCAGCAAATACATTTTTTTAAATATGTCATGGTCCCCTAGGAACATTAGAAGAGAGGAGGTCTCTGTATAACCCAGCCCATGACCTACAGTAGCTCACCCAAATGAAGGTCCAGAGAGCATTTTTTTTTTTTGCAATTTATGAATGTTTTCTTAGCCAGCATGGTAGACATGGGCATCATTGGACAATGCAGTGATTATTTTTTGTTCACAGACAACTGTTTAATCCTTAGAAAACAAACACACTATGCAAGAGGTGCACATACACAATTTCACTCGAGGCAAAACTCTCACATAAAAACAAGGCCATCAAGAACACACACATGCTACATCCTCCACACATAGTGTCCACCATACACATAAATCAACCTAAGTAAGGCACTAACAGGCAATCTTTGTAACCCGGAAAACCTCCAAAGCCAACAAACAATAATGCTTGTCCTCAGCAATCTTGAAAGCACTCAACAAAATCAGCACCAAACACCACACATAACACCTGTAGCAGTGGAGCCCCAAAAACAAATCCCATTAGGCAAGCTGACACATTATCCAGGTCTCTTGTCTTAGGGGATTAAATTGTATGACACACAGAGGCCTCGGCAACAGACTAGGCAAGGAGAGCATAACAGTTAATTGCTTATCTGGAGCCAGGATCCATCAAGTTATGCACACACACTCAAGTCACGACACCACAGGTACAAATATGATTCTGTCATAGTTTGTGTGGGAGTTGACAACCTAAGGCATACTTCCCCAGATTATATGAATAGAGACATTGTTAATCTCTATGAATATGTATCTCAGGCAGGTATGTGCCTTGCATTGAGCTGCATTCTGCCATCACCAAGGATTATGCTACAGCATGAACAAAAAAATTATGTATTTCAATAATCGGCTTAGTTTCTGGTATCTTTCTGGGGGATTCAATATTTGCCACCATGGGAGGATATGGTTGACAGACCACATTGCTTTGCAAAGGGTGGTCTAAACCTGTCTCTCCTAGGCTTCTGAATATTGGCTAAAACTTTATTCGTCCTCACTGTTAGAGCTTGTTTTAGGCAATGACATATTAACAAACCTGCCAGCATATAAAATAAAATCCAAAGAAACCTAAAGGTGTTACTGTTCAATGCATAAACAAGAAACTTCATTCTCTACAGGCTCTCCTCACTCTGGAGAATATAGACATTTGTGCCATTACCAAGACATGTTTTAAATGCACAGAAAGTAGCCTGGCAGTGCAAAGTGCCTTTCACATATTTAGACCATCATTTGCACAGAGAGAGACAAAAAGTGGAGGAGTCTAAGTCTATATTAGCAACAAGCATAACTCTATGTTGGTTAAAAAGGACGATGCCCTGGAATTTATTCACACACAAATCACAGTAGACAAAGTCCCATACATTATCCTAGCAAGGCTACAGGTCACCCACTATGTCCCTAGAATCCAATAGCTCATACCTAGACCTACTGGAAACACTCACCATTAAACCAAATACCCTCTTCATGGGAGACTTTGACAAGCCCTCTACAGAATGGGAAACATACACTGCCTTATACTCACAGGCACAACCATCCTTGGACTTTATTAACACAAATACACTTGACCAAATAGTGTGCACATCCACCAGAGGTTCAAGCATACTGGACCTGGTACTCACCAATATGTGAGAATGCTGTATCAACCCTCACCCCTGTCACACACTCACTTGTGAGGTCGGGCCACAAAGCTGTCTCCTTCAAAATACAAAAATCAACTCAGTAACCCCAGCAAGGTCTGTAACAGTTAAATACTTTTCCAAACCAAGCTACACCTTATTAAGTGATAGTTTATCAAATTGTAATGTCCCTCCCAACCCTGAGTTCACAATAACCTATGCAGAATTGTTTACAGAAACCCTGTACAACCATATAAATGGCTGTATAGGCACCAATGTTTCCAGTGGAAGTAAGCCCAAAATAAACTCTAAAAAAAAAAACATACTGGTGGAATCCTAATCTTAACAGGGTATTTAACAAAAGGAAAAAAAGTCAAGGCTAAAATCAGGAAGAGCAACTCCCATAATGATAGGAGCTCTCCAATTACACTAAACAGAAACTAAGAGGACTAATTAAATTCAACAAGGCAAATTAAAAGGACAAGATAACTGCATAGGCTAAAGCAACCACAAGGCCTTCTTCAACTATGTCCTAAACCTCAAAGAAGCACATATCAGTGTGCCAAACTGCTTGTCTGAGCTGCCACTTTTACTAAGTAGAGTGGCATAGTGAATTTGCTGGCTTGCAATTTCAGCTCAAACTTCACTTCCACTCCCTTCCACCTCCCTTCATGAAATGCCTGCTAGCATAACTCCCCCAAAACTAATAACAGAAACCAGGTCCTGGCAGTGCTCACTAAGGACAAAAACACAGCCTCAGTGTGCCATGACAATATACCAGGATGCCTCCTAAATAAGTTGGAAAAATGGCCTGTCAAGACCACTTGAGTCACTTTTCAACTATAACCTCAAAACAGGCTTTGCACCTTGAGAATGGAGACTAGCAATAGTTATCCCACTTTGCAAGGATGGACCATCAACTGACCCCAAAAACTACAGACCTTTTAGTCTATCTAGTCTTATATGCAAAGCCATGGAATTATCATGAAATGATAAAGAAAGACACGGGCAACCTTCAGACACTGTACCCAACCCAGTTTGACTGTGGACATTTTTGAGAAGGTCACCAAGGCAATTAATAAGGGGAAAACTGTGCATACAACCTAACTGGATCTGGCTAAGACATTAAATACAATACCCTCCACAAGTAGAGTTGAAAACTCAATGAACTGGCCAAAAACCTCTACATAATTCATTGGCTTGCCAGCTGGCTCACAGACAAGAGCCATGAAGTCAGGACTGGTGATACCATGTTCACTAAGATACCTGTCCAGGGTACCTCAGGGTTCCATGCTGGGACCATTCCTATTTGATATCTATTTCTTGGTGGTAAAGTCTAATGTCAAGGGCCTTTGGCTTCCCTATTTCACAGATGACAGCCAATTGGGAGCTATCAGAGATTTCTTTTCATGACACAAGCATCTTACAAGAGGGTCTAACACAGATAAATGACTGGTGCCAACATTGCACACTAAAACTCAATGCTAAGGAATGCATTAGAGTGCCTTTTGGGAAAACTGCCTCCCAGACTAATTATTCTATCAAAAAAAAAAACACCCCTAAGAGCTGACACAGTAGCCAGGGATCTGGGAACATATGTAGACAGTAATCTGGCCTTTGACCAACATTTGGCCAAGGTAGTAAGAAAATCATTATATGTCTCCCAACTTATAAGTGAGGGCATAGCATCCAGGTCCAAGGATGTTATAGTGCCATTTTATTTGGCCCTTATTAGACCCATCATTGAGTATAATGCCCCTTCAGCATGTACCTGAATAGATGTTTGCAATAGCTGGAATGCCCGCAAAGGTTCCTTACCAGGAGAACCAAGGGTATAAACACATTGTCCTATACAGATCACCTTAAAGTGCCATCTCTATACTCTGTCTCCTACAGGTTACTGAGAGGCAATCAATGCCTGGAATACAAGGCATCCTTGGATCTTGCATTGATGGATCTTTTGCACATCTGCAAAATGAACAGCATTAGAACCACTAGATACAAGGATATAAGTTTTGCTTGTGACAAAAATAATACATGACAGTGAGACAGATATGTATCTCAGAGGATTCGGTTACTCTGGAACAGAGTCCCCATCCATGTGAAGCAGAGTTCATCCCTAACCCTATTTAAGTGTAACCTTGACCAATGGATGAGAAATCAGAAATTAACCTCTGGAATGGCCCCAATGTCTCTGATAGACAAAGGTAGATAGTAATGACCAAACTAGCATACCTCTCCCCCACATAATGTCTAGAAACTTCCTAGCATGTCCGTTCCTAATAACTGCCCATGATACATGGGGACACAACTAGGTTGGATTGCAAGACTAAGTTTATAAAGGACCTGGTAGTTGTTAGTCTAATATATGACTCTAACCTGTGAACGTCTGGAAGTGAACTATGGCAGACATTGAACTGATAATATTTCGTCATTAGTTTAATTTGAAATATAGTAAGTTCTGTTTGTATGTCATCGAGAATCTGCCTGGAGAGACAACTGGTCTCTGACAGTATTTGATACTTCTCACATATTCGAGCCAGTTTGAATGTGTGATAAAAACTGAAACCCAGGAAAGTGGAAAAACTGCCTTCATATTGAAGCCAAACTTCTCTTATGACTGATATGTGGTTGTGTTCAAGTTGCAGGGAAGCCTCAAGATCTGTCAATTTATTCTTAAAACATCTAGCATTGAGCTTACAAAAACAGATAAGATCCAAATTGGAATGTACTGTAAACCTACTGTTATGCTGGAATGTCAAAAAGTCTGACATTGTCAAAAAAACAGATAGTGTTTAGCCAGCAAAGGTTTTGTTCACTATGCAGAATCTGTGGAATGAAAGGAGCAGGCCATCTTTGATGAACGAGTTGAGTTGTTAAAGATCTTGTACCAAGCTGACACATACTGGAACTACCTAGAATGACGCCATCTACTTAGCAAATTGTTAAAGCCAATTAGATATTTTTTGAATCTGATTACCTTTTTCTATTAGGATAGGAGTCCACTAAGGACCAACATTTTACCTGCATTTCACACATGTATCGCAAGCTGAGAAGTGTCTTGCGTCGTGCCCTTCTGTGTTAAGTGCCCCAGATCATTTGCACCTAGATGGGACTCCACCAGGTCACAGTCATATTTGTCCTATTTGAGTGACTATGCCATGGATCCTGGCATTGAAAAGGCAGCTAAATCTCACCCTGTCTTTATCCATCAGAGTGTGCATCAATAATTAATGGTTTGTTTTAGTGGAAGTCAAAGGTTTGCAACTAGATGATGATGACTCATTGAGTTATATGAGTATGGTGGAGTTCTGATTCTAAACTGATGCAAATACTTTTTAGTACTGACACTCAGAGCTTGTAGAGCATTTTTTGGAACCTCAATATATGTTGGTTTAGTGTGATCTTGTGGAGTTCTGAGTGAGTTTTTCTGTTGTCTAATGACTGTCTGCAGAAGTGAGAAGATGCCTCCAGGTTATATAGATAATTACACCTCTCACAAATTATGCCATGCTGGTAAAGTAGTAGCTAGCTCTCAGGGATCATTAAGCAGTTCCTACCCTGTCTCAGCATATCAAGTGCAATGGGGGTGGTAATAGAAGGAATAGAGTTAGAAAAGGCTTCAGTGTTTGGCTGGTTGGTTGAATTACTTAGGAAAGGAATGATATACAGAATCAGTTTAGTCAGCAGGCAGAGAAGATATGTTGGATGGAGCAACATGTTGTGGAGGAGATGTACTGAGTTAAAGATGTGTTATCACTGATGCAAAAACTATTTGATCTTATAGGAAAGGAAATACGTAATACAGTCTCATCTGTGAGCAGCACACGGCTCTAGTTCAGTACAGTTACACAGATGTATAATAACCTTAGTATAAGGATTGATGAGTTAGCATAAAATAAACACTAAGGTCAGAAAGGAGAACACAGCTATATTGTGGTACATTACACAATTTGCAGTGGTAATAGAGCAGTACACAAATACACTGTAATAACTGAAAGATGGTTGGAGGCTCAGGTGATACAAGTAATATGACTAGATGTTGGCTCATAAAACAGACTATTCCTGTGACCAAAATTCACCAAAAAACACCTTGGGGGTCAGACAAAAATGCTGCAAATTTTATTGTACAAGCTTCTGGTACCTCGGCTAGAAAGCTTTCAAGGAAAGATGTTGGCCCAGATGCTACACATCAAGCACTCAAAGCTCTCACACCAAAATAATGACGTGAGGTTGGCATGGGTGGTACAAAATATACACTTGAAAGCATCATTAGGCTTAAAATCTATACAATGATGCCACAAAGCACATAACTCACCAAGTGATTAACCTATGCTGCTACACAAAGTTTATTGCTAGGATTTATCAAACTTGCTAACCAGAGATTTGGATGCAGCCAGCTATAGTTACTGTCAATAATCTAAATTCAAAGGAAAATGTAGATTGAAATAGCTGTTCAAACTGGTTGTGAACTGCTCTAGCAGTAGGAAGGGGCTAATAAAACAAAAACAGTATTATCAGCAAGTGACCTGTGGATTACATATTGTTATATACAAAGAAATGCTGTAGTGTGCAAACAGCCATGAGAGAAGCAACAAATAGTTCCTATAAATAATAGCAGAAGTGTACAACTCAGTGTGCCTTAGACCAACAGTTAAAACTAGGGCAGTGGAAACAATGAATATAATGAATACTAAATAATAATTATAAACATTTTACAACAACCCAATTGCATCCATAACTACCAAAATGACCCACTGATATGCATTGTGCAGCAAGGTGAAATTAATTAAACTTTTTATTCCAGCAGCAGTGAATAGCAAGACAGTGTAGCACAGTCAAGCCCAGCCAGACTGAGAAGATCCTGTAATGCAACACACTTTAGAAATACACATAAAAGTGATATCCACTCCGAAAAACAACTGAAAATTAAGCCTAAAAAACAGAACAAGAACACATACAATGTCTACTCACACAAAAATGAATATCAAAAAATGTCGCAAATGTATACCCCGGTTTAATAAACAACATTAACAGATTAGCAGTAAGACTACTTTAAAAGCACAGAAATGGAAATGGATTAAATAAAAATCATTACTATTAATCAGGATTTGTGCAGATGATTTTGTACATTTACCGCTGTATAGAAACAGGAAATCTAATTTTTGTGTTTGCTGTATTTTGCAAATATTATTTACCATGAGGAGGAAACTCTTTGCTTCTTCCATTTGACAATTCCATCTATCTGATCTGATGGGAAAACATCACTATACCTGGCAGACAAATGTGAATGTGTAAAGTGAATCATCAAATATACTTGTTTAGAGTTCATCATTCCCTACTATTTCCAGGTTATAATATTCTGGTTTTAATTCCCTTTAGTTTGTAGAATAAATTTTAGGCATGTCAAACAGAAAGATGGTTATTAATTAATTAATTAATTTATTTATTTATTTATTAATTAATTTATTTATTTCATTGTATTTATAGACATTTATTTACCAGGAATTTCTGACTGGGCAATAACATGTTTTTAGTGGAGGTCCAGGGAGAAGAGCTCCAACACATTACATGAAATTGAAACAGTAGAATATAACAACTATAAATATTTGATATGAATTGTCCTTTTCACAAGGGTGGTATAATATAACAGAGTTGTAAAAGATGTCATTTTGTACAAGTGTAATACAATATAATACACTACAGAGTAACCAAAAAAAAGTAGTAAGATTTGTTTAAATTATTAGAGGTAAAAAGAGTAAGACAGAAACAAAAGCAAAACAAGTAGAGAAAATATGTGAATTTAAAAGAGAGAAAAAGAGGCAGCATTTAGTTGAGAAAAGGATTATTAGTAAGTTGACAAAAAGTTAATAGGAAAACAGATGTTTTCAAATCGCAAATGAATTTTGAAGGATAAATACTTTGGTAGCATAGCAGGAGAATATCATTTTCAGTAGTGGACAGGAGTTGGCAGTAAGGTATGGAAGAGGGATAGTATGGCAGGAATATGAAAATTATTGTAGCTAGGTGAAGTGAAGGTAGAGGATGGCTGCAAGCAAGTGGGGTGACAGATAAAACTGTGGTTACAAGCTGGAGGTGGAGCAAAAGGGAAACAATGAATTATACAATGGGACTAGACGGGTATAAAACATGAGCCGAGCCAGAAATTAAGAATTTTTATAAGTTTTGAACATGTGGGGATTGTGTGGTGACCTTATTATAGCAAGTGAGTTCCCAGTTTTGCTACAGCATTAGAGTATTGGGAGTGCCTTGCAGATTTTTTTATTTATTTTTTTTTGGTTTGTGTATGATAATGAGCTGCTAATTATTTGATCTTAGGGTTGTTGTGGAGTGTTATTTCGAGAATTGTGTAACATTGCTCCAGTTCAGTTTTTAGAGAGGTCTTTAGATTTGAATGCACAAGTGCTCCATATAGTTAGTGATGGTAGTAGGTACATTACAGCTAAGATTATTTTAATATTAGTTCTTAATCATCATCAGCATCATCATTATTATCATAATCTTCAACCCCTTTTTTCCATTTTGTACATGGGGTTGGTGTAGTGTATCAGCTGTTACCATCTGTCTTGATTCAATTCCACCCGCTATCTTCTTTGACAGCCATGCCTGACTGACACAACTCATCTCTCTATACTGAATTTAGCAATCTTTAGTTCCTGTTTGACAGGTTGATTGGCTTTATCTCCATGTTTTGCTCAACAGAGCTATCCCAAGTAACCCAGGCTGAACAAATGGACATCTACAAACAAGTAGCTTATTTACCCAAGGCTGCTGGGCATTACAATGTGTGTACACTGGCCAGCTGGGTGACATAGACTCCTCCTACAATTAGCATGGGTCCCTGGTTTAGGTTGAAGTAGGCCAAGTCTTCAACCTATTTATTTAGCATTAGTTCTGAGGAAAATTATTTTTTGTTTGCTCTGTAGAGCATTCCTAATTTTGGTGCTTTTTAAATTGCATTTTGGATATATATGGACATGCTGGCCAATGTCCAGTTATCAGAAGATAGTGAGCATGGTCTGTGTATTGTAAGAGAGAGGTTTGTAGGGAAGAAGTATAAGTAGATTATACCTGAGAAGAGGAACCTTAAATGTGTTTGGGTGGAGCAAGCCATGGTGTCAGACAATTTCAGGGTAAAGAAGGATTTGCTATGTAGAAGACTGGGAATATTAGTACAGACATTGGTGGAGTTATTTGATTGTAAGGCAGGAAGGGTGAGTAGAATGTGTGGGAGTGAGAATTGATTTGTTGATTGTTGAGGATTGTTGATTAGTAGGGTGTATAGGGGAAGGATGAAATGAATGCCTGCATTTTAATTGGATAGACACAGGTGATTGCTCAGGTAGGTGGGAGATTAATTTTTGGTTTCAATAAAAGAAGTGAAGGGGTGGTTGGGAATTGGGGTAGGGTTAAAATCCTGGGAATCAAAATGCATGCCGCTAACAATTACTTTAGAGACACTCTCTATGAGCAACTATGATCATCTGGTAAGCCCATGCTATTATTCAGGGACTACTGCATTTCTAGGTTACAATATGAGAGACTTAGTGAAGATTTTTGTGTTACTTGGAAATGTTTTCCCCTATTTTAAGAAAATCGCTATATAGTTATGAAAGCTTCCAGTGTTTATTTAAGTCTCTTTATTCTTAAAGTACATGAGATGAGGTTATATAGGACATGAGGGATCACTTCCAGCCTATTCACAGTGCTCTAGCTATCAGACAGTGTATGTGTAAAATTTAGTTATTAACAAGTAAGAGCCAGCACTAGGTAAATACTATGAAGGCAATTCTTTGCCAGTTGTAATTATTTAATGAACATTTTAGGAAAAAGAAAGTAGTATATAGTTTTTTTTCTTGCTTAATTGCCACTTATTTCCCACTGACTTGCAGAATTGAGTGTGTTGGAATGCATTTGAAGCAGTTGATGACCACTTTGAACTAGCAGGTTGCAGCTCCAGTACTGATAAGTAATGCCTGACAGAATATCAGTGTTTAACAAGAGGTGAAGTTGTTCAGAAAAAAAGCCCCAGAAAATGTGCATAGAGAATCCCCGTGAACACCAGATTATTGGAGGTGTGGATATAATGCATACAGAAGACAGTACATTGGTAAAGCTAGGACAAAAGGTAGAACCAATAAAGAAAAGATATGATAAAAGTAGAACGATATTAAAATGAAGCAAAAATCATAAAAATCTAGTGATGTGATGAATCACTTTTCTTGAGTTGATGCTATTGATATGTTTTCACTTTGAAAAGTACTTCATGCTGTGTTATAGACAAAGATGAGTCAATATTCATGACTTAATTATGTCAAGATACAATAGTTTATTTCATGTGATCAGTGTGGGACACTAGAACAACAATTTCTAGAGAGAATTTTCTTATGACCTCAGTAGTGTGAATCACAATTTTATCTGTATAGGCATACACTGTAAATGCTTGTGGCAGCTGTACTTCACATCTTGCACTTATCTGTCCATCTGTCTATCTATGCATTTTTTCTGTTTTTTGTTAACCTGCCTTTTTATAAGCATCTTTTCTGTTTTTTGTTAATCTGCCTTTTTATGTATTACATAAAATCAAAAGTTTATGACAATAAAATCAATTCACATGCTTGATGTAACACAAATTACACTACCGTAGTTAACCTGCCAGAAGTGGAAATTCCCTAATTGTAAAGTAAATTAAATTTTAGAGCAAAGATTTGCAAATGCAGTTGATACCATATTTGCAATTTGAAAGCTATATTTTGTTTCAGAATGAGGTAATGTAGTGACATCTTCATATTTATCAAGGATCATATTACCTCCTGACAGATTCCCAGAGGCCCACAAAGATAACAGAACTCATGGAATTCCAGATCACCATACATAAGACAAACTACAAACTTATAGCTAACTACATTACACCATTCATATCTGCAATTACCCATGCTAGATTCATAATAGCATTACAAGTGCTGCCTATTGACAAGAATTCCATTATTTTGGGAGGCAATATCTATGTAATATTTAACTTGAGCACATACACCGCCAATGTAGAATATCCCCTGATGTTTTCGGATTTAATTAAAAAAATTCCATGTAGTACAGAAGGCTAATAAATCCATCTTGTCCTCATCACTATTACCCCTATATATACACTATTCCCCTGGTATCGCCTTCCCCATTTTAGTTGTACAATAAACATATGACATGTGCCATCAAAATCTCCAAAAACCTATGAAGCTAATATTTCTGAACTTAAGGACTTCAGATGGACAGACCTCATAACTTAAATGATAAAAGTTTAAGATTCATGTATAACAACACCAGCTTGGATGCTATCACCACAGAGGAAATCTGCACCCACTTAGACAAACATACAGACTGAGCTATCCAAACCAGAACAAAATACAATGGGAAATTCAAAAAATAATCACCTGGTTCACCAACTTAAATAAATATTATAGGAGAAAACGAATTCCTTAAATTATACTGTGTCCCACCAACATATACTTTTCATCAAGATAAAAATAAATTCCTTAAAGGATATGTCAGATATAAAATTCTTCACAAAGAGGCAGTACAAAAATGTTATCAGAAAACTGAAAAATATGATTAGTATTAGAAAAACAATCCACGAACATAGACTAACTTCTGAAGCTAAGGACAGCTACATGTCCTTTTTTAGTTATGACAATAAATTAAGGAAAAGTGCCAAAAAATTCACAGAATGTATCTTAAATTGGGCTAGCTGCTCTGACCCAATAAAAATCAACCACTTATTAGCAACCAAGTTCAAACTTCATATATGAGACATGTATCCAAACTCTACATATCACAGAACTCCTTAATGTTCATATTATCAAAAAGGAGCATGCTCAAAAGGTGATCCCATTCCTCCATGAGGCCTGATGACATACAGTAAACACTCAGTTAACTGGCACCCATGGGGATTGGTAGATGCCAGATAACTAGTTTCTGGTTGCTTGAGAGTTACTATGAAAAATAGGCCTGACTAATACTGTTCCCTGTACTATTTGTTTGGATTGAGTTGTTCTCAGGTTGGAGAGAGAAGGAATTTATTCTTATCTTCCTTTTTAAAACTCTAAAACTCTAAAAATGTAAGGTATGTTTCTGCGAGGAGAAAACAGAAAGAGCAGCACATAAAAACTGTACTGTATTTCTTCAATTTGTTTTTGCCAGTTGCTTGAGTTCCAGTTAACTGAGATTTTACTGTACCTGGATGTTCATTCAATAGTGCCAGGCATACCTTCTCTGAATATCTACTGAAATTGGTTAACCTAAGCTTAGCCACTGGATTTGTTCCCAAATTATGTGTACCACAAATGGGGAAGTCCCTCCACAAGGGTGGCTACACCACATTCCCCAGTAATTATAGACCCACCAGACTTAATGAGTCTTATCAACAAAGTTATAGAGTTAAATGTGAAAAAGTCTAGTGTCATTCCATTTGGCAAACATCCCTACCCTCAACATACAATATATACAATACTTCACTACTAAATGATGAAGCAGTCAGGGATATAGGTTCCAGGGTTGACAGGTCCCTCACCTTTGATCATCATGTGCCATCTGTACAAAAAGGATCCATCTACTCAGCCAACTAATAGCCATATTCTAAATTTAGTAAACAAATTGATTTGTAGCTATATTTTATATATACTGTACATGAATTGATGTATGCTCAACCGTCTAAACTTGGCATCTATGCATGTGGCCATTCTGGTAGTTTAGTAATTAATACATTTAATTTTATAAATGGTGTCAAGGTAGATATGACAGAAATGTTTAGCTGTGATTTTTGTGTTTGTGGTATATACCCTTAAGTGACCTTGCAATGTTTTTCATATTGGAAAAATAAAGACAAAACTAAAAGATGCAATTTGTGAACACTTAAGTCATCAAAATAATTAAGAAAGAAAGCCTGTGGCTGAACATTTTCAATCACATCACTTTAGTGGCACTTCTTTATTAAAAGTGGATGTTTTACTTCAAGTTAAGCATAAGTTTGTGAATTAGTGTTGATTTAAATGAGGTCTTACTGCAGAAGAAATTGTCTGTGCTGTATTCCTAAATTTGTGGCATTAAAACCTAATGGTCTTAATAATGAAGTGAGTTGGGAATTTTTGATTAGTTAATTAGTTTATAATATATATTGTGGTGTTCTGCAAAATGGGTTTTACTGCCCCTGAAGTCTTTGCTGAGGCATCTGGAATGGGTACATAATGTAGCTGCTGTCATTATTTGCATTTCAGTATTATTTTCACTGTTTGTGGTCTAACATATCTAAAGATGTCGGCATACCCTTATATTCAGCACTGGTTAAACCAGTTATAAAGCACAATTTATCCTTCAGTATATACTTCAATAAACATGTCAAGCAACTGGAGAAGACCCAGCTGCTGCTGACTTATATTATTTCAGGCTTAAAGACATTTTATTTAGTTATTTAGTGTGTCTACTTGGGTAATATGCTGATCACACTAGACTCTTTGAAGGCAAAGTTCAGGTGAAGAAATTCACTAAAAATAAAACAGAAGTAATTCACAAACATGGAATGATCAAAGAAGATAGAGATTATTGCAGACAATTGAAACACTGAGAAGATATTATTAACAAGTAATAAAATAAATGAAGATTAATACTAGTAGTAAATATGGAAAAGAAACAGCAGGAGGGAACAGGGCATCGAAGTAGAAGTGATATAGGTGAGAAGGGAGTTAGGTGATGTGTCCAGTGGAAAAGCACTTGCAATCAGATTTTTGATGGAAGTGTCTTTTGTGCTCTGAAAATGGGAAAGAGGAGGTTTCTTTTATATGAGGGTGGAGGGATCGCCACCGTTTGGATGCAAGAATGGAGAGGTATTGGTCAGTACAGTGCAGCTAGATCTGAAGGTGAGGAGGTCTGGAGTGAAGCAGCTATTTAGAAGAGGTTGTAGCAGTGGTTTTGTTATGGACTTTGACAGCAAAAGACAGGAAAACATCTGACTGAAATAGTTTGAAAAGAAGAGAGCATAGGACTAGCTCATATATGTAAGAGGTTGGGAGCAATCTGGCTTTGAACAGAGAGTGGTGCAGTAGTATTCTTGCAGGGTGGGCTGGTTAGAAATGAATCAGCAGATTTTTCCAGTGGGCTGTAGAGTGGCTGTGTTTCCTTCAGAGGCTGTGGCTATGAAGGGTGAGCCCATATTCAAGGTGAGCAACGAGGAGCCCATTGCCTGTCATAGCTTCTAGTTGGTCTAAAGAGCAGGGGACAGATCTTTCAGAATAATAAATAAAGAGAATTGATCTGTTTCCTGGTGTTTTCAATGTGATTATTGAAGTTAAGTGACTGGTACAACCATACATTTCAGTATTTAATTGACATATGTGTTTATTTTGTGTATCATTGAGATCTGTGGTCATTGAGATCTCTGATACTAAGATTTTTTGGATTTTTTTTTTTTTAAGTTTTTCTGACATTCCAACTATCATATTTTTTATTTTGGAGGTGTGGAGGTGTTTAGGAGAAGCATACTATTGTTAAGCCAATAATTAAGGAAGTGGAGACCAGACTGGAGCTGAGTTTGAAGAGTTGAATGTGGGGGAGTGGATTGGAATATAATCATGTCATCTGTATAAAGAGTGATAGGAATATTTAAGTTGGATGGTAGTTTGTTAATAAGGACTGAATAAAACAGTTGGGTGACTATAGAGTATTGGGTTACTCCTTTAGCTGCCAGAGGTGATAGGCACGAGCTGATTTTAACCTGAAATACTTATTTGTTAAGAAATCTTTGAACCAGGTAACAGTGCTGGAGCTAACACAGATTACTTGGAGGGAATGAAGGAGCAGGAGATGGTGAATAATATCAAAGGCTTTGGTAAGGTAAAAAAAAAAGTGGTCCAGAGAGGTTTCTTTTATCCATGTATATAAGGATCACATCATGGTTTTGTCATTGTGCTCTGGCCAGAGCAGAGTCCATGCTGTTTAAGAGTAAGGAGCTGGAGGTATTTGATGTAAGTCATAGCTGTAGATTAGTTTTTCAAGTATTATTCCAAGTGTAAGTTGGATGGAGATAGAAAGGAAATGGCAGTTCAGAATTGCATTTTCTGGCTGAAGTTGTTTAGGAAAGGGTTTGACAAGAGAAATTTTACATATATCTGGCACTGACTTTTAGTTAAACAGACGTTCTAAATGTGATAAAGAAGTGTGACAGGGACGAATTTGCAGAGTGAGATGAATCAAAGGAGTAGACTGTCTGTACCAGGGGGTGTACCCAAAGGTATGTTTTCTTGTATGGGTTCAAAGTCTTGGTGATTAAAATAGAGATGAGGAATAAAGGATGGTAAGTCAGGTCAGTTGGGAGAGATAGGAGTTGTGACATAGGAAAGTGGTGAACTTCCTTGAGAAAGTCGGAGAATGAGAGTCAGCCTTGGATGGTGAGGAGAAGGAGGTCAAATCTGTCTATATTCAGCCTCTGAATATATTTTTATTTCCTGCCAGAAGTATTTGGGTTTGCCTAGGACAGGAAGTTGTTTTGGTTTTGTGCTGCATATGGCTTGCTTAGCAAGGAAACAAAGTGAGGTAATGGCACTATGTTTTTTTCTGGTGAGTGGGTTTGTCTCCATGATGATCACATATTGTACTTAAGTTTGAACAGAGCTTTCATCTCAGTGTGGTTAGCCAGGGGTTTTGTTGTATTTGAAAAGATTCTGTGCGAGAGTGAAAAATGTTGTGTTTAAGTTGAAGGATGATATGTGTAAGAGCTGGGACAGCTGAGTTGGAGTTCTCTAAATTGGTAATGGGAGATCAGTCGATAGTTGAGTTTTTTCATATTAGTTGTAGATCTGAGTCTGAAGGTAACTATCTTAGGGGGCAGTTTTGGTGACTTGTGGATAATCTGGAATGTCACTGGTAAGTTATCACTGAATGAAGGTGGAAGAACTGATATTTTGGAGATAATGGTAGGGACATTAGTGATTAGCAGATCCATGATGGAGTTGTTGTTGTTTAGTTGATTTGGACAGGTAGTGTCACTAACTGTATAAGGCTGATATTGGCTAGGAATTTGCCACTGTCATTTCTCATGGGACCTAGGTAGTGTAGGTTAAAATCACACAGAATAACAATAGCAATAGTTTAATATTTTATGAAGATGAGCTGAAAATTTCAATAATGGATTTATTTTTAAGAGAGGCTGAAAGAGGAAAGTAAGTATTAGAAAGCGACTGTTTTAATGGGAGGAAAGTTATAAAATTATCCATTTGGTTTCATTGTCTAAGGAGTTGTTTGCTCAAGAAATAATAGTTGGGTTAAAGTGTTTTTATAAAGAATAAGAGTGCCCTTACCTTGCCTTTTTTTCACATCTCACACCTTCACAGTGTTTGTTGGAGGTGAGTAGGTACTGAAAATTGAGTCTGCACTGAGATGCTCTATCCATTTACTTAGTGTCTTAGAGAGTCATGAGGGGTGATTTATGCCTTGCCTACTGTGTCTTTAGTGACCCTGTTTTCCTTGATCTCCTTTATCTCCACAAGTCTAATAGCATAGCAAACACCAGAATCATAGAGCTATATTTTCAACACAAGATAAACAGAATGCAGCAGAGAGATCGATTCAATATTTAGCAACTTCCCCTTCTCTGGAATAAGCTGTTCCTGCAAGATAAACAATGCAATGCAATGCATAACCTTCCTTCAAACAGAACCTAGGTAACTGGATGACTGCCCTCAAATTTACCCTGAGACTAAATCACCTAGCCCTTCTTGAGAAAGGGACTATAACCCAAGGGTGGAGATTGGAAAGAGATTGATTGCTTTGAATCTAACTCTCCTTGAAACTCATGGGACTCTTATGAATATTCATAGCAGCATCCATCTGTTAGTACACTGTCAGACTTCCATGGAATTTTGGACAAGGATATTCAAACATATTAATGGTAACAATGTGACAATTGTAGCGCAAGTTTGGAAAAAAGAAATCAAATGTATTTCTGTTTTATTCTAATTTATGTTGTAGAAGAACCTGTAAATGTGTCAGGTATTACCTGTTTTGCATAATGCTCTCAACTGAATGAATCAAAAGTAAATATTTCTCCATGACAATTTTGTTACTTATTAGTGAATATGGATTAAAAAAAGTACAACCAACCTCAGCAACAAGTGCTAAATTATAAGCACATGCATTTCAAAACAGCAAACATTAGAGGATGTCATGCTCTCCAAGTGATCTCCTGCAAGTGCTTGTCACCCTTATTTTGGAACTAAAAGAAAGTCATAAATGAATACCAAGTAGAAAACCCCACCTACCCTGCCAATCAGAAAAAAATGTGGTGGCTTTTTACTGAATCTTTTCATCTATTTTAATTTCAATTGTTATAATTACATGTGAAGCTTTTCTCTCCAGGTATCCTCTGAAAACAGGGCTGCATGCCTAATCTGACTGACCCAGTAAACAAATGAAAATAAACAAAATAAATAAATGATTTCCCAGCATACTCATTCTATATTATTTCTGCCCATACACCTATCTCTAAATCTCAAAGTGTAGCCTGGTGTTTTGCATCAATATGACAGAGTCCACTCTGTGGTTCCCCACCTGTCTAATGTAGCTATCCAACCTCAGAAGGTGTAAACTGAAGCATAAGAAACATATACATATCGAGGCATTTAGGGGAAAAAGAGCCCTTCAACAAAATATATATCTGTTAACCATGATAAATATCTCAGCATTTACTAAGTGCATTCTACCACATATTATTGGATAAGATAAATACATTATGCTAAAAAGTGTACTCCATGATGTTTATGATGAATATCTGGCCACACCCATCTCTTACCCTATGTATTTTATTTCTACACTTGTCAGCATATTGCCCTGCTCTCTCATACATGACCCCTAAACTCTTCCATTTGAAGAATGTGATGAGTTTCCTGACAAAATGATCTGAATTATCCATGCATACTTAGTTTGAATTAATCTATCCACACCAGTGTGATGACCATACAATGGTATTTGCTTATCAATAAATTCTACTATGAAACAAAACAAAACTTACAATCCCACATTGTAATGACATCTTCTCATTCTATACCCCATATTCCTAGTCAGCCATTAGGGCAACACAGAGAAGTCATGTGTGTCAGTTTAAGTGTAACAGGTGAGCTCTGTTATGACAAGAGAATTTTGTAGTGTGTGAAAATACTTGTCATAGCAAACCTTCCACTGCTACAACTCCATGAACTCCACCCCTGCAGAAGGAACCTTGGTGCGTGACACTCCTCCTCCCACAGAGACACCAGGATGCTCTGCACAACCCATATGTCTGTACATTGTTCTTCCCCTACTACAGATATGTCAGCTAGGCAGACAAAGGAAGAAAGTATTCTACAATAACCCACAATCCCACGTTGCCCTTCAAACCTTCTGCTGAATCCATTACATTCATAGGTTCATAGGTTCATAGGTTCATACTAGGCTATCTGCCCTAGGGCATTTATAAGCCTAGCCAGAGTGTGTTTGGCTTTCGCCACCCATTTTAAATTAATTTTGCTATGCCTTTTTTTGAGGTTAGTATACTGTGCCTCTGTCTAACAGTGACACAGAAGTGATAGCCGGGGTAAACCTATGATCTCCCATCCACTCATCAAGAGTCCTCTTGAAGAGAGTCAATGTGGGACTCTGCCTAACCTGGACTGGGATTTTATTCCAGAGTGAAGGGAGCCTCTGGGTTATGAATCTGTCCCTCCAGCATGTCCTATTTATTTCAGTGCTGAGGTTCAAGTCTCTCGAGCGTAGCTCGAGGGGATTTGGATTTTCTGAGGTGCAGCGTGTCCATTAATTCCGGGTTGGACATGGCTTTATACGTCAGGCACAGATCGCCTCTGAGCAGGCGGTATGCCACTGAGTAGAGCTGGAGTTTCTTTAACCGGGCAGCATATGGCATCTGTTTGAGCCCTTTGATCCTCTTGGTGAGGTACTTTTGGGGTCTTTCCAGTTGCTGCAGGTGTCTGGTAAGGTACATCCCAAAAGGGCATTGTACTCAATTATGGGCCTGATGAGGGATGAGTAAAGAGGCGATGACCTCCCTGATCTAGATGTGAATCCCTTCATGATTAGGTGGGCTATATAAAATGTTTTTCTAACCACTTTGGCCACGTGGTTGTCAAATGAGAGATTGCTATCAACTTGGGTCCCCAGGTCCCTAATGACTTCTTCTGTACTTAATGGATTACCACCTATGTGGTAATTTGTGGGCACTTTGTTTTTGCCAAAGGGGATGACTATACACTTTTTGGCGTTTAGCTTGAGGCCATGGCTCTGGCACCAGTTGTCTGTTTCTATGAGGCCCTTTTGGAGGATGCTTGTGTCGGCTGGAGAGTTGATTATGGCGCCCAGTTTGCAGTCATCTGCGAACTTGGTCAGCCACAGTCCTTCCGTATTGGCCTGTACCGCCGAGAAATATATACTGAACAAGAGAGGTCCCAGGACTTTGCCGTGTGGGACGCCACTTGTAACTGGTTTGGAGTCTGACATGGCTCCAGCAATTCTAACCATGTGGGTTCTGTCCTTGAGCCAGTTTGCAACCCATCTAGTGACATAGGGGTTTATATTTAAGCTGGTGAGCTTATCTATAATGCCCGAGTGGGGTATTGTATCGAAGGCTTTTGCGAGGTCCAGGTAGGCTGTGTGGACCACCTTCCCCTTGTCAATGGCCTTGGTGACAGTTTCAAAGAAATCGACCAGGTTTAAGAGGCAGGATCTGCCCTTAACAAAGCCAAACTGGGTAGGATCCAGTGTCTGTAGGTCCCCAATATCTTTATTTATGAGGTCCATGATGATCCTTTCCATAGCTTTGCAGACCAAGCTAGTCAGGCTTATGGGGCGATAGTTTCCAGGATCCGTTGAGGCACCACCTTTGTGGAGAGGGACCACTGTTGCTGTACGCCACTCTTTGGGTACATATCCTGTAGTAAGGCTAAGATTGAACAGTAGTTTTATGTTTGGGTTTAGCTCTTCTTGGAGTTCATGTAGGACGCAGCCCGGGACACCATCTGGTCCCATTGATGCTGTGTTTTTTGCTTTGGAGAGGGCGGCTCTTACCTGAGCATCTGAGATGTCAGGGGGGCAGCACTCTGTTGGGATAGATATTTGTCCTTTTGGTGGAGAGAGGGGGGAGAAGTTTGCACTGAACCTGTCAGCTAGGATGTTGGCAATGTCTGTGGGCTCGGTGTATTTTTTGTCATTTTGGACTAATTCTGAGCATATCTGGGAATTCCCACCCAGGTTCCTAACATAACTAAAGAAAGCCTTGTGATTATCCTTAGTGTCCTGTGCATTTTTTCTCTCGAAGCTGGCCTTAGACGATTTTATGAGTGCCCGTAGTTTTTTGCTAATACTGATCAGAGATGCCTTCCCTTTTTGGGATTTTGCTCTATCATGTAGTAGCTTCCTCCTTCTATTGTATAGTTTGTTTATGGCTGGGGTCCACCAGACAGGACGTCTGCCTTTGTAGGATTGGGTCTTGGTTTTATTTGGGATTGCATGATCCATGCATTCCTGAAGGTGTTCATAGAATGCGTTTATAAAGGATTCTGCGGACTGGGCCGTATTTTCCACAGGCCCGGGGGCTTTGAAGGATTTCGCCTCGGTTTTGAGGCATGTGAAATTTGCTTTAGAGAAGTTTTTCACTGTGGTTTTCTGGGCAGGGGTGGGGTCGGGATGTGAATATCCAGTGAGATTAGTTTATGGTCTGATCTTACCAGTGAGGGATACACTTCTGGTCTGGAGCATAGTGTCCCCATGTTGGTGATGATCAGGTCCAGTATGTTTTCCCCTCTTGTGGGAGTGGTAACAATTTGTTCCATAGCATTTGAGTTTATAAATTCTAGGAACCTTTGGGCTAGGGTGTTGGAGCTAGAGTAATGCTCCCAGTCTATGTTTGGGTAGTTGAAGTTGCCCAATATAATGGTGTTTGGAGAGACCTTCATATTTTCCAGTATTCTCAGGAAGGCCAAGTGGGGTTCCTGTGTTTGGGAGGGTGGTCTGTAGCAGGCTATAAACTGGAAGGCAGTTTTACCCACAGTTAGTTGCACATGGATAGTCTCTGATGCTTCGTGCTGTGCCACCAACCTGGAGGTGTGGGTATCTTTGACGAATATTGATACTCCGCCTCCTTTTCTGGTTTGGTCCAAGTTTTGGGGCCGAAAAGCATGGTATGAGGTATAACCTGGTAGCGCTGGGGTGCTCTCGGGAGCCTTGAACCAGGTTTCTGTTACTGCACAGATAGCAGAAATGTTACTCCCAGCTAAAGGAGCCACTAGAAAAAAAGAGTTTAACTGCAACAAGTTATCATAAACAAACAACCCGACAGATGCTTAATAAGAGTGGACAATTTCCAGTTAATACCTCACACACAGTGAAACTAGCTAGAAAAAATACACAGTACACAAAGTGCTATAAACAACAAAGAAATAAAGAACAAAATAAACAAAAAACAAGATACTTAATGTTATATATTGTAACTCCGAGTTTGCTGAGTGTCCTTCCTTTGATCAGCTCACTGTAAAATTGCTGAACACTCACAACTGAGCTTCTTAGGTAACAGAAAGTTGAAACCTGAGACAGCTTTTAAGAAAGAAATCTCAAAAGAACCAATGAGGTGCTTAGTCTAAGCTGTAGTCCAGGAGACCTCAGTCAGCCAATGACCTCAAACAATTCTCTCTCACTGAAATGCCTGATGGCTTTGGCTAAAACAAGATGTCCCTGAATTATGTGCTCAGACAAACAGCCTCCACAAACACTAGGCCCAAATACAAGCCTGACTATGGAAATGCTACAAATATCCCCACTACATAGAACAAACTGCAGAAATGTTACTCCCAGCTGAAAAGCAGCAGTGAGCCTTTAAATGAAAGTTTTAAACAGCTAAAGGAGCCACTAGAAAAAAAGAGTTTAACTGCAACAAGTTATCATAAACAAACAACCCGACAGATGCTTAATAAGAGTGGACAATTTCCAGTTAATACCTCACACACAGTGAAACTAGCTAGAAAAAATACACAGTACACAAAGTGCTATAAACAACAAAGAAATAAAGAACAAAATAAACAAAAAACAGGATACTTAATGTTATATATTGTAGCTCCGAGTTTGCTGAGTGTCCTTCCTTCGATCAGCTCACTGTAAAAATGTCTTTCTCTGGATGTAATTTCTTGATGCACTTTTTATATAAACCAGAGATTGTAGTAGAAGCCTAATTATCAACTGTACAAATCTTCTTTTCCTCCATAAACAAGTCTGCTATCTGTAAGAGTATCCACTACTTTTCCAGTCTGCAGGCTGCATCTTCTGACTTCTGAATTCACCTAAAGTCAGCAGTATTGGAGGTAAACCAGCAGATCCATACAACTAATAAAATTAAGTAAATTACAGACTCCAAAAATGTTTTATGTGCAATAATGCATGTTTTTCATGCTAACCAGAAACAATTACTATTTGAACATTTGTTTTCTTACTGCAAATGCAATATTTACTTTATATCAGAATATCTGTGTCACTTTTGTAGTGTTTACCCATTAGTAACATATGTAGATATTTGTGTGGTTGCATAAATACATGCTTGGCAGGCATATTATCATGTGCCATGCTAATATTAATCAGCATAATAATGTGGTAATGTTTCTTTAAAACCTATCCATGCTGTACTTGTGTAACATTTAATCCTTTATTCATTTAGCATTACGCATCATTAATTATCTGTGTATAGAATGTTTAACATGAAGATTAAGTCAAAATCAAAGTAATTAGTATTAGTATTAATATTAGTATTAGTATTAATATCAATATCAGTATCTGTATTAATATTAGTAGCATTAGTATTAGTATTATTTCAAAAAACATGCATTTTTTTTGGCTAGAGATTAGTTTAGTCTATTTTTTGTTTGGGGGGTTGGTTTAGCATTCCATCTATAAGAATATAAATGATCAATTCTGTTATAATGGTGCAATAATCAACATAAGCCGAATACTTTGCATTTTGCATCTGGGACTAGATTACAAAACAGGTTCATATCAGAAGAGTAAACAATTAAATTAGCAAACACTCTTTTATCGAACTTTAAAATGCGAAACCTGAAAATGTCGAAGGCACGGAACATCGATTTTTTTTCCCAGGGAAAAAAATCGATGGGCTGTTCTTCGGACTTTACTGTTTTCTCCACTGTGCTATGATCTCGGAGTTGGTATATCTAAGTTAGGGGGTGTGGGGGGTGAAGCCCCCTACTTTATTTTGCCTGTATATTGTTTTTTTTTGGATCAACAAATTCTGTGCCTGGGAAAAAATTCACTGATCTGTTCCTTCGACATTTGAAGGTTTCAGGTTTTTAAGTTCGATAAAAGAGCGTTCACTACTTTTAGCATTCGATCTTCTGATATAGATGCTCCAAAACAGTTGCTTTCAGTGTAAGTCTGCCCTGATTCTAACAGACCTGCCATCAGAGTAAGTAACTTTCCTTGGTGTAAGACCTATCTATAAACAGGCATACCCCAGGGGCTAGATTCCAAATGACCCACTCTCAGTGCAAGTGGTCACTTACACTGAAAGCAAGTCTTTTAGTATCAGGCCCCTTATGTCAAAGCAACTAAGAAAGTCAAATATGAGTGGATAAAATTTGTTTCTGACACTATAAATTTAGAAATATATCAACTTACTATACTGTATAAATTAAAAAAATAGGGATATAATCAGCTATAATAATGTATAATTTCAAAGGCGCAAAGAACTTTAATCACAAAGTTCTCCTCGTTTAAGTTGATGATCTTATTTATAAAGTATATTGTCTCATAGGGTTTTAGGGTGTGATTCCAGTAGACAGTATGGCACTTTTGGAACATATTATCATGTATTTATTAATAACAAAAGAAAAAGTAGACATTAGATCTATGTGACAAATCTTAATGTACTTACCAGTTTTCTAAATTAATAGTGCTACAAAGGGTGGGAACTCTACATAACTATGACTGAAACAATTCCCTACAGAGTGTTTTTTTTCTGAAAAGCAGGGGGAGAAAATTGTTGTAACTAAGGAAATTATTCTTTTTCAGTTGGGACATAGGCTTTAAATTGCCTAGACAAAGTAGGGTCATGCAAAGTTTCATGCTATTTGCTGCCAAAAAGCAACTTTTAGAAAATGATAATCAAAATCCAGACCAAAGGTAACTGAAGTACTGAATATTGTAAAGGAGATAAAAGAGGTGGGATCCTTGGAAAAAGGAAAGAGTGAATTATATACAAATAGACTGTGGAACAATACATACAGAATAATTTTCAGGAGGAAGAATGAGGTTAAAAAGAAGGAAGGAGTTGAACAATTTATGTAATGTCACAGTTAATATTAATTGTCAAAAAGTAAGCACATGTATACTGCATGAAAAATGTTACAATGATTTATTTTATCTGTATTAATGGAAGTGTACCTGTGTCACTGTTTTAGGTGTAATTTAATAAAAATGTTAAAAATTTATGATAATTTCACTCAGATATTCATCTTGATTATTTACAAAATGCTTATTTCATATCCAGAGACTGTGACATGATTACTGACATGGATATTTTTTTTCTCTGTCTGTCTTTACAGGTTTTTTTTTTTTGATGCAGTAGCATTTCTTTGTGACCGAAACAGAAAATGGCTAACTCAACTGACACAAATTCATCATTTACCAACACTACTATTTCAGGAAGCACCAATAAGACAGTGGAGGTTGTTTTTATAGTTATTGTCGCTGGATCCCTGAGTTTGGTTACTATCATTGGGAATATTTTAGTGATGGTATCTATTAAAGTTAACAGACATCTTCAGACTGTAAATAATTATTTTCTATTCAGTCTAGCATCTGCAGACTTAATCATTGGAATTTTTTCAATGAACCTGTATACTGTCTATATTGTGATGGGACACTGGCCTTTGGGACCTGTAGTTTGTGACTTGTGGCTGGCTCTGGATTATGTAGTTAGCAATGCTTCAGTAATGAACCTACTTATTATAAGTTTTGATAGGTACTTCTGTGTCACCAAGCCACTAACCTATCCTGTAAAAAGAACAACTAAAATGGCAGGCATGATGATTGCCGCTGCATGGGTGCTTTCCTTCATACTCTGGGCTCCTGCAATTCTCTTTTGGCAATTCATAGTTGGAGGAAGGACAGTACCAGATAAGGACTGCTTTATCCAGTTCTTCAACAACCCTGCTGTTACATTTGGCACAGCCATTGCAGCATTTTATCTCCCAGTCATTATTATGTCTATTTTATATTGGCAGATATCCAAAGCCAGTAAAAGTAAGATTAAAAAGGACAAAAAAGAGCCATCACCCAACCAAGAACCAGTTTCTCCAAGTCTGGTGAGGGGAAAGATAGTTAAACCTACCAATAATAATATAAGCACTCATGAAGATGGCATACAGCATGACAAAGTTCAGAATGGGAAAAGTCCTGGAGACAATGCTGCAGAAAACTGTGCTCAGAGTGAAGAGAAAGAGATTTCAAATGATTCTACCTCCCTCAGTGTTGTTCCTGCTAGTGCAAAAGAAGATGAAACAAATAAAGCATCATGTTCTCACAGACACAGTCTTCCAGAGAACTCAAAACTTACATGCATTAGAATTGTCACAAAGCCAACAAAAGATGGTCAGTTTACTACAGTAAATACTACTGTCGAGATTGTACCTGGTCATGCAGGAGCAAATGGAGCTGAAGAGCAAAACAACATAGCTCGTAAAATTGTTAAAATGACGAAAAAACCAGCAAAGAAGAAAAAGTTACCTCCATCAAGAGAGAAGAAAGTAACTCGAACCATTCTGGCTATTTTGTTAGCTTTCATTGTTACTTGGACACCATACAATGTAATGGTGCTTATCAACACGTTCTGTACACCTTGTCTGCCAAATACAGTCTGGACCATTGGCTACTGGCTTTGCTATATTAACAGCACAATAAACCCAGCATGCTATGCACTTTGTAATGCTACCTTCAAAAAGACATTCAAACACCTCCTTTTATGTCAATACAAAAATATAGGTGCAACTAGGTAAAGAGGAATGAACTCAGAAGTTCAAGTTCCACAGCACTTTATCCTCATGTATGGAAAGAGCAGATGCCAAACTAAAGTACTATATCTTCTCAGGCTGTTGTTTGTCTGTCTTGAGAAACTGAATTCATAAAATTTCAGGCATTTACATATAGGAAAGTAGTAAACAACAGTAAAGCATAGCTTCAAGCTTCTAAAAGAAAAAAAAAATCATTTGTAGAAGGGCTTCAGATGCACTTTGACCTTTATTAATTTCTACAGTTGATGTGAGAAAACTAAAGGTTTATTTTAAGAAGCGAAAAAAAAAAATGGAACATCAGCAAGTGAGGAAAGGACTTTCTAAAAAAAAATAACATTTCCAAGGCACCAGATAAAACTGATTTTTTTGCAAAGGTTAATTTTATGCTTTCTTAGAGTCAAGTCCATGCTGTGTCAATAAGCATCTATTGCAATGGCTTTATTCACGATTTTGCGATGACAAACTGGCTTTCTACAACCATTTCCTCCTCTGTCAAGAAGCAAGAAACTGCAACACTAGGAGGTTGTGAAGGTGGACACACTAAGAAATACTTTATAAATAAACCCTAGTATTCAGACTTCAAACAAAGCACAGACAGTACTTAAAATAAATTAGTAACGCTTACATCAAGTGTCTTTCATGAAACCTCTTTACAATCTCATACCAGAGCAATCTCTGGAATATATTGTAACATGTGATTTCATTTTCTTTCCTTTCTTTCTTTTTTTTTTAAACAAGGTATGTATGATGTGAATTAGAATTTACAAATCACTGATAATTATAGAAGTTGTTAATACAGTAATAGAAATAACTTTCTATTTTCTTTTATTGTAATAGGAAATTATACACGTTCATAAATGTAGCTGTCATAATTATATTGTACTGTACTGACATATTAAAAATCAAGAATTTAGAGTATTATTTTAGAGAAATACTAGAATCTAATACTATGTAATCTAAATGTAACTTTTCTGTTATATTCTATATGTCATATTATTCATAGCTATAGGAAAGCAATGCATAATAAAGACTTTAACAGAATTTTAATTTTGCTATTTTAAACGGGATTAAATAATATCAATGAATGAAAAAAAAATGATCAAATCAGTATTGTTTTTGTTAGATCACATCCTATGGTTAGAAGGGACAAGTATTATGATATGTACATGTATTTACTTCTCTTAGATACTTCTCATGAAGTGGAGATTTCTGCTACTAGTATATATACTATAGTATTCAACACAGTAATAAGGTTGAATATATAAAAAGAGTGTTTTTGATGTGATGAGTTTTACCATTATTATTTCAGACAAAGCCTGATCTGCTTTTCTAGTTCTATATAAGACCACCATGAACAGGCCAACCCATTCATCACTTTTTTGAACTATCTGAAATCTACAAATTCGTAAAGTGCCTCTGCCTGCTAGAATGAATCAATACAGAGCTATTATCTTTAAGCAAGTGCAAAGTGAGAAGAGAAGGGACATGTAAAACTCATGGAAACCTCATTGATAAAAATAATATTTGCATGAAGTTCCACACCATTAGACAGTAAGGATATTGTCATCAGTGTGATAAGTCATTCCTCCCTTAGTGTTGCCTTTTAATTTTATTGGCCCATTAGTATCATGTAGATTGAACAGAGATTCTATGCCACTTCAGGCAGGCATCACCCAATATATGGCATGTATTGCTGGTGGTAGTTTTACTTGCAGCATATGTTAGTTAACACTGGGAGTATGTATTAGGAGGCCGTTGTCTATGAAATAGACACAATTAAAGGCACAATTCCAGCTATTAGTGGACCAAAGCTGGCCTACAGCACAGTTCCCTGATAGATTTATCATACTGTAGTACAACTCAGTATAGCAATGTATAAGGGCATGTTACAATTATATTTGTGCTTTATAAGCCAAGGTCTATAATCAACCAGACAAGTGCATAGGTCAGTATTTGCTACAAGTTCTTTGACATGTAAGATCAAGTATGCTTCATGCCTAATGATTTTATTTTAAGAGACCATGGTCTAACAATCGCCTACCAAAGTAATATTCTCTCAAAGTTGTACATCCTTTGCTGTAAACTGGAGTCTCTGTATTTCAATAAAACCGCAGTACTAAAAGTACTTGTAGATACTGATGATAATAGGAAGACAGAAATGACATATAATGGTAAAAATGGATGGCCAGTCTGGTATCTGTTATTTACTTTTTCTTTGTTTTGATATGTCATTTTAATGGAGTACTAAACTTATACTCCATTGATGTATATTGTACAGAAAAACTATTGCTACTTGCTTTATACATGCAGTAAGACAAAAGCTAGTGGCTTAGAATTTATACACCAATAATGTTCTCCACAGCTTTTAAGATCTGAGGACATTGTTAATATAGCAGTCACTTTTTATTTCAGTTTTTAATATTTAAATAATGTTGCATGGTCCTTAATGATCAGAGTGCAGGAGCTTAAGCATCCATTACCTGCATTACACATCACTTGTAGTTGCCACATACTAGCTACTCCAACTATGTTCTTTGGAAAGCACAGCAGTGGATGGCTTTTATTTGCCTAGAATTTCTTCAGTAGCCAGCATTGATGCTTTGCAGAGCATTATAGTAATGACCTATATCTAAATATTTATGTGCTTCTAAGTAGTCAGTTAATTGTTTTAGATTTGATGTATTCTGAGGTTTCTAACTTTTTGAAATAATTTAGAATTTTTTATATATATTTTTAAGAGATTATCTCAATATGTGAAAAATTATATCAGATTAATTATAGTTAATTTCAAGATGTGGCCATCTGAACAGTGAAGACAAGATGAGTAAAAAACTGATTTCATTTGGTAAAAATTTAATACAACAAAATTCCACATCGTTTTCACTTCACATTAAAGATGTACATATTGCAGGTATAGCACTGAAAATTATCAACAGCATAGATGAATACATTTCACAAAGTAATAATTTAAACAATGAAATGTACGTAAATATTTGTTAAATGCCCACCTCTATTTTAGCTGTACATATTATCACAATATACAATTGTCTGATCCTAAAGAAACACAGAAAGAATGTTAATGTATTTGTCAGTGGCCTGAAATATACTGTAATAGAATTTGAAAAGTGTATTCAGTATTGTCTGCTATCATTTGGAAAGATTATTAAATGGGTATGATATGAAACCTATTTTGTTTTTAGTCTTTATTTACAGGAATAGCACATGGCATGAAAGTTTGTTTGATCAGTTGCATTTTTACATAAAGCAAAATGTTTCCAGAAAAAAAAGTTGTTTCGCTCTTTTGACTGCATTTCATAAGAAATGGGAGCCCTATTGCTTGTCTCTAAATAGTTAACTGAAGCTCAAAACATTGAAACTAAAAGATTGCTGGTATCCTCTTACAGTTTCCAGACTCAGAGAAGAGGAAGAAGAATATTGCATGTTCTTCACTTTCACCTTCTTCCTCTTTGTAGTACAATGTGTGTGTGTGTGTGTGTGTGTGTGTGTGTGTGTGTGTGTGTGTGTGTGTGTGTGTGTGTGTGTGTTGTTTGGGATTGTGGGGATGCAGGGGGCTTCACAATAAAAACAATTTGTTTAAATATTTCATTTTCTAACCTTAGGAATTTTTTATTGGTTTAACTAGTTACCTGCAAAAGTTTTAGATATTTTGGCATTAAATAACGAGATATGATTTTATACAGTGGACCCAAATGAAATTGATTTAATTTTTCAAATGTCTTGCAGAGATACTGATAAATGCAGCTAGTTTTGTTCTTTCTCATTTATAACTAGGCAACATCTTTCTCAGTCCAGTAACATTCTGGCAAATTGTTCCCAGTATGTTCCTTTAACTTGAACTATGTTTTATAAAACAATCATTGCCACTTTGCAGACTTCTCAGTCTCAGTACTGCAAATGTTGGTTTATGGCCATATATCTTATATATGCTGATACTGCAGTCTACCCTTTAATACGAGAAATTAATCTACTCCAACTTTGATGTAGTCTTCCTAAAACTCCATTACATTTTTCCACTTACTAATTGTGGGACAAACTACAAATGCCGAGTAAAACAATAACGTCATTATTGCTGGCACATATTTCAACTATTGTGTATGTTATCTAAAATGTACAATATGCTATAAAGGGTAGTATAAGAGCTACTTTCCAACCTATACCCCTAAAACTAACTACTACAGGTTATTCAAAAAGATGGCATGGCAGATTTCTCCTTTAGATGTTATATTATAAGGGCTCATGGTTTCAGCACAACCTCTTCATGGAACTTTGTTTTAGCTCTTTCTAGCATTTCATGAATTGCAGATTTTTGCAAGTTAGCATTCAAATGTTTTATTTGCAAAGCAGCTTTTCAAGAGAATGCTATAACATTGTTTTTCAAGAGAATACTATAGCATTGTGGAAAACATATCATTATTAATATAGACTTATCATATGCATATACAGAAAATTCCCACAAGCTAAAGATTTATAAGAGTGTCATGAAAATAAACAATAAGCAATAACTCTCACTACTCTGTTGTTTCCTTTCCCGACTCTGTCAATTATGCTATTGCAACTCTTTGCACAGGTAGAGTATAAAGCTTATTGATATGATTTTGTCATTCTAGATGGGGATAGCATTTCTAACAAAGATGGCTGTGTTAAAGTCTAAAATGGAAGGATGAATAAAATGCAGAGGATGTGACTCATGCATATTATAGCCATATGGAGACATAGTGATATGCATAAGATATAACTACAGGTAACTGTGCATGTAAATAATTCTAATAAAACACTAAATCATATGAAGGTCAGTAATGAAGCTTACTACAACTGAAACCATTGATCACAAGGCTTAAAATACAGTATCACTGCATGTAACCATGGCAGAGACTATCTGAATAAAAATAATTAAATACATAAATTTACAATTGAATTTGTTAAAGCTGAAACTGTGATGGGAGTCATTCACTTTTAAATTATTGAAAATTAAACTTCTGAAAGAGGTGAGTAAAACATTGAAATATTTGGTAATTTACAACTGTACAAGTCTAATAAAATAGGAAACAACCATGATGGGGTGGAAGCAGATGACACAAGAGGTATACACTATTGTTTAATATAGTCAACAAGAGTTTAGTGTAAATTTTTTAGTACATTTTTCTTTCTGTTCCTGTATCAATGTCAGCTTATGTTATTTAGATTAGATATAAATTGCCAAGTTTGAAACGAAAATACAGTGTGAGAAGTTACTTTTACTATCTCTTTCCGATTCATTGGTAGCTCTTATGGGGTGCACTTAAATCATTTTAATTCTTATGATACTCATTGATTTTTTTCAAGTCAAATATTTGCACCAGTCTGCAATTATGATTTAAAGTCATGACTTATTCTGTAGTCATCGGGGATAGGCCTTTCTCTCCAGACTTCTATGAGTATCCTTAGAAGCCATCTCTCCCCTACCTCACCTAGCATCTTTATCATATCTGCTGTGACCTCATCTGAACCCGATGATTTCCCTGACTTCATTTTCCTTAGTGCTTTTCTTACCTCTTCTAGTGTGGGGTCCTCTTCTTCTCTTATTGTAGGCTGCGTCTGGGGCAATACAGTTTCTGTGGGGTTTTGTTCATTCAGAAGCTGCTGGAAGTACTCCTTCCATCTGCCTTTGATGTCCTGTGGACTGATGAGCAGGTTGTTGTTGGCATATCTTATGTAGGATGTCTAACTATCTTCTTCATATTTCTGTCTTTGCCTTGCAACCTTATATAGCTTCTTTGTGTCACCATGTGTTGACTACTGTCAAGTCCTTTGCCAGTCAGAAGTCTACAATGGCATCTTCTTTTTTATTCATGTTGCCCAACCCATGTAGTCCTAGACAGTCTTCATATCCTGTTCTGCCTGCCCTGGCATTCAAGTCACCCATTGTAAGCACCAGTTCATGTTGTCCTGCTTTGTCTAGTAGGTCATGCAACTGCTCTCCGAATGTATTCTTCTCTTCACTATCACAACCATGCTGTGGGGCATAGACTGAGATTATGAATACTGCCCTGTCCTTAGGCTGGAGTCTGATTGCCATGAGTATGCCACTAATTCTGATGACATCCTTCACTGCCTTCTGAAGCCTGTCTCTCACCACAATTCCCACACCATTTCTAGCTTGCCCTTCTCTTGTTATATCACTCCCACCATTAGCATGGGTGCCTGACAAAGGTCAGAGTAGTCTGTGTCCTCACCCCACTTATCACCAGTAAATACCCCTGCAACATGATCAAATCATTTAAAGCCATATTTCACACAACTGAGTGGCTAGCTCTGCCACACTTTGCAGTCTCTGATTTGTATTCTCCTGTATTGAGGATACTATGCACCACAGCAGATGCCCAAATTAGTTGGTCTATACAACTCTTTCCCCTATAGGGCACCATGTAGAGTCTTTGCTGCTGCTCACAGCTCTATTCATCAAAAAGTTTGAGATTGAAACACTCAGCATGTTTTTTTTATTATTATTTATTTATTTTTTTTGGAGATGGGATGAACCCCACAGAGACACAGGGAGAACATGCAAACTCCAAATAGGCATTGGCTGGAGATCATGATTCCACCTTGGACTTTGTGCATGGCAGGTAAACACCTTAACCATTATGCCAACGCATCTCACTCCATCATACATCCATTCATACATCCATATCCCCTTTTTCCCATTATTGCACATGGGGATGGGGTGTTACTTCAATAGTGACAATCATTTTGAGCCAAGGTTTACACAGTCAGTTGACTAACCCTGTCATGGTAGCTCTTCCACACCACATACATGAATGCACACTCACACTTAAGACCAATTTAGAGTGTCCGGTCCACCTACTGCATCTCTTTGGAATGTGGGAGGAAACTAGTGCACCCAGAGAAAACACATGTAAACTCAGGGAGGACATGCAGACTCTAAACAGAAGACACCCAAACCAAGAATCTAACCAGTGAGAACATCTTGCTGTAAGGTCACAATGCTATCTATGCCCCTCTGTCACCTCCATGTCATAGAAATACCTTCTCAGCAGTAAAAGATGTAATGTATGCATTCCCTAGGAGTCAGTTCCCAGACCATTATGTTTAGGTCTACTTTTCCTGTTGTGGCAAATGTTGTAGTGAGCAAAGTCATGTTTACTTTTAAGACATGGTGATTTCTTTTAGCAATTTTTATTGGTTGCTATATTAAATGCATACAGCCACATCATTCCTCATAGTACACATTATGTTATTTCCATTTGTGTTGAATGTTTTCCAAATCTTTAAACAACCATTTATGTACATTATCAACTAACATGGATTATATTTGATGACAATAGATTCTATTCACATTGGATATCTGTAATTAAGTAAACAACAGCTGAAACAATCATCTTCAACTGAAGGATTCTGTCATCATGAACATCAACCCAGAGCCATGCTGGAGGCATAATAAGTGTCACTAGAGATCCATGGCATTGAGTGAAAGAATGCAAATCCATAATATTAGTGGAATAGTTTTACAGGATACAAAGCTTTATGGCATTTCATCATAGAGGTAATCTTCTTTATTAAATGACAACAGTAGCATAGCATGGGAATTATGGACATGGGAGCTGACTTAATTATAAAACATATCAGGACATGGTAAGAGTCTACAACATGGCAGACAAAATACCCCTTACACCCCGAGATAAAGAAAATTGATGAAAAAAGGTAGTTTTCCCCTTTTTTAAATTTCTCCAAGAGTTTTGGATTTCTTATACGCTGATGGGAGTGGACCCCATTCCTAAGTCAAAGTATGACTAAAGTTCTTGAAATTAGCATTGTTTCAATCTTTGATGTTAGCCAGAGGTTCTCTTCACAGCACCTGTAATGTGCCCAGTACTGATTCCTTCTGCAATTCATATGGAGTTACATATATTGTTAACATATATACGCACAACTGTAAATTCTTTTTTGTAAGACCCATTGCTCCTACTACTATTGGAACAGTCTGGGTATCTACCTCATTCCTGCCTGCATATCCTGGTATTTTATGACTTTGTGTCCCTCTGTACATAAGACACTGTAGTCACAGAGTAGCAATTTCAGCTATCAGTGTTACTTTTCTTTTCTTTTCACGGACTGAATCTGGTGTTCTCACATCTGTTATTTGAACTGTTGGTAAAGGGTGATCCCATGTGATATAACCTTCACCATTTTCTATAATGCTTTGTGGATCATGTTTCCAATGTTTTTCACCTACTACAATATTAGAATGTTTGCATAATCCCCAATGCAGCAGTCTTGCCACATTATTATGCCTTTCAGTATATCGGCTCTTTGCCTTTAGTGTATCATATCCAGCAACAAGATGTGTGACTACTTCCTAATTCTGTTTTACAAACCCTATATTTTTCTGTTTCTCTGACATCTTTAATGGAATTTGTAAACCAGCTTGTACTTAGTCCACTATCCTGGGCCGCCAATATTAATGCTTCCATCTTTTGGTTTAAATTCACCTCTGCTTACCATTCCTGCAATAGATCCTAATTGACAAGAGGTTTGTCCAGGGGTTTTCAATATTTGCAACTATGTTTATGCCCTTTTCACATTTCTTGCTTTCTCATATGATTCTTCTCCTTATATTCTTTCTTTTTTTTTAGCACATTCAGTTACTGCCTGATTTTTGTCTACTTCTGGTTAGATTTCCATGTCCACTTGACACTGGTATGCTTCTGCTAAACTAAGCAGGGAAGATATCTTAGACTTATTCTCCTTATGTTTTAAAACTTTCACTATGTTTGGATCTTGTGAGGTCAGCAGATATGTATGCAGTCCTACAATTGCAATTCTATACATGTAATCAATTTCGAGGAGGCAAATACCTCCGTCAGAATGGGGAATATATAATCTTGGTAAACAATGATCTTTATAAATCATTTGATAAGTGTGAAGCATTGTTCTTGTTTTCCTGTCTAATTGATTCAATACCTTTTGGGGCCAGTCAGTCACCCCAAAACTGCAAGTTAGAACATGACGTTTAAGGCTTAGACTTTGTTCCATGATGTCAGGGCTGTTTTCAATATTAATTTTAGTCTTCTAAAATATTTCCAACTAAGATTTATTTGCATTTGTTCATATTTTTTGTTGACCCTTCATTGATTACCAAATATTTATACACTCCCTCCTCCTTAATTTCTTTTAAATCACATTCCTCTCCCAGACTGGTATTTGCTTAGCGCTGCAGCTTTAATGCTTTAAAGGTTGCTTTTGCACATTTATCAAGACCAAATGACATTCTTGTATCTTCTGAGAATGTTTTGAACACTTGCAGTTCTGCCTTCAATTCCTCATCTGTTGAAATATAGTCTTAAATCATCCACAAAAACAAGATGAGAAGTCTTTACACTTTGTTGTTTACTGGGATCCAACTTGTCAAAACAGCAGCAGTGACAAAGAGTCACCCTACCCCCCCTTTGAATTTGTATCCCAGGGATAATAATCTGTCCATTATTATGGCTGCAAAATTGTTTGCCACTGTTTCATGGTCACTGTAATATAATTGATCAGTGTAGGGTGTATCTGATAAATTTGTTAACACTCCTTTATATATGAATGTGGGATGCTGTTAAATGTTTTTTTGTAGTCTGTCTATGGCATATTTTGATTCTTCCACTTTTTACACTTCTCCATTATGTATTTATTTAATAACAATGATCCATATGACTTTCTTTTTTTTTCCTTTTTGTTCCATTTTCATGATTGACTTTTCCTCTAATGACTATACTCTCTGTCAGCATCAGTTTCACTGTATAGTTTATATATTATCAGAAGGCAAGTTATTAGTCTATAGTTTTAAGGATATCTTGCAGGTTCACTCTTGAGGAAGAGGAGCATTTTTCTGTTGTTAACCAGGTTGGTTTCTTTTCAGGGTGTGGCCATGTGCATAGAAAAAATTCTTACTCAGGGTTAAATCTTTGTGTGAAGATGTTAATACATTTAGCCAAAAGCTGGGTACTGCATCTGGGCCTGGGGTTTCCATTTATGAGCTTTTCTTAATTTTGTTTGCATTTCTGTGGCTGTTACTTCATCTCATTTCATATCTTGTACATTTGAACTTCTTACTGTTTCTTTTACTTCTTCTACCCATTCAGCAACTTAGTTATGCGTGATGGGGGCTTCAAAAATATTTATCCACTATGTGTCTATTTCTTTTTTTTGTTGTTATTTCCATTCCTTTTGCCTTGTTTCCCAATTCTCTATAAAAATGTTTGGGTTGTCAATGAATTGCTTATTTTATACTTTTCCTTTACATGCATTTGCAAATCTAAGTTTTTCTGCCTGTGATAATATCTTTAGTTTATTATTTACAATCCTGATACTGTGCATTGCTTTTATACTGTCTATCTTTCTAAGTACTTTTGTTGATCTGTTCCCTCTTCAAACAGACACACTTCTTTTCTTAATTGCTTTATAGTTTTTCTCTATTCAGTACTTCCATGATGGCATGCCATTTCTTCCCTTCTTTCTCTTAATGTCCTGGTTTTTGTGGTAAGACTTTATCTGTTAAAATTTAGCTCCACAGTAATATATCCTATTTACTTCTGTTATATCACATGAATTTCTGTGAACAGTCTTGAATACTGTGTTCATTTGTTTTTGTTTATTTCAAACTTCTAACATTTGGGGTCTTATTGACTTTCTGGAATTTATTTCTTTCATTGATCTTAATATGTCTATCCATCTCTTTTATATCAAGCAACTTTTTCCCCTAGGTCTTTTTCTTGCAAACTAAGGGCAAACTGTTTATTCTTCATTTCATTCAGAAAGTTATATAACATCTTCCTATAACATATTTTCTTCAGTTTCATCACTAAACAAAAAGTCTATTGCACTAAAGTCACTCTGCCTACCACAGGCAAAGTCCAAAAACACAATAAGGCAGAGGACTCCACGTAGAGCTGGTCAAGTCTTTTATTCAATAAAATCAGAAATCTCTGATTTTATTGAATAAAAGACTTGACCATCTCTACGTGGAGTCCTCTGCCTTATTGTGTTTTTGGACTTTTCTTCAGTTTCATCCTATGTCATCCATTGCTCTTTCTTATGGCAACTCACTGGTCTATCACTCCAAAAAATTGACTGCATCAGAGTTGCCAGCATTTCCTGTTACTTCCCTTGCTGTGCAACTCCAACTGAACTTCTGTTCTGGTTTTCTACTGAACGTTGCCAAGTATTTTCATATGTTCAAAAAAATCATACCAGTCTAAAACTGAAATCAAGTACTAAGCAAACACTCTGTCATAAAAGCCAAAGGGAAAAATACCACATCAAACTCCTTTGTTAATAAATGGATATGTACTTTTGTTCACAGTATTAGTGAACTTCATCAGAACAAATCCAATTCCACAGTCTCTCCTTTTTATACCAATTACCCACAAAACTCTATTTTAAATTACCCTGTCACAACTTCTCATACCATGAACATTAATTACTAATTTACAACTCTGGTGAAAAACAAAAAAGGAAAGGCAAATTCAGCAAATCCACATCAACTGATTTAATAAAGTTAGCGCTTTCGTCTACTTATAATAAGCAAACTTCACCAGACAAGTAATACAAGGAAATGACATCACTTAAATAACAAAAAATACATGACATCACTTCCTAGCCCAGTTAAGTCACTTCAAATAAAATATAGAAAAAATGAATATTTTTAAGAATTTTAAGATTATTAAATGGTAAAATGATCATATGTATATATGTACACACTTGCTAACTAAAAATGCTGTTTTAAAAATCATCTTTCTAAAGATTTCAATTACAGCAAACATTTCACATTCTAGTTCTGGTTTAATCCAGGGAAGCTAAAAGCATTCAGTGATAACTGCCAGTTGAGCTCCTTTTCCCCCAAATTGAGTGACCAGGGACCCCCCCGAATGTCAGTAGTAAGTTGTTCCAAGACCAAAAAAGAGAACATTTGCCCTGCATTACTGGAAATGTGTCTGGCCAGGACATTTGTGGGATTTTGTTTGTCAAAACTGTATATGTTGTTTATAAATATGCTGTTTTATCTGTCTTTTGGTCTTAACTACATAAAAACATTCACATTGTTGGCACATTGCTAAATAAATCACTCCTTTAGTTTCACAATTAAATTTACCTGCTATAAAAATTGGTGTGTGTTAATGACAACTTTTTTACCAACTTTTATGTACTTGCAGAAGTTGCATCTTCCAAATTTGTACATCCCAGGACTTGTGACATGTGTTTTAGTAGTTTTTTCTAATAAACTTTTCAAATTACAACCTCTCTTGAAAATCACCCTGAGATTCTTATCTAACATGAGGCGGACTGAAGTATCTGCTGTAACCATGTCCCAATTCTTTAAGATAATCCCCTTCAAAATGAGACTGAATAAGGGGTAATGAAGGTTGTATTAAAATCAACAATTACATTTGAATTCACAACAACCTCCTCAACTTCCAAATGTGGTCTAATGGGTTGAGTATCTACCATTTTGTTACCATTCAGGATAGGTTTATAAAGACGCATCCTTCTCTTCCTTATAACCTCTGTAATTACATTGCTCACTAGGGAAACCAGATATGCTCTATTTAGAAATATTTCTTTAAGTAAATTACACTCAGCGATGAAGGAGGTTTCTAAGCAGGACATTCTAGCCGCTCTTACTACCTGACCTTTTATAACAGCCTTCTTTTGATGTTGTGGATGGGAGCTATCATAGTGTAAAAAACTATTTGAATGCGTTAGTTTCCTGTATACAGCTGTCAAATATCTCTTATTAAGAATGTCCTTTGTTATAAGGACATCTAGGAAAGGTGTACTGTCACAGCTAAATTGAAAAGTAAAACTCAAAAAATCAGTTGAGTTAGAGATTCTTCAGTTGCAACCTGGTCACCCTTAAATAATATAAAACTGTCATCCAAATAACAGGTGCATCATTCTATTTTGTGTTTAAACTGATCACATTTAAATAAAAAATTCCTTTCCTAATAAGCAAGTGCACAGTTAGCAAAGATCTCATCACTTGGAGACCCCACGGCCACTCCTGACTTCTGTAAATAAAAAATTATTAAATAGGAAAAAAATTATTGGAAAGAACTATATCTAAAAGAAATTCTATTAAGTAAATGTCATCATTGTCGACACCTTTACTGAATAACTCTTGGGGAATCACTGTGTACAGGTCTTTAATGTCCACTGTAAGAAAATTCAGAGTCTCATTAAACCAAATGAATCTAAATATTCTAAGAAGTGCCATGAATCTCAGCAAATTTGGGGTTCTGCTTTCAGAAACGTTTTTAACTTGTTATCAACAAGTTGGCATACCCATAAGTTATTGAATTCCAGCCATTGACAATTGGGCGTGGCGGGGGGGGTTGATGTGCTTGTGTATTTTTGGGAGTGCATAAAAGGTAGGTATCTTAGGGGCTTGCATACTCAAATAATTATAGGTGTCAATAGTAATTGTTCTTTCAATATCATTACATAATGATCTGATTCGTTGGTGGACCCCATTGACTTCATTCAAGCATACTTTCATGTAAGACCCTCTAATAAAAGTGCCACTCTGTTGTTGTAATCTTCCTCGTCCATAAACACCAACCCTCCCCCTTTATCAGGATTCATTACCCGAATATTGTGTGCCATTAAAGTGTCCAATGCTTGTCGTTCATTATTTGTAAGGTTAGAATTACCCTCCTTTACAAAATACATCTACATTGCTTAGACACCCTGCATTTAAACATCTGTCCATTCTTTAGCTCATTTTCCTTAATGTTATTAGTTTCCATAATACACTTCCAATTCCTTCCCTTATTATAAACAAATTCAGGCTCAGCCCTAATCTGATCCAACAAATTAAAACTACCAAACGCCGTATTCCAATTCTTTGTAATAATATTTTTCCTGTTTTGTGAGTACCACTATACAATAGTACTAAAGCCATGCTAAAATCATCATTGTTTTTCACATTATTATAAATATGCCCTTTCCTTTTAAAATTGGACAAAACCTTTCATATCTAGCTGTAGTGACCTCCTCAGCCACACCTCTAATAAAATCCAGGGGGTAGCCCCTCTCTCTAATCAATTTACTCAATTTGTCTAGAGGAATTTCAAAGTCTTTGTCTTCGGATGTCATCCAAGGCTACATCACAAATTGGCCCTTCACTAAATTCCTGTTTTGCCCTAACAGGTGCTCAGTTGCAAACTATAAATAATTATTGCACCAGGTAGCCTTCTTAAAAATATTTGATTTGGAACTTAATTTGCTACAATACTTACTAATTGTAAAATCCAAATAATCTATCTTTATGTAGTCATAGTCCATACTAAAGTAAAAAAAAAATCAACTGTAATATTAATTTATTGATAACATTCCAATAATTAAGTTCTCTTTACATGAAATTAATATATCATTTAAAAATTGGAAATAAGGTAAAATAAAATCATTGCAGGAATTACTAAAATATATATTTATTCTCCCAATACCATAAAATAATCTTAACAAAAAATTGGGCAGCCACTGCTCCCATTTCTACCCCTCTCTTCTGTCTATAATAATCCCCTTCAAAATATACAAAATTGTTAGCAAGTACCATTTTCATCAATTTTACCACAAACTTTATCAATTATTGGCACCAAACTAGTCCCAATATATTATGTCTCAGGGAACCAATCAAGCCCACATTTATGGGGAATAAACAAGAAAAGGGCTTTAACATATATCATTAGAAAAATCAATTGTTCAATTGCACTTCAGTTAGTTCACAAAGACCATGCCATGAAACCTTAAGAACATGTTTCTTGTCTTTAATAAAGCTTTTTAACATATGGTCCACCATTGTAGGTTCAGTCTTTGATCCCCCAGGTGCCACAATGGTTCTAAATGGGTTGCCATTCATATACTTGTAAATCTTTTGAATTCCAAGTATTAAGGGAACCAGTGGCTTTTTTACAGCCAAATAATTAACCCTTTCAACTGATATTATTCTGTTTACCAAACCATCATATAACCATACATCAATTTTACCATAAGTCATATTTACTTCATGTTTGAGCTTAATTTAAAATAAACATAATTCTGTATGTATTGGGATATTTGTGTTTCTTCACCTCTGATTCTGACATGTGAGTCCCATCTGTTCGCTTTGAAAAAAACAGTAAAAAGCTTCCACCGATGAAACCAAACAATGCAGACACCAATATGAAACACCTAGTCCTTCATAAGCCTGTAGAAAATGTAAAGACCCAGAATATTCTTTCTGGCTTCTAAATTCAAAGTAGCTTTCAATATGTACAAATAAATAAAGGTGATTTTATTAGAAGGCAACTTCATAGAATCCTTGTAAAAAATGTGTTTCTTAATCATCCTAACCTTCTTTTGCATACTATTAAAATTTAACTAGAAAGTATTAAAGAAGCAGTGACCTGCTTAACATATTCAGTAAAGAATCATGCTTGGAAATCTGTTTTCCATGTTATTACAAAGAGACCTGTGCACAACTCTGTAATATGTTCTCTAGTCTAAGTTCAGGGACAGTTACAATGAACACAAAACTCCTATTTTCCCAGAAATTAAGACATACTGAGAAAAATGCACCAAGTTATATAAACTGCCCAAAGACTGTATAAACAGATGTTTCAGTTAGCCATATATCATTAGCATAAGGCTGAATCTTCTATTGATAGTGCCTAATACATGCATTGTCCATTTGAGACTCAACCATTATGCTTCACACTTGCACATTGATATACAGGAAAAATATGAGGACAAGCATCACTCATGTTTAGTACCTACAAAGTTGTGTAGAAGACCAGACGGAGACAGTGTTGCTTGGGATCCATTACTCCATTCATCCATCCATCCATCCATCCATCCATCCATCCATAGGTTTTATAAACTATTTGTCCTGGTGGGGTATGTGGTGCTGTTAAGATGAACATGGCAGATGCTTCTCACCAAGAGTCTCCATCCATCCGTCAAGATCCCCTGGCATGTCAAATCAAGCTGTAAGATATGATAACTCCAGTTTGCTCTGAATCTGTCATGTGACCATTTCCCTGGACCTCATGACTGGAATAGTATTAGGACTGCAATAGGAGGTAGATAAAGGTACTCTCATTAAGCCCACAGATTACTGCTGTACTCTCATTAAGTCAACAGCTTATTGCAATACTCCAATGATGAGACAGAAAAAGAAATGGGGAACTTTAGTCAGAACCAGAACAACTTAACACATGTCTAGATCTTGGCCTGTGGGTGATGGTTGTCTGTAGTTATTTTGTAGTTCTTGATCAATATAGCCCTGCTAGTATTCCGCTTGAAAAAGCAGTATGGACTCGCAATGTGGACTTGTCAACCACAGATAAATTGTCCATGTGGATAAGAATACCAATCAAATCACAGGAAACAGCAGGGTGAAAGAAGGTGAACAAGAGTCTTGCCAACATGAGCTAAGTCACAATCTCACCTAATCTTGTCATATATGAATGGTCCATTCACATCTTGGTATTACATACTCAAAAGACTTGGAGAAAATAAACAAAGAAGACTTGGGAAAAAAAACTTCAATGATACCAAAAGAAAACCCAAAAATATAAAAATATTGTGAAATAAGTTGTTAGAATACTTGCCATAGTAAATGCACGTGTACATTTTCTTAAGAATATACAAGTAGATTTTTTTTATCTCTATGAATCTTAATAATTTGTAAATGAAAAAAGCCAAAAGATTCAAACACTAGAAGAAGGCATACTTGTGTATGCACCCAAACATTGCGGTTTGAGCCTTTTGCTCCAAGTATCTTAGACAAATAATTAATGTCTACAAATATCAGGAACTAAATTGGAGGATTTAGATGCAACACACTGGTGTGTAAATGTTGGTGGAAAAATAATATAGGTGCAAAACCTCTCAAATGCAGTTATAAACAGCATTCCATGGTTAACTGGAGCAATACCCAGCGAAGGTACTATTCAAGTAAGGACTAAAATAAGTGGGAGTGTCACAAAAGTAAACCCTTACTCACTGCATTACATGCCTCAATCATGGTACTCATGGAGTAGATAAGGGAGATTAAAACTGAATTAAAGCAGCCAAGGTGCTTTGATCAGGATCAAAGTTGGAAGTAGCTTCTGTTCCTCATAAACTAGAAGCACATCATAAGGACTTCTTTGGGCCGGAAAGAATTATTAACCTGAATATTCAACAGCTAGATGATGTTATGGACAGGAAAACAAACCTTAATTAAAAGTTGATGATTTGGAGAACATGGCCAAACATAATTTAAGACTCATCAGTCTGACAGAAGGACTCAAAAGGAGTGAGCCAATTCCCTTCATAAGGAAGGAATTATCACTTGTCCTGAAATGGGACTACCCTCCCAAAACTGAGCTAACACATCACATTACCACAAGGATTATAAGCAGTTATTTCATTATTAAAGTTACTTAATTACATGTCCAGAGAAGAATCTATGCAGGTCTCATGTGTGCATGGAGCAAGCTGTATGATAAAAGAAACAGTGGTAGGATTTGCCCTGGACTGCACTGCCTCACTGTTCAGCAAAAAGAAACTCTTTTTTACGACTCTGAGAAATTCAAAGACATAGAATTCTTGGTGCAATTGAAATTTCTTGCCCACCTCACTGTGTCTAAAGGATCATTAAATCTCCAGTTTAGAGGAGAACCTGATAGATACTTGGAGAAGGAAGTATGGAGTCATGGCAGGGGAGACAGAATAGTGACTGACTGGTTTAAGGTCTGAACATAAAATTACACAGCCCCTAGGTGCTGGAGGGGAAGAAGACTGGCAGCATCAGTGGAGGACTTGCCCTCGACTCATACTTTCATAAAAGCACTTCTCAGAGAGAGCCTCAGGAAGGAATACAAACCAACAGGTATTTCCACCTGGCAAGTTTACATAATGAAGAACAAGGTATGAAAATGCACATCTTGGGCCTATATCCATCCCCAGATGAGTTAGATGATATGGATAAGTAGCAACTGAAAGCTGCTGTGTGACAGGCTATGGTGATCTCTATGGCAGGGCCTTCTACTACATGAACTTTGTCACTGATGTTTGATTTTATCACCCATCCACGGTAATTCACATCTTCCTTCCTTGTGTCAAAGTGCAAACATCAGAATTTAGACAGTTGGAAATACCGTTAATCCCTTTAAGCTTTAAACATGTTTCAATAAAGCATTTTGTTCTGGACTAGCAATTAATGTGGCTCTTTGTTCTGATGTTTGCTGTCTGGATTTCCACTGGATTAACTTCTGCACTGGTGGTTCATTTTCATTTCTATAAAGTGGAATAAATGGCTAAAATATGGAACAAAGAAACAATTAACTAAAAAAATTCAATTATGAATTTCACAACATGGTAAATGACAGATCATCTGTTCTTATTCACAGGTTGTTGTGATAAATTAATATGATTCAGGTTCATAACCTTCCGAAAATGAAGAGTAACACAAAGCCTCCTATTCCAACAACTTTCTAAGTTTATAAGAGCAATAAAATCTGTCTATATTTCTGGACCTTTGTTCCCGCATTATTTTCAGCTTTGTGTAGGTTTCTTGCATTAACAGCCTATAATGGCAGAAAAAAAAATAAAACAGCAAGAAGAATTTCTTTTCTCCGTTGCTTCTCCAGAGCAGTGCTGATGTATTGTGCAAGTCTGGAATGTAAGTCCCATACATACCTGGAGTATATCAGCAAATGCAGAAAAAAAGAGCGGAAGAACATGTAGGAACACCATGGTGCCATTGTATAAACACATTATTTAAGGAAGGTAAGCAATTTCTTTCATAAATAACGTCATTGTATAAAAGCAATAACCACTCCTGCATGTGGGTATCACAGGATTTACTCATGACTGACCTCATTTCATTACTCAGGCTTTGCCCTCATGATTAAATCATACCAACCATGAATACATCCTGTGATACCCACATCCAGTCATTGGTCACTGCTAAATGATACTTATAATGATATACACAGTCAATAGTTATGCTTCTTTCCTCCCTGGACAACCAGCCACTTCTGGCAACCAGCTAGGATCACCAAGCGTGCTTAAGGAATGGCCACAGAAATGTATGCTGCTTCAGATACTACTATCCATGCCTCTCAACTGTCCCTGATTTTACAGAATAGCCCTGATTCTGCATCATATTGTTTGCCTTGTTCATGATTTTCTAGTAAATCACTGAAAATCACAGCCAAGTTTATAATGTTGGGCATTACAATGTCATACTTCTTATTGGTCAGAAAATGCATCTTGGAAAAAAAAGCTACTGTTTTATTACCTTTTCTTTGGCTAAGCTCAGAATTCTTGAGCAAAAAGGTTGAAGTGAATGCAGATGCACATAGCCATACCACTTTACTGTCTCTGATTTTGCAGAACATCTCAGATTTTGTCTCATATTTTGCCCTGTCCCTGATGTTCTTCTAAATCACTGAGGATTTCAATTGAGCTAATAATATTAGACATTTGAGATTCATACTTCCTAATGCTCAAAGAATGCATAGGCTCATAGGCACTTACTAGGCTATTGATCTATGATGAGCTTAAGAAACGTAGCCTTATATTCCCTTGGTAGTTTCTAGCCCTTATATCTGGCATGCTAATAACCCAGACATGGGCTAATAAAAGATTTGTTAGGACATTTATATTTTCCCCTATCCATGATGGTCAAGGCTTCTAAATTGGAGGTGAATTTGTGATTACCTTCATCTAAATGATATTACAACAGAGTAAAAGAAGTATGTTACTTTTTGTGGAGTGGAAAATGATTCCATAGAAGCAGTATTCTCTGTGATACAACAAGCCTGTCCCTCCAACATGTTTTACTTATTTTGCAAAAAAGATTGAGATCCCTTGAGCAAGTGGTTATGATACCGTTGGACTTGTAGACGAGTAATGGATCTGACAGGACAGGCTTTGTTGAAGCTCTAAATACATATAACAATTGTTCCTAATAAAACATGCAAGCTAAACTGTATACATAAAAGTAAGCAAGAGAAGGTAGTACTGCAAGTACAGGAATACAAAAGGCTCTGACAGTATAAATAACCAGAAGGCAGTACCACCGTAACACAACTGTCATAATGCAAAAAAAAATATCTTCAGATATAAGCTGTGTGATGAAAAACTACTTCCTTAAAACAGAGGATAGATGGTGATAAAAGTACAGTTCACTGTCAGCATAGGTTCCCAAATCCTAAATGCAGTGCAAATTTTCACTGGTATATTATCAATGTGATAGCTTCATGTTTGATGAACGACATGATTATGCATGTCTTTGCATTTCATTTTAGTCCATAATTTTGACACAAACTATTTATTTAGTAAAGGCCTTCTTGCAGGATATTGGTGTCCTATTGGGAGGGTTGCGTTTTGATGCAAAACTACTTGTTCTCTTAATGTATTTAAGTGAGTTAGAATAATATTTAAAATGGTTCTGATTAAGTTTACCATTATTTCTGGCTGTATCCAGAATTTTTGAACATGAACTACTAGAGATATGCAGTCATGATCACCCCTCTACAACCAGATAAATGAAAATTTTGCTGTGGAAAGTGTATAATGTTTCCATTTTCCAGAGTTTAGTTGGTTTAGCTATGTGTGGTCAAATCAACACTTAACAAAAATTAAATATAGAAAATGGTAATTCAAAAAAACTACAAAACACAAAAAAGTCTTACTCTCTCCTGCACCCATCAGCTGAGGTGTGTACCTGCCTACATTTATATATACTAACTGTATGGCCATACCACAAAGGAGAAATGGACAGAGACCCTTCTAAGAGTGCTCTGCCATTTTGAACAAAACAACACATTCTGGTGATGCTCACTGTGGCATTTATTTTTCAAACTAAAGCCTGTCTAGCACCAGTGTCTCAATGGCCTATAGATAATGGTGACCAAAGATCCACAGCTCTAACATCCTCAGAAGTATCTAGCTATTGGATTAGTTGACTTGAGATTGTCAGGAAAGCACGGCCATTAATTACCCTTAGCTACTGATTACATGAGCTTAGATTGCCAAGTTTCCAGCTGTTTCTAGAAATATATTTGCTAGTGACTAGAACCTACAAACTCAGAAAGCACCATGATTGGTTGCTTAGTCTGCAAATCTGCATAGTAATATGATAGGAGTTGGTTACTTGTGTCCTATTACTATTGATGAGAAGACATCTTTTTAAGTCTTTCTGTGTTTTTTACTTGGGTACAGTATTTCACAGCTTGGTACATTCCCCATTCTTCCCTTCCAGATTAATTTCTGCAAAACCTTTGGGTATCTAATACCATGATGTGTATGGTTCCCATCAATATGTCAGTATAATCAAAGTCCAGGAAATTTGTATTGTTTCAGTCTTCGGTGTTAGCCAAAAGTGCTCTATGCAGCACCTGCAATGTGACCATAATTGACTCCTTCTTTAATTCGTACAGAGTTACGTGCATTGGTAGCATATGTAAATATGACTGCAAATTATTTTTTTATTAGACTCATTGCTCCTACTACTATTTGAAATGAGTGGGTATCGTTCTCCCACATTTCTGTTGTTTCTTCCAGCAAACCTTGATATTTTATGACTTTGTGCCTCTCTGTACAAGAAACACTGTAATTGTTAGGTGTAGTAATAGACAATGCTGCTTTCATCTTTTTTCCTGAACTACTATATCTCGTTGTTTCACATCTTTTTTTTTTTTTTTTAATTGCAGGAAAACAGTGATCCCATGTTATGTACTCTTCACCATTCACTATAATGGTTTGTGGCTTAAGTTTCTAATGCTTTTCAGCTATTGCACAATCACAAATGCAACAATCTTGCTACAATATTGTGCCTTTCAGTGTACAGGGACTCTGCCTTGAATATATCAAACCCAGGTACAAGGTGAGCAACTGTTTCCAATTCTTTTTCACAGAACCTACATTTGCTCTTTTCCAAAAATGCAATGGACTTTCTAACCCAATGTGTATGTAGTCCACTATCCTGGGTTGCCATTACTAACCTTTTATGCTTTTCATTCAACTCACCACTCCTTAACCATTCCTGTGTCAACTTTGGTTTCATTTTCATTCCTGCTTGGCACATGGATGCTTCTTCTCAACTAAGCAGAGATGTTATCTTAGACCTCCACTCCTCAGGTTGTAAAACTTTCACTATATTTGGATCGAATGAGGGCAGCAGAAATGCTTGCAGTCCTATCTATACATGTAATAAATTTTGAGGAAGCCCATACCTCTTTCAGACCATGGAATATATAATCTTTTTAATTAGCGTTTGATAAGCATGAAACACTTTTCTTGTTTTTCCTTCCAGCTAATCCAATCCTTTTTGTGGCCAGTCAGTCACACCAAAACTGGAAGTTAAAACAGAAGGAGCAAATTGGTGTATTGCTTAAACTTTATTCTGAGATATCAAGGTTGCTTTTAATACTAGTTTTAGTCTTCTGAAGTATTCGTAACTGAGTTTATTCACATTTGTTTGCGTGTTATTGTTGATCCTTCATCAATTTCTAACTGCTTATAAATTACTTCTCAAGTTCCTTTACATCACATTCCCATCCTGGATTGATATGTTCTTTGTACTTCAACTTTCCTGCTTTAAACATTGGTTTTGCACATTTATCAAGACTAAATGTCATTCTTATTTAATCTGAGAAAGTTTTAATCACTTGCAGCTGTGCTTTGAAATCCTCATTTGATTAACTATAAAATTTACAGTCATCCTAAAAATGAAGCTGAGAAATCTTAAAGCAAGTTTGTTTTCTAGGAATCAAATTGTAAGAAAGACATAATCTGTTAAATAAAACATTTACTGGGTTAAGGGCAAGACAAAATAACAGTGGTGATAAAGAATCACCCTGGAATATCTAACTTGGAATTTCTATCCCTGAGATAATAATTTGCCCTTTGATTTGGCATAATTGCAAAGTGGTCTGTTCCTTTTTAATTTTCCCTATAATATAATTGATCATTGTAGGATGTATCTTATACATCTGCAAACATTCCTTTATTTGTGAATGCGGGATGCTATCAAATGCTTTTTGTTAATCTATCCTTGCCATACTTACACTCTTCCTCATTTTATAATTCTTCGTTAGGCTTTATTTAGCAACAAATGACCCTTTGGTCCATATGATTTTCTTTTGTTACACTTTTGCTCTATTGCCACCATTGAGTTTTCATTCAAATGACTATGAACTCTGTCTGCATCCATTTTAGTATATGGTTTATACTTCATCAGAAGGCATACTATTTGTATATAGTTTTTAAGGTGGCCTACAGGTTCACTTTTAAGGAGGAGTATCATTTTTTTCCTGTTGTTAACCAGGTTGGTGTCTGCTCAGGATGGGCCTATAAGTAGTTCTTACCCAGGGATATATCTTTGCATAAAGATGTTAATATTTTTAGCCAGTTGTTAGGCACTGCATCTGGGTCTAGGGTTTTTCCAATTAGGACATTTTCTTAATTTTGTTGCAGTTTCTCTGGCCATTACTTCACTCCATTTCATAGCCTGTACATTTTAATATCTTACTGTTTCTTTCACTTCTTCTATGCATCCAGCATCTTTGTTATGTTCCACAAGACCTTCACAGATATTTCTCCAAAATGTATAATTTCTTCTTTTTTGGTGATGTTTCTATTCCTTTTGCTTTGTCTCCCTATTCTCTGTTTAACTAGCTTTGGTCATCAATATCTTGCTTACTTTGTACTTTTCCTTTATATCTGCATAATTTGTATTGTAAATAAAAGTTGTACTTTCTCTTACTTCTGGGTCTGAAAGTTTCTTTATTTTGTTAAAAGAGGAGTTTCTAACTTGTTTAGTCAGTACCCATTTAATCTCTGACATAATGGCAATTGAGTGCCGGACTGGCTAACAGCAGGGTTAAGGAAGCTTCTTTTTTTAGTCACTGCAGTGCAGTCTCAGAGTTGGTATATTTAAGATGCAAGAGGTGAAGTGCAAGGGGGCACCTTTTTTATGTCAACAGAACAAAATGTTTTATACAGTGGGGTAAGCTCCTCTACTCCTCACATGCAGCAGACATTGTACCCACAGTCCCCTAACTTATACATAGGAACTCCATGCTAGAACTCCAATGGAAGATGGGGGAGGCACTAGAAATGTACCATCAGCTTACTAAATTAGTCAAACTATGGTAAACCAAAATGCAGTATTACTTACATAAGAAACATAATACCAGTGATCAAACAGTAACAAAAAAAATACTGTTTTGCAATGAGAGTTGTAACTTGCAGAATGTCCTGCAGACTGTCATTACATCAAATATTTTTAGACCATTTGTGATTAAATAAAGTATATACAAATATATGTATATATATATATATATATATATATATATATATATATATATATATATATATTTGTACCTCATATACCTAGGGTATAAATGTGTGTTTGTGTATGTGCAAATGTGAGACCGTACAAATACAGGCAATTCAGCAAAGTATCAGAATGGGCTTATAACCAACAAGCTTTTTAAGGCTAGAGTGTTGTATGATTGGTAAGAAAATGTATAAGTTTATGAACAATGAATGGATCCCTTAAGGATTATGTCTAACTGTGACTTATATACAGCTACATATGTTTGTCTACTTACAGAAAAAAAAAACAGTAGACAGTCCAGAAAATAAATTTAATTATTACTACATAGTGAATTGCTTTCACCTATAAGGAAAAGGTGTATACAAAATAATAAATTATACTGTATCTTTGCTTGATATTATTATTCATTTACAGAGTGGATTGTTTTCTTTTTCACATGTAGTAATTTTTTATTGACAATTTTGTTACACAATTGATGTATAATTGTTTTAACTGATGTCTTGAGCAATAGTACTCAGTCCTGTTGAAGTCATGTCTTTTTATAGATATCAGAGCTTAATTGTGTACAACTGAACAGTTAATTTTTATGGACTGTTAGTGGTTTCCACGTACAAATGTTTTGTTATACTAAATATAGTTATCTGTTGGAACAGTAGATGCCATAACTAAATGTCCATTCCGGTTACAGTGACAAGGATGTGTAGTAAAGCCAACAGGTCAAGGGTCATAGAAGGAGGTGTCTTATCAGAAGAGTAAGATCTGCTAGTGCATTTCCTAGTATGTTTGTGTCTTGTTTGTGTCTTTCGGCTTTTCCCGGTTAGGGGTCGCCACAGCGGAACTCCGGTCCGCTAATGATTGGTAGTGGATTTTTATGCACTGGGTTACCAGCCCAGACGCACAACCTTCAACAAAGGCACGTCCCATTCATGTATGCCTCCACACAGAAGACGCTCTAGCTGAGAATCAAATGGGACAACGTCTTGCTATGAGGAGACAATGCTACCGCAGCACCACCACCGCAGTATAGTACATTTCCTAGTATCTCAAAAATAAATTGTCATTCATTGCCAAATTCAGTGTTCCAACTTTCCAGTATTTTTGTAGTGGTGTTTCACCATTCTGTTCTACACTAATATAGGGAAGTGTACCCCTACACCCTTGTAATTTATATAAACTAATGATAACAAGGCTGGTAGTCTTCAGGCAAAATGCAATATCCTAAAAAAAAAAAAAGAAACCCTGTGGAGAGAAGATTAGAGCAGCTAGTCTGCACATTAAACTACACTACTATCAAATCATAGCACAATCTAACCTAGTCTAGTGCCAAACTACAGAGACTACCCTAGGAGACCTCTGTATACCCCAGTCCATGACCTACAGTAAGTAGCCCACCCAAATACAGGTCTTGGCAACATGGATATGCAATTTCTCAATGTTTCCATAACTATCTTGTTAGATATGGGCATCCTGAGACAATGTAACTATCATTTCATATTCACAGATAACTATTAAATCCTTTAAAAAGCAATCAGAGTATGCGAGAGATGTGCATACATAATTTCACTGGAGGCAAATGCCGTGCATACATACAAGGTTGTCAAGAAGAAAACCAGTCCAGAAGGCAGGAAATGTGGATATTCCAGTGTGATACACAAATCTAAAATCCAATGTTCTAAACCTGTCTATCCATGATGACCTTGCTTTATTTAATCAAAACACAAATAAAATTAGTGCTTTTATTTTTACCATAAGAGACTTCTTTAGACATTTTAAAAGAAAGCAGTTCATGTTTGAATACCTTCAATTAGTGATGACTTCATACAAACCCCATGATTCCAACCAATGAGAACAAATCTCTACATACATAGTCATGAATATTAATAAATATTAATAAATATCCATGAATATTTATAAAACCTTTAAAAAACATAAAATTCTTTCCAATACATCTCAAAAAATAAATAAGTAGCATATATGTAAAACTGGTGTTATTTAAAACCTTATTCAAAACAACTTACTTTAGTTTCATTTCACGTTTCCATGCATTTTAAAATAAATCAGGTAATCTTTCCAGTGCCTTCAACCTAGGAATACTGTTGATAGAAATACATTCATTGAGACCTGGCCAAATATTGGCCCTTAAATGTAGCTGCCAGGTCATTTCTTTCCTCTCTAGATGTAATGACCATGCTCCACCTCTTTCATCAACCTTCACTGAGTCCAGCACAAAAAAATTAAAAGAATGCCCATGAAAATCCATACAGTGTTTAGCAAGGGCATTGGTACCATCATTTTTTCTGATTGCTCTAAGATGTTCATAGATATGATTTTTTAATTTCCTCTCTGTTTTACCAATATGAAAACCTGCACAAAAAACACATTGGGCGCAATATACCACCTTCTCTGAGTAACAATAAATCTTTTCCACTGGTTTAAATTTAAAACCATTAATTACTGTCTTAGCAATCTCGGCAACATGGGGGCAATATGGGCAGCACCCACATTTCTTCATAAACTCTTCCCCCTTATACTTAACCACTCTTTCAAACAAGTCCTTCAAATTTCTACCTCTGTGATACACAAGTGCAGGTCCAGCAACTATTAAATTTCTCGTTTCACTTTCATATTATAAAATTTTCCAATTTTTCTGCATAATATGCCTGATATGTTTGCAGTTAGTCCCAAATGTGGTAACAAAGGAGCATGCATAGTTGCTCTGATTTACAGATTCAACACATAGAAGCTCAGTACCAGCTTCAGTACTTGCATCACTTGTTTCTTTACTATCAGCTTCCACTGCCAACCTAAAACCTGGCCTTCCTTCAAAGATGGGTTCAAAATTACCACTTTCTCTTTTATTAATAACTTCTAACATGATCTCATATAAAAATGCATATGGATAACCTCACTTTAAAAACATATTTTTCAATATCTCACATTCTTTTAAAAATAACTCAAATGTTGACACCATTCTTGCTGCCCTCATGAACTGCTCACTTCTGCTTGAATGGGGGCAGTTCATGAGGGCAGCAAGAATGGTGCCCTCATGAACTGCTCACTTCTGCTTGAATGGGTGGGTGCTTGAAAAGTGTAAAAGAAATTCGAGTACATCTCTTTTTGAAAAATTCTAGTGGCAAATCTCCTATTTGCCACATCTTTACTCAAATGTATATCTAAAATGAGATTTCTTGCTCATCCACACAATGGGGAAATTTCAGGAATTGTGTGGTACTGTTCAAATAAACCAAAAACTCCTCAGTCAATAATTTGGGACCCTTCCATAGAAAAGACAAGTCATCCAAAAACTGTGTATACAGTGGCAGTGTTGATAAAAGGCAGAATTAAACCAAAACAGGCACCCCCATTGCAGCATAACGATCTTGGCATAAACTCTACCACATGCTGCACCCATAGCAACTCCTTCTCTCTGCAGAAAATATTCCTTCTCAAAAACAATAAAGTTATTTTTAAGACCATTTCGTTCCAACAAATTAATTTCTATTTGCAGCACCCTCTTGTGTACTAAATACTCACTAAACCATTCCAAACCAATATTATGTGGAATGGCTGAGTACAGGTCCCTTACATCAACCATAATAAACACATACTCTTCTTCAAACTCAATGTCATTCAACTTACTCAAAAAATCCCAAGAGTCCCTACAAATACTTGGCTCCTCTGAGACCAATTTCTTACATTTAATGTCAATCAGCTTAGCTAAGCAGTGAACGATAGAGACCCTTGCATCAACTATGGGATGCATCGGGGGTTTCTTTACATTCTTGTGCAATTTGGGTAAACCAAATATTGTGGGGGTAATAGGGTGGGGTACAGACAAATAGTTGTACTCAGAAATTCAGATGCTGTCCTCAATAAAAAGAACTTCCAAGGCGGCCCTCACAGCCTTGTAGGCCCCATTTAGTTGGTTCAGAAAGCTAGATTCCTAGGAGTTTCCAGATAAAATATCTTTCATTTTATACACATAGTCTGACCGATTCATAACTACCAGTCCAGCACCTTTGTCAGGTTTCATAAACCTAACAGTGGGGTTACTGGTCAAATTCTTCATTGGCTTTCTTTCTTCCTGATTTACATTTTCTGCCCAGTGTTTCCTATTCAGAGTCATATTATGGAAATCAATTTCACACATCTTGCAAAACAATTGTAGAGAGGCATGTAGAGGTGGGTTGAAGGTACTGGAAATGTGCAAAGGATCCCTTACCATGTCAAGATTGTGAAACAGCATTTTAAAATTCAGCTTCCTAACAAAAAGCCTTAGATCAAGCAACAGATTGACCAAATATACTGGTGTAGATGGAACAATCGTCAAACCCTTAGCAAGCAAATCATAAGCAATATTGTCTAAACATAAAGATGAATAATTAAACACTTTAAAATCACCTTCAGAGTTGCATACAATTTTCACAGGTGGAAGGCTAAAAACATCATTCTGTGGAACCCATTCCTCACTTAGAACCTGTTCTGGAACCTCTGTCTCGAGTTCCCTCTTCTTTGATTGAATCCTCCCCTCTTGTGGGGTCCTCCTGCCTGAGAATAATGTGTTGACCCAATGTTCTGGCCCTGCTGTTTGTTCCTCAAATGCTCTGAATGTCTGAGAGGGGGAAAAATCATTCTCTTCACCTTCATTATCATCACTGAAATCATGTATGTTATCAGCAGGGAAACGTGTGCAGAACATGTGTTTTCATTTGTGTATCTCACTGGAGTATTCACATTTCCTGCCTTCTGGTCTGGTTTTCTTCAATTTGTGGTTTTCTGGCTTAAAGGTTGTCAAGAGCACACACACACACACACACACACACACACACACACACACACACACACACACACACACACACACACACACACACTACATCCACCACATATACTGTCCACCACACACATAAAACGACTTATAGTGAGGCACTAAAAAGCAATTTTCCCAAACCTCAAAGACCTCCTAAGCCTATAAATGACAATGCCTATTCTCAGTAATCTCTAAAGAACTCAACAAGTTGAATATAACACATATTCCTACACCCAGTGAATCCCCAAGAGCAAAACCTATAAAGCAAACAAACATATTACACAGGACTCTTACCCTAGGGGACTTCATTGTATAACAGACAGATGCCCCATTCACCAGTCTGAACAAAGAGAAGATAACAGTTACTTGCTTATCTGGAGGTAGGATACACCAAATTACAAACACACACTCAAGTCACTACACCACAGGTGCCAGTATGATTCTATCATAGTCCACGTGGGTGTTAATGACTTGAGATGCACTTCCCTGGACTGCATGAAGGGAGACATTGTTGATCTCTCTATATATGTGTCTCAGGTAAGTAAGTGCTTTGCATTGAGTAGCATTCTATCTTCATCAAGGATGAGCTACACTAAGAACAAAATAAGATTGGCTTTAATAATTAGATAGTTTCTGATGTCTTTCCAGTGAGATTCAATATTTGTCAGCATGGGAGGCCATGGTTTCCAAACCACATTGCTTTGCAAAGGGTGGTCTGCACCTGTCTCCCATCCCCTAGACTTCCGAATATTGGCTAAAGTTTTAGAGACTTTTTTATGCAACACCAAATTGACAAACCTATCAACATAGCAAATAACCCCCCCCCCAAAAAAAAAAAAACCTAGAGGCATTACTACACAATGCTAATTGCCTAAACAAGAGAATTCATACCGTAAAAGCATGCAGAACTCTGGAGGAATTAGACATTTGTACCATTATTAAGACATTATTTAAATCCACAGAAAGCTCTTTTGCAGTACATGGCTTCAGTGCCTTCTGCACATTTAGACCATCAGCTGCATATAGACAGGGTTAAATGGTGGAGGAATCTTAATCTATATTAGCAACAAACATGACTCTATAATTGTTAAACAGAACTATGCCCTAGAATTTATCAACATGAAAATCACTTTAAAAAAAAAGTCCCATACTATAGCCTAGCAAGCTATAGGTCACTCTCTTTGTCCTTAGATTCCCATAGCTCATACCAACACCTACTGGACATACTGACCATTAAATCAATTACCCTATTCATGGAAAACTTTAACTACCCCTCTATAGACTGAGAAACATACACTGCCTCATATTTTCAGGCACAATTCCTAGACTTTAATAATACAGATACCCTTGACCAGATAGTGCGCACTCCCACTAGAGGTATAAACATACTTGACCTGGTACTCACCAATATGGGACAGCACTGCATCCACCACCACCACCACCACCACCACCACTACCACCAGTGTCACATCTGCACTGATAAGGTTAGACTATAAATCTGTCTCATTCAAAGTTATAATCAGCTCGGTAACCCCAGCAAACCATTTAATAGTTTGAAACTATTCTACAGCAAACCATATCCTATTAAGTGTTAGTATGTCAAAATTCAGTGCCCCTCCCAACCCCAAGTTCACAGAAATCTAAGCAGAATTGTTCACAAAGACCTTTTACAAGTATGTAAATGGCTGTATAGAGGCTGCTGAAAATACTAAAATCAAGTCCAAAATAAACTCTAAAAACAAACCACACTGGTGGAATCCTAAGCTAAATGTGTTACTGCTCAGTGCTAGGAGTTTCACCAAGAACTGCACTCCCTGGAAGGTCTCCTCACCCTGGGGAATGCTAAAATCTGTGCAGTTACTGAAACATGGTTCAAAGCCACAGAAAGCACTCTGTAAGTGCATGACTCTAACATCTTTCATACATTCCGATCACCCACTAAACATGAAAGAGGAAAAGGCGGAGGTGTATCTATCTACAAAAAGGATAAGCATACCTCCTGCTTAACAAAGCAATATGACACACTTGAGCTACTCTAGGTCCAACTAACCATGGGAAAAGTTCATTGCCATATTCTTGCTAGCTACAGGTCCCCCATCAGGAACCAGGAAACTCATACGTCATACATGAAGTTACTAGAATCACTCACCATCCAGCCCAATGCCAAACTTATGGGTGATTTTAATTATACCTCTATTAATTGGGAGGCATACATGATCACTAACATGTAGACCCACAGGTTTCTAGAACTTTGCGGAACTCCAAATACCCTGGAGCAGCTAGTCTGCACTCTCACTAGTGTAAACAAATATCCTACATCTAGTAGTCACAAATGTGGAGAGTGCTGCACCCCCCCCCCCCCATTGTGATGTCCTCACTGGTAAGATCAGATTACAAAGCAGTCTACCTTGAAATAAAGGTAAAGCTATTCCCCCCACCTAACCCCAAAAACTTTAAGCACTTCTTTAAAGTATACTACTCACTGTTAAGGGATGGCATGATGGCATAGCTAGTTTCCAAGCTCCCCCAAATACAGAAAACACAGAAACTTATGCAGAGGTATAAAGAAATGCCCTGTACAACCATATAAACAACACAATAGAAATGTCAGTACCAGAGTGAAATAAACCTAGGTCAAAACGCAACAACAAGCCACCCTGGTCAACTCCTGGTATTAATAGGTTATACAACAAAAGAAAACAAATCCTGACGAGATGTAAGAGGGAATGTGCACAGCAGAGCAAAATGTCCCTCATTAGTCTAAACAAGTGAATCAGGGAACTAGTCAAGTCTTTGAAAGCCAACTTTGAGGTAAAAATATCCTTCACCGCTAAGGATAACCATAAGGCATTTTTCAGTTATGTCTGCAATCTTAAGGGAAACACCCAACAGTGTACAGAATTAGTTGTAGATGGCATCACATATACATAGCTAACTACAGCATAGTGTATTAGCCCACTAGTCCACTCAGCTCTCAGCCAGAAGATAGATCAAATCTGCTGGCCAACAAATTCAGCTCAAATTCCACAACCCCATCATCCCCAGTTCTCCTCAAGAAATGCCCTCAACCACTCTACTGCCAATTATCACCAAAGGACAGGTTGTCACTGCAATGTCCAAAGCTAAAGACATGACTTCAATAGGGCCTGATGATATACCAGGTTGCCTCTTAAAAACTTAAATCAGGACTTATTAGTCCCATTAGGATCTATATTTAATCACAGCCTCCTGACTGGTATTGTCCCAATAGTGTGGAGGACAGCAGTAATCATCCCCCTGCATAAAGGGGGATCATCTACTGACCTGGGAAATTGCAGACCCATAAGTTTGACTAGTCTTATATGTGAGGCTATGGAAAGAATAATCATGGATCTGATAAATAATGACATAGGAACACTGAACATGACCCAATTTGTTTTTACCAGGGGCAGGTCATGCCTACTGAATTGGGTGGATTTCTTTGAGAAATTCACTAAGGCCATGCATGAGGGTAAGACAGTACATGCTACCTACGTCAACCTGGCCAAGGCATTTCACACAATTACTCATCAAGGTATTATAAATAAACTCACAAACTGGGCATAAATCCCTATATCACCGGATGTATAGCTAATTGGCTCATAGGACACGTGATTAAAATGGTGAATCTGGATCGGGCAAGAGGCCAGTTACTAGTGGTGTGCCACAGGGCTCAGTGCTGGGACCACTACTGTTTAGAATAGACTGTTCTGAAGTCAAGGCTAATGTGGAAGGCCTCTGGATGACAAAGTGTGCTGATGACTTAAAGATGGGGGCAATCATTGAATTCCCCAGTGTTGCAGGTATCCTTCAGGAGAGTCTAGATCAGAAAATGATTGGTTCTAGAACCATGACCTAAAACTAAATGTGAAAATGCATTATCATACCCTTTGGGAAGTCAAATACCCCTGCAAATAACAGCATCAATAGCACAACCCTAAGAATAGACATAGAGGTAAGAGATCTAGGTACACAGATAGATAGCAGCCTGAAGTTTGCGCATCATGTGTCCACAGTGGTAAGAAGTTCTTCCATGTGACACAACTTATAAGTAAAGGTATGGCATCCAGATCCAAGGAAATTATAGTCCTGCTGTACTTAGCCCTCATTAGACCAATAATTTAGTACAAAGCGCCATTTAATATGTACTTGAGAAGGCAGTTACAGCAGCTGGAGCAACCTCAGTGGTTCTTCACAGAGAAATTACAGGGCATAAACAACATGTCCTCTGCAGATAGACTAAAAGCCCTATCCTTTTACTCTGTCTCCTACAGGCTATTAAAGGGTAAACTATGCCTGACCTACAAGGCACTCACAAATTTAACCGTGATGGAGCTACTACACTCTGCAAGTCAAGAATCACAATCACCTGATTTAGGATCTAAACATAGTCAGACAAAATATGCTGGAGAAACAGATATGCGTGCCAAAGATTGCCCCTTCTTTGAAACAGGCTTCCTATTCATATTAAGTAGAGCCCTTCCCTAGCCCTTTTCAAACATAGTTTAGATCAATGGATTGCAAATCACAAATTTGCACCTGGGGTATCATATATGTCCCTTATGGACAGGTACAATCTGTAAGATACTCAAAGCATAGGCACTAATCCATGCCACCTTCTTGCATCTGGGGCAATATATTGGGTAAAACTGGGTTATATTGCATAGGCTTGTAAGGGCTCTTAAGCCATTAACCTAGCAATCTCCTATGAACCTAAGAATCTATATAACAAAAGAAAAACGTTTTGTATAATCAGAAAGAGTAACTCCTATAATGACAGAGGCTCTCTAATTAAACTAAATAGGAAACTAAGAGGACTAATTCATTCTAACAAGGTCAATTAAAAGGTTAAAATAGTCTCACAGGTTAAAGACAACCACAAGGCCATCTACAGCTATGTCAAAAGCCACAAAGGCAAAACACATCAGTGTGCTGAGCTGGTGGTCAGTAGTGCCAACTTCACTGAGCAGAGTGAACTAGAGAATTTTCTGGCTGACAAATTCAACTCAAACTTCACTCACATCCCCCTAAATCCCCCTGCCTCCTCCATGAAATACCTGCTAGTATAACTCCCCCAACTATTAACATGGATTAGGTTTTGACAATGCGCATTAAGGCCAAATAAACAGCCCCAATGGGCCATGACAGTATCCCAGAATGCCTCCTAAATAGCTTGAAACATGGCCTATCATGACCACTGGAATCAATTTTGAAATATAGCCTCAAAATAGGCTTTGTACCATGATAATGGGAGGCTACAACAGTTATCCCACTTCACAGCAGTAGACCATCAAACTATCCCAGAAACTACAGACCTATTAGTCTGACTAGTCTAATTTGCAAAGGCATGGAACAAATTATCATGTAAATGATCAACAAAGACATAGGCAACATTCAGATACTGGACCCAACCCAGTTTGCCTTCGTCCAGAGAAGGTCATGCCTACTAAACCTAGTGGACTTCTTTCAGGAGGTGACCAAAGCAACTTATGAGGGGCAAATGGTGCATACTGCCTATCTGGACCTAGTTAAGGCATTTGATGCAATACCCCACATAGGCATAGTTGACAAACTCACTGAACTGGAAATAACCCCCTACATAACTCACTGGATTGCCAGCTGGGTCACAGACAGGACCCAGGAAGTCAGTTTTGGTAAGACCACTTTCACTAAGAGACCTATCACCAGTGTGGTACCTCAGTATGCTGTTCTGGGACCTGTACTATTTGGCATCTACATCTCCTAGGTAAAGGCTAATGTCATGGGCTTTTGGCTGACCAGTTTCACAGATGACTGTAAATTGGGAGCCATCATAGATTCCCCTTTCACACAAACATCTTATAAGGGGGCAGAGCCAGCTCATGATCAGATAGGGCCCTAGGCAGGGTAATGGATCAGGCCCCCACACTACATCCCTGCCCCTCACATACCCCACCCAGAAGCCATTCCAGTGTCCCATTACTTGTCTCAATTCCCAGTTACTGTAAAACATTGTTCATACCTGTCGGTGTACATACTATTTTCTTCTTTACTTCTACAATGATTACAGATATTTGGATTAACTTTAAAACTTTTATTTCAATTTTTTATAGTACAAATACTGATAGTCATTTGCTAAACAAAGCAATACAGTCTTACAATGAAAACAGACATAACATAAGCAACAGTAAACTTCTCTGCCCTTGAGAAATCACATTAATTGAAAATGCATTGAAACCCACATTCATAGAAAATGCATCTGGCCAGTGGCGGATTAAGTGTACCTTTAGGCTGTTTTCAAACCATTGGCCCCATACACATATTTTTAGAACCATGCATACATGCATATGTTCTTTGATTCACATTCCTGATTATATTAAATTATATTTGTTGTGGAACACAGCACCACTTGTTAGAGTTTTAAATTTATAGTTTTGAACATTTTTAATTAAGCAATGAAACAAAACATATGAACCAATAATGACAAGGCTATACATTTCAGAACATTTCAGCCATAAAAGGCCACTCAAACTGCAGTCATTATAATCCACCAATAAGTCAATATGCACAATCTCTGAAGAAGTAAAAGATGTCTGAATAATTCCACATTAAAAAGATCTGTAACTAAGATCTGTTGGGGAGAGACCATGCTTTGTTTATAGAAATAGCTTAAATTTGAAAAGACTTTTGTGCAATGACAAAATCAAACATGGGGGTGATGTTATGAGTGTGAGGTATTTAAGACTTGGTACCTTCCCCTGAGGAAACTGCAACATGTGTAGTGCGATACCTATAACACAGTTTTTCAGTCACCCTGTTCTGGATTTTAAGTTCTTTCCCAGGTTTAATGCCACCTGCAACAGTAGCAATTTAGTGTACCTTGCTAGCTGTAAGTGCTGTGATTGCTTCTATGTTGGCAAGACCTTTAGGAGGTTGAAGGATAGGATATATAATCATCTCTACGATAGTAAGAACATACACCTTCAGAATACTCTAGCAAAGCATGTTAATGTTTTTAATTTACATAGTTTTAGTTTTATGGTCTTACAGCTTGTACATAAAAACAAGAGTGGGGGCAACTTAAATAATCAACTGGAGTCCATAGAGTTGAAGTGGATTCTGAGATTATGTGCCCATATTCATCCTGAGCTTAATAATTGTGTTGGCATAAAACCTGCACTGGATGCACGGTCCTTGAAATAACTAAGTGAACAAATGAGTTTGTTATTAAGTTAAGAAGGAAACTGAAAACTGGTTTCTGTTTGACAGTTCCTATGCCTTGCACTTTAAAGCTTTTTAGCTTTTTAATCTTAATTTGTTTTAATTGGTTTCATCTAAATTGATTGATTGCTGTGAGTTATTTTAGTTAATTGAGGTGATATTTTGGTTTTTAAACGGTGTTGTTAGTTCTTTTGTAAGATCTGATGAAGTGTGAGTTGTTCACGTGAAAGCACTTATCCTGTTTTATCTCTGTGAATAAACTGATACTGGATTTTAGAGCCATGGTGGTCCCATCTTGCTGTTTTTTCCAGATCTGTAACTAATGAAGAGGCTGTTGCTGGCAAACAGCTTTGCATTTCAGTGCCTCATCTGCAAATTCAGTGCCTTCTGACCTTGAAGAGTAAATTGCCTATATGTTACATTAAAAAATGGCGCGCTGGTGATATACAATAGGTAACAGTTGGTAAAATAACAACAGGTTCATAATTACTAGCATCTCATCCAATGTAACTGCAGTACCCCCCTTATGCTGCACAGTAATGTCAGCAATCAAGCTACCCAGTGTGAGAAGAGAACCCATAACCTTCTGCACAAATGGCAATTAAGCTTCCTGTTGCAAAACTGACACTGAACCGACATACTAAAATGCAATGACTGACACTGACAAACTGTAATCCGCAGTGAGTTACAAAAACAAAGGGAAAAAATCAATTAAAGAAGACCTGGCAGATGGTGTGGAGGTTCAAGGTACTTGCTTACCAAAAATCAGGGCTCAAGGTTTGACTCTGAGAAAGTCATTTAACTAGAGAGCCTTCCTGAGTGGGACATTATGCACACACAAACACACACATTCTCCTGCACTGGATTCCTTGGCTGCACCTAAATCAAATCATATTTGCTGCTGGATAGATTTTCTTACTTTCCAAACTAAATCTCCTGCACCAGACATCTGCTTGAAATCGCATTTGCTGTTCCATACCAACTCTCCCGCAAGACATTGGACATCTGTTCCAAATTCCTCCATACCAAAATTTTCTATAATGAACAACTACTCATTATCTGCTCTGCTGGACATCTGCTCCAAATTTTCAAATGTCCCAGTTTATGTTAGGACATTTGTGCTAATGCTGAGGTTTCTGAGTCTTGATGTTCTAAACAGAAATTTCCTGCTAGGTCCTAAAGTCCTCCTGTCTTTCTTCAAAAAGTCTCCCATTAGGACTTAAAGCCCTGCAGTGTTTATGGAAGTCTTTTGGCTTGCCTTATTGGAAGATTTTGTTTTTTATAGGACCCACAAATCCAACATGGGCCCTGCCAACCAGCGCAGGCCCTAGGCAGCTGCCTTTGTGACCTAGTGCTGGATCCAGCTCTGTAAGAGGCTCTAACACAGACAAATGAAAATGAATATAGCAGTCACTGCATAAAGGAGAAAAATTTATTAGCAATATGTAAGCTCTTTCATCCTCAAGGGTACTTCCTCAGTGGATATTATTTTATTAAATGAGTCCGTGTTTGTCTAATACAGACAAATGACTGGTGAGAAAGTCACGGATTAAAATGCAGTGCCAAGAAATGCATTGTAGGGCCTTTTGGGAAAAAATGCCAAACAGGATAATTAATCCATTGATAAAACACCCTTAATAGCAGACCAGTTAGTTAGGGATCTGGGAACATATGTAGACAGTAATTTGGCATTTGACCAAGATGTGACTAAGGTAATAAGAAAACCATTCTATGTCAGCCAACTAATAAGTAAAGGTGTGGCATTCAGGTCCAAGGAAGCCATAGTGTCACTATATTCTGCCTTTATCAGATAGATCATTGAGCATAATAACCCCTTCAGTATGCATCAGTTGGAACGACCACAAGGGTCCCGTACCAGGAGAATCCAGGATATAAACACATTGTTCTATATATATCTCTCTCTCCTTAAAGTCCTATCTATATTCTTTGTCTCCTACAGGTTACTGAGATGTGAGCTAAGAATGGCATACAAGGCATTCTTGGATCCAGCTCTGATGGACATTTTGCACATCCACAAACAAACAGCAGCAGAACCACTGAATCCAAATATTAAATTTGTGACATTAACAAGACATACTGGCAAGACAGATATGTGTCACAGAGGATCTTCATGCTCTGGAACAGGCTCTCCATCCATGTAAAGCAGAGTCCATACTTAAACTTATTTAAGTGAAACCTTGACCGATTAATGGGAAAGAGGAAATTCATCCTGGGTCTTGCCCTCATGTCTGTGATAGATAGAGGCACACAATGATGTTCAAACTAGCATACCCCCACAAACATAACCTGTACAAACTTTCTAACATACCGCCAACCTAATAAACATCCAGGATACATAGGGACACGACTGGGTTGGACTGCACGGCCAGGCTTATAAAGGCCCTTATGGTTGTTAGCCTATTATATACCTATGAAATTATAATATAAGGCAGTCTCAGAGTTTGTGTATGTCCTTTTCATTCACACTTGTAATTCTACACCTTTGAGGACTGTATTTACATTCCTCACAATTTCCAGCAGGCACCTGCATAGACATTATATACATCCTTTTTCCCTAAGAATGTTGTGGTCTGTCAAAACGCTTTCATAACTGCCCACCAGTCCTTCCACAAACCCAAATAACTCAATTCCTGGAAAAGTGTTCCTGCCTTACTACCATCTCCTCTACAGTTCTATAGCCAGCTTATATATATAAAGTCTGAGATGGCTTTTCTCAAAATATTACCTTTTCTCTGAGGTGTGGAGATCTTAGAAAGGATTAATGGTATGGGTACTTGCCTCTGACATTGGGGGTGCAGAGGGCTTAACCACTGCAGAAACAACATTAATGAAGAAAGACAATGTTCAAAGTTAGTTGTTTCTCTTGTATTTTTTTCCAGGGCTTGTACTTATGAGTCTTGCAAATTGCATTAGGAAACCATCCAATTCCATTCTCTTCAGCCCTCAGCAATCTTTGCACACTTTGACAACTCCATTATAGTTTTACCCCTGCAGGTCAGTCCTAATATTCTCTCAGTTAATTCTCTTTACCTTTACAATATCGTTCATTTTTCTGTATGGCCAAGCAACACACGAACCCTTCCCATATTGCAGCCCCTACACTCACATTCACATAAATGAAAATGAACTGCACTGAGTCCATCTCTTCTGCAAGTGTTATGTAGTGCTGCATGAATATTTTTTGCACTAAGTCTAATTTTCATATAACTTCAGTTACAGGCTTGCTGTTCTTGAACTGTTTGTAAGTTCCTTGGAAGCCATTTTTTGCTTGGGCTAAAGGGAAGTCTCTCTGTTGATCAGTGGCAGTGAAAAACATTGAGCAGCCTGCCTGCCCCTGTGGGAGTGGTTACTGACTTGAAACTGTAGTTTTATTGGCCAATTTGGGTCAATTCCAAACTCCTTCATCTTCCTCTCTTAAAACCTGGTTGCCTCGTGGTTTTGGCGTCTTTTCAGGCTTGTTAGCTGTTGGTGAAGTACCCACCAAGAGGAGAAAACGCTGAGAGAAGAAAGGAGCCACTTTTGAGATTTTTTGTATTTTTCCTCTGTTTATTTGCTAAGTTTTTCTGCATAGCCGCCTATTTTGAGCATTTTCTGGCTTGTTAAACTTGATTTCTGCATTAGTAACTGTATTTAGAGCACAACCTAGAGCTGTTTACTGAATTTCCTGTTTGCACTTATTTTTAAAATCGTTTTTTTCTCAAAACTTGCATTTTATCTGTCTTTGGCCTAGCACTCTTGTGTGGGGTCATTTACTGCACTGTTATAACTTGTTGATACTTGTGAACCTCTGCTATCTCTGAAAAAACAAAAAAAAAAAAAAATCTTGCTTTTTTCCCACTTTTCTGAGATTTAAAAAAGTTCAGTTACAGGCTTGCTGTTCTTGAACTGTTTGTAAGTTTTTTGGAGGCCATTTTTTGCTTGGGCTAAAGGGAAGTCTCTCTGTTGATCAGTGGCAGTGAAAACATTGAGCAGCCTGCCTGCCCCTGTGGGAGTGGTTACTGACTTGAAACTGTAGTTTTATTGGCCATTTTGGGTCAATTCCAAACTCCTTCATCTTCCTCTCTTAAAACCCTCTTTTGCGCGGTTTTGCACGTTTTTGTGCATAGCGCAACAGCGGGCAGCGCCACCTAATTGGGTTTAAACTATTCCTGGCTCCACAAAGTCTGCTCTTCACTTTTCCCTTAGAACTGCTCTATCTCTCAATTTAAACACCATATTCTCATTCTAAGGCCCTTCACTGGTCCAATTAAGTAATCCTACAAGTTAGCACTATTAAACCACAAGCACTACTTACTGTTATACTCTCTACGATTACCCTGTCCTCTATTGGTCCATCTTAAATTCAGTTTCCCTATATTACTCTAGCATGTCCAAAGGTCAGTCAATGGTTTCCTCTCCAGTCCAGCTGGTGAATCTGGGAATTTTGAGGCAATGTTACAACTGTCTCATGTACACGGACAACCCTCTCCTCCTCCAAACAGGTTCAAATATATGTGACAGATGCAACTATTTAGCCGAACTGGAGGCTGAGCTCTCTCATCTCAAAACTGGTGTAACCAGTCAGGAGGAGAAGGTAACCTCACACAACACAATTCCAGTATCACATAGTCCCACCACATCAGCGAACCAAACACATAAATACACAAAAACATACTCGGAGGCTCTAAATAAAAATCTACCTAAGCAACAGAGACCTCCAAAGCAGACATCCAAGCAAACGCTACCTCAAAACAAAACACGCACAACACATAGCCCACAAAGTCAGTGTGCCAAGCAGCCACAGCCCTTAAGGCTGAATAACACACCTGATACTCTTGTAATAGGTGACTCTATTGTCAGACACACTGATGTCCCGCTCACCAGGCTGAATAAAGAGAAGGTCACGGTGAGCTGCCTGTCGGGTGCTAGGATCCGTCACATAACGCAAGCACTCAGGTCACTCCAAGCAAATACAAATATGACTCAGTCATTGTACATGCTGGTGTGAATGACCTGAGATGTACCTCCCTGGACTACATGAAAAGAGACATAGAGGAGCTCTCTGATCATGTAGCCCAGGCTGGTATGACCCTGACCTTGAGCAGCATCTTACCCTCACCTAGAATGATGCCACAGTACAAAGACAAAATGATCTATTTTAACAATTGGCTAAAATTTTGGTGTCATTCAAAGGGGATCCAGTGTCTGTCAGCCTGGGATGACATGCTCGACAAGCCACGTTGCTTCGCTAGGGACGGCTTGCACCTTTCACCACTGGGCTTTTGGATATTGGCAAAAGCTCTTACCACCCCCATAGTGCCTTTTTTAGGCAAGGCTCAAAAGTCAAACCCACCACCATAGACAGCAAAAGGAACAAGAAACTAAGGGTAATGCTGCTTAACGCCAGAAGTCTTAACCTCAACATGCACGCACTCGAAGCTCTCTTCAGTATGGAGAACATCGATATCTGTGCAGTGACAGAAACCTGGTTCAAGGCTCCAGAGAGCACCCCAGCACTACCAGGCTATACCTCATATCATGCTTTTCGGCCCCAAAACCCGGACCGAACCATATTTATCAAGGATATCCATACCTCCAGGTTAGTGGCATTGCACGAAGTATCAGAGACCATCCATGTGCAACTAACAGTGGGCAAGACTGCTTTTCAGTTTATAGCATCCTACAGACCACCCTCTCAAAGTCAGGAATCCCACTCGGCTTTCCTGAAAACATTGGAGAACATGAAGATCTCTCCGAACACCACTATATTGGGCGACTTCAACTACCCAAACATTGACTTGGAGCACTACTCAAGCCACAGCACCTTAGCCCAAAGGTTCCTGGAAATTATAAACTCAAATGCTATGGAACAACTAGTCACCACTCCCACAAGAGGGGACAACATACTAGACCTGATCATTACCAACATGGGGGCTATATGCTCCACACCAGAAGTATATCCCTCATTGGTAAGATCAGACCATAAATTAATTTCACTGGATGTCCACATCCCGATCCCACCCCCAGCCCAGAAAACCACAGTGAAAAACTTCTCAAAAGCGAACTTCTCACTTCTCAAAACCGAAGTGGAATCCTTCAAGGCCCCAGGGCCAGTGGAAACTACGGACCAAACTGCAGAATCCTATATAAACGCATTCTACGGACATCTCCAGGAATGCATGGATCATGCTATCCCAAACAAAACCAAGACCCAATCATCCAAAGGCAAGCGTCCAGTCTGGTGGACCCCTGCCATAAATAAACTGTACAACAGAAGGAGGAAGCTACTACATGATAGAGCAAAATCCCTAATAGGGAAGGCATCTCTGATCAGTACTAGCAACAAATTACGATCCCTCATAAAATCCTCCAAGGCCAGCTTCGAGAAAAAAATTGCACAGGACACCAAAGACAATCATAAGGCTTTTTTCAGTTATGTTAGGAACCTGGGATGCAACTCCCAGACTTGTTCTGAGTTGATTCTAAATGACAAAAAATACACTGAACCCACAGACATCACCAATATCCTGGCAAACAGGTTCAGTGCAAACTTCTCCCCCCCCCCAAAAGAGCAAGTATCTATCCCGGCAGAGGGCTGCCTCCCAAACATCTCTGATGCTCAGGTGAAGGCTGCCCTCTCCAAAGCAAAAAACACTGCTTCCATGGGACCAGATAGCATCCCAGGTTGTGTCCTACATGAAATCCAAGAGGAACTAATCCATCAAATAAAACAGCTATACAATCTCAGACTCACTACAGGATATGTGCCCACAGAATGGCATACAGCAACAGTGGTCCCACTCCACAAAGGTGGAGCCTCTACGGACCCTGGAAACTATCGCCCCATAAGCCTGACTAGCTTAGTTTGCAAGGCTATGGAGAGGATCATCATGGAGCTCATAAACAAAGACATTGGGGACCTACAGACACTAGATCCTACCCAGTTCGGCTTTGTCAAGGGCAGATCCTGCCTTTTGAACCTGGTTGACTTCTTCGAAACAGTCACCAAAGCCATAGATGAAGGGAAGGTAGTCCACACAGCCTATCTGGACCTTGCAAAGGCATTTGACACAATACCCCATTCAGGCATCATAGATAACCTATCCAGCTTAAATATAACCCCCTATGTCACAAGATGGGTCGCAAACTGGCTCAAAGACAGAACCCACAGAGTGAGAGTTGCTGGAGCCATGTCAGACTCGAAATCGGTCACAAGTGGTGTCCCACAGGGTTCTGTCCTGGGACCACTCTTGTTTGGTATATACTTTTCCGAGGTACAGGCAAACGTGGGAGGACTATGGCTCACCAAGTTCGCAGACGACTGCAAACTGGGCGCCATAATCGACTCTCCAGCTGGCACAAACATCCTTCAAAAAGGTCTCACAGAGACAGATAGCTGGTGCCAGCGCCATGGTTTAAAGCTAAATGCCAAAAACTGTATAGTCATACCCTTTGGCAAAAACAATGTGCCCACAAATTACCACATAGGCGGAAACCCATTAAGTACAGAGAAAGTTATTAGGGACCTGGGGACCCAAGTTGATAGCAATCTCTCCTTTGAAAACCACATTGCCAATGTGGTTAGAAAGACCTTCTACATAGCCCACCTCATCACGAAGGGTTTCACATCTAGATCAAGAGAGGTAATTGTGCCCCTTTATTCATCCCTCATCAGGCCCATCATAGAATACAATGCCCCTTTTGAGATGTACCTTACCCGACACCTGCAGCAATTAGAAAGACCCCAAAAGTATCTCACCAAGAGGATTAAGGGTCTCAAACAGATGCCATATGCTGCTCGGTTAAAAAAACTTCAGCTCTACTCAGTTGCATACCGCCTACTTCGAGGCGATCTATGCCTGACATACAAAGCTATGTCAATTCCAGAATTAATGGACATGCTCCACCTCAGTAAATCTAAATCCCTTAGAGTCACACACTCGAGGGACTTGAACCTCAGCACAGAAATAAATAGAACTTGCTGGAGGGACAGGTTCATAACCCAGTGGCTCCCTTCGCTCTGGAATAGAATTCCAGTTCATGTGAGGCAGAGCACCTCACTGAATCTCTTCAAGAAAAATCTCGATAGGTAGATGGGGGATCGTAGGTTTGTCCTAGGGATTACTCCCGTGTCACTATTAGACAGAGGCACAGTAAACTAAACCTTAAAAAGGGCACAGTACACTCAAATCAAGGGGTGGCGTAAGCCATACAGAATCGGGCTAGGCTTATAATTGCCCCAGGGCAGATAGCCTAGTATGAACCTATGAACCTATGAACCTATGAACTTGGGTAGCCTACATCAAACTTGCAGCGTAAATGCTTTGCACATTTCTGTTCCAGCAGTATCATTGGGATTGCAGCAAGATCTCAAACGAACAATATCATCATCAGTGAAATACCTAAAACTTTACCTCATAACAATCTAATACCAACAATCAAGCAAATAATAAATTCCCTGAAAGAGGAACTTGAAGAAATACAGCAAATAACAATAGAGAGATCCTGAGGGAAATGCAAACATCACTGAAACCAAGACCTGTCTATATTAAAATATTAAACTATCAAGATGTAAATAAAATCATACTGGCAGCAAAGAAAAAAGGCACACTCACCTGGAATAATAATAAAATCTCCTTTGCTCAAGACCTCCCAATACAAATAAGACAAGCAAGACAACTATTATCTCCACTCCATACTGCAGGTTCCTAATAGAAAACAAAAATCAAATTCCAGATGAAATATCCAAATCAGTTAATCTTCTACATAAAAGAGGTTAAATACATGGTTGCTAACCCCAAAGAAGCAAAACAGACATTCCTGGCCGTTTTCAAGCAAATCCCACCTTCAGAAATGAAATAAATCCACAAAAAAAGATAAACGACCCTTGGGTGAAGAAACAACCCCATTCACGAGCACTCTAGCTGGGATCCAACTCTGAAAGCTTCCCCTTGCTGTCTAGGCCCTTAAATCCATGATGTGAGCCATGAGGAACACAGGAAAAGGAAGTATAGCCTGGGTAGGAACCAAAAATCAACTGCCATTTCCAATGCTCGAATATAGGAAGGAACCTCCTCCTGGGACATTGGTCTGCAAAATCGGTCCCCCTACGATTTTGAGGGCTCCATTAAGAAGAGCAGTCAGACAAAATGGATCTCAGCAAGCTCCAAAAGATTTTACTGCCTGAAAAACGAAATTTGATCTGCACCAGCTAAAAGAAGAAAACTGCACCATATATGTCAACAAACCTGCAAGCAAAACCTTGAAGAAATAAGGTACTGTTGAACTGAACCATTCACTAAAACAGTACACCCAGTACTGTGAAGGTGAATGAAAACCCAGCCTTAAATAATAGGCAAGAAATAAACTGTCAGAAACAGGCTAGCTCATAAATTAATATTGGAGGAAAAAAGGAAAAAAGAATGTTAAATGTTTTATGTAAATACTAGAAATGTGTTAAAAGATCCTGGAGAGAAGTAGTCTCAGGAAAATAGTAAAATAACCTAACAATCTTGGGATAATGTAAATATAGCCTTAATATGCTAACTGTAGCAGAAGGACTGTTTGACTAAGCTGTGTTTTATTCTTCTCTATTTATATACTTCCTACCCCTGATAAATAGGTGCCAAGTATATATTTTATAACCCACACAGACTGATGTGGAAAAACATTACAGGCATCAAAGAAGGCCAAAATCTGTACAAATAAAGGGGAGGAAAACAAAGTCAAATGAAAGAAAAATGTAAAAATGACAAGATTGATTGTTTAACAATATTACTATGGTACATATATTGCTATAATTTACTGAGGAATGTATATTAATATGCTGTTTAAAAAAATACTATTAGAAAGAATTAGTCACAAGACAAAAACAATACATGCTGTACCTTAAATGCAATACCATAATTGTATAACTAGTATGTTGGAAGAGGCTAGGGACATTAAGTAGCAGTGTTTGTTGAGGAAACTAGTATGTTCAGCTTTGTCCTCATTGTATATAGTAACACAGAGGGGATACTATGGGTTAAATCTATATCTAAAAAGAAAACACTTTCCAAGATTAGACGTAAAGGTAAACCATATAACGAACCTTCGTCCTCCCCCCTGATTATTCCTGTTCCAGGGATATAGTGGTTAGGCACAGAGTAGGGACAGGGATACATAGATGCTTTCCTAAACTATCACACAGTAACACATACAAATATAACAAAACAAAACTAATATACATGACATATCTAAGGAATACACCTAATGAATAAATGTGCAAAATATAATCATGGAATGTTAAATGGCTCCAAAACAAGAATAAAAAAAAACTATTCTTACACCTTACATTAAAAACCACAGCCAACCTAGTACTAATACAAGAAACACACTTGACTGCAGAGCAATGGGCAGAAATTAGCAGAAAGAAATGGATAAGTCAAATCATAGCTTCAGAGGGGATAACAAACAATGCTGGGATGGCCATAATAATTAAAAAACAATTTAAGGAAAAAATACTTAAAATCAAAGCTGACAAGTAGGGAAGATGGTGTTACGTAACATTTACTAACCTACAATACCAAAACCTATAATGGTACTTAATGTTTATACACCTTGTAATAACCAACAACACTTCTTTATGTCATTTTACCCAACCTTAAACCAATTTAAAGATCACTACCTAATAATTGGAGGTGACTGGAACACATATCAAAACCCAGAAAAGGATAAATCTAATCTGACCAAATCACATAATAAACAAGTCACATTAGCCCTGAATGAACTCAAACAAGATTTCAAACTATATGACCCTTTTAAATATGGGAACAGTGAAGATAAAACAGGGAAATGCACATTCTATTCGCAATGCCACAAAATGTGGTCAAGGATAGACTTCTTCTTAATCTCTGACATATTCATTAACATGGACCCAACAATAACTATACATACCAGATTCTTTTCAGATCACTCCAAAATCACACTGAACATTAACTGTGACAAAAAGATATATTTAGAGAATAGGGGTCATAATTGATCATTAAACCCTAATTTACTTTCCAAAACAGATGTAATAAAAGAAATAGAAGCAATACTAAAAATAGCTCTTACAAATATCACTAACTCCCAAGTACCAACTGACATAGAATGGGCTGCAACCTGAGCACAAATTAGAGGATTGTTTATCAAAAAAGCAGCATACTATAAAAAAATACAACTGAAAGAGGAGCATATACTGAAAGGGAAAATAGAGCATCTTGAAAAAGAACTAATAACCCTAAGAACCAAACAGAAGCAGAACTTTTAAAACTGCAAAGGGATCTATGTATGTTAGAAATCAGGAGCCTATCTTTTTATGAAGCCAGAATGTCAGCCACTTACGCAGAAGAAGCTCAAATACCATCTAGAGCTTTGGCCAGAATTATCTCCCAAGACAGAAATGCCTCCAATATATCAGAACTAAACTACAGAGACAAAAACTACACAAAAAATAAAGACATTATTAAAACATTTGGACAAATATACTCTCAAATATATGGAGCACAAATACTACAAACCTCAAAGGAACTCTTTTCCTTCAAAAACTGAAATTCCCTAGACCAACAAAAAAAAGCTAACTAAACCGATATCCATCAGTGAAATTATTACAACAATCAAACACTTAAAAGCGAATAAGGCTCTGGGTCTGGATGGACTCACATCAGAATTTTACAAAGCATTTTCCTCCTTGATAGCCAAACTACTATACTATACACTGAATTACATAATAAACTATAAAATAAATGAGATCCACTTTAATGCCTCTAAAACCATCTTTATATTAAAATAACACACAGACCCCAAAAGCCACAACAGCTACAGACCCAGCTCCCTCTTAAATATAGATACTAAAATATTTACCTCTATACTTGCAAACAGAATAAAAAATCTGATAGAGAAAATCATCTCCCCAGAACAATCCGGTTTTACACTACATAGACAGACTAGTGACAATACATTAACATTAGATGCACTAATATCCTATGCTAACCGATATAATATCAACATCTACACAATGGTAGTGGATGCCCACAAGGCATTTGATAGGGTTAACCTAGAATTCTTACTCCAAACACTACCCTACTTTAATATACTCAATAACTTCATTCAGATCATCCAAAGTCTCTATAGCAACCCATACACATCGCTATATATAAATAAAATTTGGTCAAATAGGATTGTAATAAAAAAGGGAACAAGACAAGGATGCCCATTATCACCCTTCCTGTTTAACCTATACCTAGAACCACTCTTTCTATACATTAAACCAAACACATACCACAATTCTCCATCAACACACAACTTAGAAATATACCTCACTGCATTTGCAGATGATCTGAACATATACTGCACTACACCAAATTCAGATAGAAACAAAATAATAGCTGCAATTGAACATTTCTCGACTATGTCTAACTACAAACTAAACCTCAATAAAACTAATATGCCCCCCCTAAAAACACCCAAACTCATCTCACTAATATCATTGTTAAACACAATAAAAACAAAAGAAGAAACTAAATACCTGGGAATCACCTTTTTCCAGAATAACAAAGACTTCTGCCAACACAATGTAAACCTTAAATGGCAAAACATAATGCAAGACTGCAAAAGATGGAACAACCTAAAACTACCACTCTTGGCCAAAGTATCAATAATCAAAATGAACATTTAACCTAGACTAATGTATATATTCATGACATCACAGACAATAATACATAATAAATTCTACAAACAAATTCATACCTTCCTAGCAAAACTTATATGGGAACCCAAAAAAAAACAGAATCTCCTATCCAAAATTAACACTCCCCAAAAACAAAGGAGGACTAAATTTACCAGATTTTAAAATGTACTACTCGATCATTAACACTAACAGAATATTAAGTATAGCTGAACATAACCCGTCAATGGAACATTGGTCTCCTCTTTGGGTGACAATTTATTATAGATATATGAAAGCTCTAGGTTTCAATCCCAAAGTACTTCCATTCCTGAATCAGAAAGAAATACAAACTTAGAACATTATAGAGCCCTTAAAACATTCTGTCAACTTAGCGCAAAAACTCTTTCAATTCTTGAACCTTGGACAAGCCATGACAATACTGCAGCCCCTTTATAAAAACCCAAATTTAAAAATAAATAGCAAGATGCTGGACTTACTCCCTTTTCCCAGACTGAAAGATAAAACAATCCAAGATATTTATCCTTACCTTAACTGCTCAATACAAGAAATGAGGACCAACTTAAACATCCCTAAATCACATATAATAATCCTAAGACAAATCAAAAAACTGTGTTCCAGTTACCTACAGAATGCTACTATGACCAATAGTGACAGAGAAACTTGTAGCAGGTTTTGGAAAACTATTATCACAACAAAGAAAACTATTACTAATTCATATAAAATGATACATGAAATCAAATACCAGAAAGACCTCCTCTTCTCTAACTACTGGAGAAAATTTAAACCATCCATTGATGATCAGCAAATAAGCCAGGCAATCAGTCTACCACTGAAGATTATACCCCTCAAAAAGTTAACATACACTCAGCTCATGATCAATAATAACGCATATTTTAAACCTGCAGTCCTATACAAATGTAACACATCAAAATCACCTTTCTGCCTACACTGTAAGGACCAGATAGCTGACTTAATCCATGTATTTTGGAGCTGTAAATGTGTCTATAAACTCTGGAACTCTCTCAAGGTACAATTACAAAAAAATGGGTTATCAAACATCAACATTAACTTGGGAATTCACTCTATTAGACATTCTCCCACCCAACATACCAAGAAAACAAGCAGATACACTTTTAACAATCTTCCTACTAATGAAACTGTATATAGCTTTTAAATGACTAGATACAATAAATATCTCTTGGGACGGTTTTAAACAAGTAGCTATACAACACCGTTTAGCTCATAAAATAGCAATAGATAAAAGAAACATAAACATGAAATCCAGAAAAACCTGGGAACAAACCTTTAATATCATATTAGCATAATACATCACACAGCAACTTAGAAATACACTCTAATGGAAGCGAAGAACACATACAAGTTCAGATATTAAATAATAACTTGGATATTACGAATGTATATACTGTCTGTATACCTGTGGAATTAACAGTGAAAGCATCTATGTACATAGTGTAAATAGATATGTTGTACGACCTATATCCTGTGGCATTGACATCAATGTATAACATATATATATATATATATATATATATATATATATATATATATATATATATATATATATATATATATATATATATATATATATACGGTCATGTTGTAAGAAGGTTTTTATCTGTGACATTTATTAATGTAAAAAGAAAAAGAAAAATAATTGAAAAAAAAAAGAAAGTCATACGGTCAGGGCCAAATGATCGAAGTTTTGAAACTTGCTACATTTTGAATGGAGATTGCAATATAGCACAGAATGGGAAAATTACCCTTTTTCACAATATAGTGGGATCTCAGAGTTGGTATATTTAATTAGCAGGGGATGTGTGGGGGGGACAATAGAATTTTTTTTGTTTTTTATTTTTTTATTTTTTTTAATGTTTGAAGTTTCAAAACTTTGATCATATGGTCTCGGCCGTTTCAATTTTGAAATTTATATAAAGAGAATAAGACAGGTCCCTTTAAAGGTGTATTATTATAAAATGTACAAAATAAATTAGAAAAACTGCTTGAATGTGGTATAAAAATGTAAGTATTGCTTGCTAATTAATGTGACTGACTGACCTTCACTCTGTTCACATTCACAATAAGATGTAATGTTACATATTTTATGCAAAGATATGTCTTCAGTAAGATTTTAAATAATAACTCTAATACTAAGTCAGTAAAGTCAGATTTTCCAAAAGAAATGTAAATTGGCCTGCATTGAACTAAAAATCATAGCACACACTTAAATCCTTAGGGAAATCAAATACACTCAGAATGTGTTGTCAGAATCTGTACTCAGCATTCATTACTACCCACTTGTTTCAAATCTGCTATTTATCTCTGCAGTATCCTTCACTATGCCAGGCAC
>NC_056745.1:790923533-790925501 GCF_019279795.1 Protopterus annectens
TTTACAGAAACAGTGGCCTTGATTGACCTATTGGGTTAGTTAAAACTATAAACATTAACTTTTGGTCATTTCCTGTTTTGCTACTGCATAAGCAGCATTTTTGTGCAAGATCAGTAAATAGCAGGGTTAAGGGGGCTGGTTCTATTCTTCACCACTGTTGTGCAATCTAAGTCTCAGACTTTGTACATATGTCTATATATTTCTATAGCTATATATCTATATATCTATCTATACATACATACATATATATATATATATATATATATATATATATATATATATATATATATATATATATATATATAGCTGCAGGGATAGTGGATACAGTGGTCTTGCTTTCTTCAAACCTTATTAAAGTGCTACTGAGGTGTTTCCAATTCAACATTCTGCAAATGTAATTTCATCAATAAAATGTTACTTGTCATACAGTTTATGTACTTGATTGATTGATTGACTGATTGTTTTTTTTTTTTGTGCTCTACACACACACACACACACACACACACACACACACACACACACACACACACACACACACACACACTCACACACACACACACTTACAGGTAATATATAGACAGACATTGTATGATTTTATTACAACTTGTTAAAAGTGTCCTTACAAAATTAGGAGATGTCAGTCATTTTCACTCTCCACTCCTCCCCCTTAGTATAAAAACTCAACAAAAAAAAACAATCAATGGGATGAGAAGACGAATAGGTTAAAGAAAGCCAAGTTCACTGTGTAGTTATGGGAGTTCTAATTTATACTAATGTAAGTGTACATCATTTGACAAATTTTACATATGTGTATGTTTTCCCAGAAAATGTACCAGCACTTTGCCTCTGTATTCTTTCTTTCTTTCTTCTTTCTCTCTTTCATTCATTCTTTCATTCTTTCTTCTTTGTTTTTGCACTATTTGTTGCTTCTTATAGCTGATCATCAGATGTTCCTAACACCCAAATTCAATACCAAGGTCTACCAAACCCTAGCAACTTCCCTAGACTTGCACCAACCATAACTAGTTCAGCAGAGAAGATCAAGGCATTATAGCCAGCATCATCTTTTTCTGCTGGGGGAATGTTTTTTCTCACTTTCTTTTCCCCTGCACATGCCTAGAAATATCCCAATGTTGGAATATGCCATGGGCACACGTGCTGACCTCCCCTCACCTTTGCAAGATGAAAAACATGATCATTATGCCCTACCTACACTCTGTCAGTACCACATGGTTGTTTCCCCAGTCTCCACCAGAATAAATACTGCAAGAGTGCACCCTGAGCTTCCATGTTTCCTTCCCCCTAGATATCCATCCCCATTTTTCTTGCCTGCATTGTACAGCTCCTGTGCCACTCTTTGAACTTGAGTCTCCTGGACTGTAGTGAAGGCTTTAACCCTCTATGTCTCCTAAACAGGCACTTCCAAATTTCTGGAGGAACATGTCTCGGAGTTTGAATATTTGCAGGAGGTTTTAATCAACTCCTGTTTGAAAGACATGTATATGAGCTAATATTCTTTTTGGGTCTGCCATTTATAGCCATTCCCTACAAGATACAGAATTTTAACTTGAGGGGGTATTACCATTCTCTATTTTGTCACTGCAATTTTTCTCTGATTTATCATTACCTTGCTCTCTGGGTTGTAGACCACACTCTGCTGTTAGAGACACATACGTTCATAGGTTCATAGGGATGTACTAAGCTAGAGGCTCTGGAGCCTTTACAAGCATAGCCCATAGGATTACCCTGGCATCGTGCCACCCAACCTTAGTTCCAAGTGCCTCTGTCGAGTAGAGCCACTGGAGTGATCCTCAGGGAGAATTTTTTATTTCCTATCCACTCATCAAGATTTCTCTTGAAGAGGGCCAGTAAAGTGCGCTGTTTGAAATATATGGGAAGCCTATTCCATAGTATGGGCAGTCTCTGGGTTAAGAACCTGTCCCTCCAGCATGTTCTGTTGATTGTGGT
>NC_056745.1:791105341-791270341 GCF_019279795.1 Protopterus annectens
GCAAAATAAGCCACGAAGCAATAGCGAAGCGGTAGAGATGCCGGCTGCAAAGCAGGCATACATGGTTCGAGCCCCCACAACACAAATTTTTTTTTTTTTCCAAAATAAGCAGGAAACAAGTCCCTGACACATATATGTACACATAAAACCAGAATATATGTAAAATGCAATGTAATAGCCTATTTATATTGAATAAATGTGAGCCAAAAAATTAATATAAACTGCCAGATATGCCCATAGCTGAGCTACAGTTCAACAGAGTGAGATTATATGGCCGTAGATAAGCATAGGTTTAACTGGTGCAAAATGAGTGCCTGTAGCCGAGCAGTGGTTTACCACGCTAAATATATGTGCCCCTAATTGAGCTAAGCGGCATATGCGTGCCAATAGCCAAATCAGTGTTAAACTGGCGTACCCCGTTTGCGCGGAGGTGCGCACCGCGCAAACGAGCTAACCGACGGGCAACGTTGAGCAAGCCGTATCCAAAATGCCTTTACACAGACACACCCCTCAACATGTCTAGACAGCCCTGAAAAATAAAAAGCAGTGGCCAGGGTCGAACCCAGGATACTATACACCAAAGTCAAGGTACAGAACCACTAAGCCATGACAGCAGGTCATAGAAATGCAATATCAGCTCATATATAGGAATGAATACAAACAACAGCATGACAATGCAGGTTTACTGAAGTTGATACAATTCCAAACTGGCCAATCACAGATATGTGCGGGAAAAACGGACTATATAAGCCCCATAGGCGGGAATACACAGCATAAACGATTGTAGAACAGACCTGCAGTTAGAATGTCAGGTGTAGGTGAGGGTAGCTTCCCGAGCAGAGGTGGGGTGTTGAGGAGTCCAGGTACATGGCCTGGCTCCTAGTCCATAACCATGAGGCCCAACTCATGCAGGGCCAGGTCCTGGGGAGCGTACAAGGCTGAGGCGTGGGACCAGTTGGCTCATGAACTCACCAGTGCCACAGGAATTCCTAGGACAGGTGAGCAGGTCCGTCACCACCATGCGGACCTGAAGAGACGTAAGCAGGACCAACTGAACCGTTGGATCCAGGAGGCCCGCCAATCACCCAACGCCCCACCACTGAGTAAGTATAAATTAATTATGTCTGTAGAAAGTTAAACTACCTGAAATCATGGAGATGTGTATTCCAATATTACTTCATTTATATTACAGCTGCAGGTGTCCGTTCTGCGAACCGCAGAGCCTATGCTGATAGGCTGGTGCGGTTGCGCCACCAGGCAGGTCAGTAATCCACAACTAGTAACTGTAAATATGTATAAATGTATGACAGTTAGCATAAGAGTGCAGTGTATCCAGGAAGGAATTAAATTTGCAACTCACAGAGTGTGAATGTTTATGCAAGTATTGCCTGATTACAACAGTTCCCAGCCTGTAAGATGAAACTAATCATGAGACTGTCCAACACATATTTGTAAATAAACTGCACTGCCTGTAAGAAATTAGTACACAAACAGCAGCATCAGGTAGAGTATAGCTGCAGAAGAGGAGGAATCCACCTGTGTGAGATGAATACATGTGGAAACCCTGAAACATGACAGAAGTGAGAGTGCTGGAAATAACTGCAATAATTCTGTTAAAACATGTCAATAAAGCCTAGAAGTACCAGTTTGAATAGTAAAATGAAAGCAAGTGAGAGTGTGAGAAAGTGTCAGGAATACAGCACTACAGTAGTAATAACCTCTGAATAAAGTATACTGCAGTCAGGACATAATTAAATGCATGTGAGACCCAAAACCAAACAGAAACATCTGTTCAAAGTGTTGCTGCATGTGGAATGTGTACACCAAAATCTGGATATGCTGCTCCCAGTCTGACATATGCAGATAGGATGACTGTCTGATATTCTAAACATCCACACCTGTCCACAGTTATAGAAATAACAGTCAACAGGAGATGTATCTGCACAAATTTCGATATGACTTGTGTATGAACAGCAATAAAATGTAGACTTATGTTGCAGTAACAGTCCCATCTGCAAGGTTAGGTAGTTAATATATAGGACACTGTAGTCAGAACAGTAGTGTGTATATAACTGTAGCTATTAGAAATGTACAGCATATGTGGGTGTATCTGAAGTTGTTAATAATATGTCTGATTTACCCCACCCTCTAACCATCTATAACCCATTCCATGTGAAAATGGTATGTGCAATCACAATTACCACCCCTGGACATCTGTCCTGTTGGGTCATATATATTTGCATGTCTGTTGATGCATCCGCCCCGTTCATACATCCACACCTGATGGCCTGTTGCCATCAACCAACCCTGCATGTTGTTGGACTGTGTATTACTGTTGAAATTATGCATGTGCTTTGCACACTGTTCAATGGTGTGAATAACTGGGTGTGTGGTTAATGGGAATACTAATGCATGCTGTTAAAACTAACTGTGAATGGTTTTTATGTCACTAACCCAAACTGTAATGACATAATGCAAAACACAGAACGACAGGGAAGGCGGGTTCCGCGGACCCACCTCTCCCACCTCAGCTGGCGAGTGCACCTGGCACTAGTGCCGAGTCGGACCCTCCTCCGGTGGCCCTGTGCCACCTGCGGGTGGAAGCGCTGCAGGGGCGGGGCTCGCCCCTCTGCAAGTGTGGCGGGAGGAGATCCACCACTCACCCTCCGTAGCGTCCGGACTGTGGTGCGTGGGAGATTCGGGACTCTGTCCTCGAGCCCCTACGCCAGCTCGAGGCACGGGTGGCGAATTAACGGGCTTGCCCGTTGGCCCGCCTACACAGCCCCCAGCACAGCCCCGTCCTGGGCAGTGAAGGAACAGTGGCAACTGCCTATGGGTGGGGATATCAGTTCCACTGTTGCCATCTGTGGGCTCATGGGCTCTGGACATCCCAACCTCCGTCCCGTCATTTGTGTAACCCCCACACGTGTCATACACGCCCTGTATGCATCTTGTTTGTCTTGTCTGTTAACCTACCCAACCTACCTCCCCAGCTGTACCGACTACCTTCACCTGACATACCACTCTCACCTGAAAAAAAAAAAAAAAAAGGGCACTCTGTACCCACAAAAAACATTTCGCCCCATACATAGCTGCCCATTCCGCACACATGTCCACTGGACATGGAACCCATCAATTCCAATTGGCTGTACAACAGGTATTATTGTTGTCCTGACACCTCTCTCAGTGGTGGAAGGTTTCAAATGTCACACCAAATTACATACATATGCACAGCTGTTGCTGCTGAAGAAATGGGCAGCTATGGGCCTTACCTACATCCCTCCTGCACATCCCAAGCTTGTTTCCCTACTGTCTTACCCTCTTTGTGAACCCTTTTCACCACTTTCCTGTCTCCCCGTTTTCTTTTCTTTCAAAGAAAATAGCGCGGGTGTGCGCTTGTGTCTTGGAGCTAACCGCCAGTGCGCATGCGTGAGCTCCGCGCAAACCAGCGCTAACCCGGTTACAACTGCTTAAGAGTGCCTTACTCACTTTGATTGACAGGTCCTGTACTCAGTTCAAAAGAAAAATAAAATCCCACTGTGAGTCCCGAACCCCGGACCTCGGCAACTATAGTCTGCATGACTTACCAATAAGCCATGACTCTTACATAGAAACACTGTGCTAGAGTAAATATATCATTTAACAGTAGGAATGAATGTAAAGGGAATATAGCTGTGTAGTACACAAAGCATGACATTTAGACTCACAAACAAAACTGGTGGATTTCCATAATAGTAGTGTGTGAACAGAAACAGCCATGCTAGCTGGAAGCTAGTAGGTAATAATGTCACCATAGCACCTTGCAAGACACACACATACTCACAGCAGGATAAGCACTGCCCATACCCCACAACCCCTTACAGGAACACATCGGACCAAGTAATAACATATGTGGAGCAAAGGGCCAAAACCAGGGACACATTACAAATGAAGTTACAACAAATGCAGACAGTTCAGAAAGTAACAGGGTCTACACCTTGTGGGATGTTTGCAAGGGTATGCAGTCTGGAACCTGAATGTTTGTCACCATATCCCGACTTGAGGCCAGAATGACCTGCCAGATAAAGGTGTGCATGAGATGATGACCAAATTATGAGGCAGACATGTGGACAGCCTGCAAATATCTGTACACATGAGGGGTACAATACCACCATATTTGAATAGCTAAGACCCTAGACATAGCAACAGTGAATGTCGTACAGGGATGCCCCACAGACCACATGTGAAATGTACAAACAGTAGGCAGAAAGGTGTAACACATGCAATGGCAACTATGGGTTCGAAAGTATTCACCACTCGCATGGCAGAAAAGGTGTAGCAATACCTATGCTCATGCTAACCCACAGTCACACCTGCAGCATACCAGACATATTAATGGGTGCACACCACTGATATGTACCATTCCATGAGGCACATAACGGTGAACCTGAAAGCCTCTGGGGCCTGCTCAGCAGCATACCCACATATGCTAATAGATGTCAAGGCCCACACCATGGCCAGACCACACTGCATGCTGTAACACCCTAGCAGATATAGCAAGCATTCCAGGCTGTGAATGTACATGGGAAATAGGAAAGCTACAGCAGCACACAACAGTCAAGACACCTAGCAGGCACACCAGTACTGATAGTGAAGGGCAACTATCGAAGACGTAGCAACAGAATGCAAGCAAAGGTGAAAGGAAAACACACACACACACATGTACACATCAACAATAGTAGTAGTTGTTAGTGTACATACACAGTCAGTACAGGAAGCTGGAGAAATGAATGGAGGAATGTTAACCCACAACCCACAGAGTAAAATTAGAGATACCAACCTTTACACTCACAGAATGTTGTCCACAGCATAACAGCATGGTCCCTGCCATTAACATCTGAAAGGGCTACGCCTATTCCACACACCCTTTTATAGCACAGTTCTGCAATCACAGTGAGAACTGCAATCAGTACACAACAGGCTGCATGCAATTAGCAAATGCTGGCTAACAATTGGTGCAGAGGCCATCACATGGGCATATGCAGATACCTACAAAAGTATGCTGTAGTCCATGTCCACGCATGCAATAATTACATTGCACCTGGAGAGAGAGAGACAGAGAGACAGAGACAGACAGAGAGAGAGAGAGAGAGAGAGAGAGAGAAAGGACAACCACACCCAGAACTATACTGCGAATAAGCAGACAGACAGCAATCACAGCAACAGCTACCTGGAAGCTGCAACAGTGAACCGAGCAGCAGGACAGTGAGACAGACATTCGCAGACACAGCTGTGACTAACACAGGTACTGTAAAGTAAAACTATCAAGGTGTACATACTGTGAACCCTCCATATGTGTTATTGGGCTGTATCCATATGTATATGAAGATGTGTCATGGGCAGGGGATATACAGCACCTATCAGTGAAGGCTGTACATACAGTTGTATGTGTCAGCATCTATGTGCACATATATATGTCGTCTGATTGTAGGTTGTACTGCCATGTACTAATTACATTACAGAGCTATGTATGCTTAGCAGTATGTTAGTGTGTGTATACAGTAAGGTAGACATATATGCTGACATACCTGTCCAACATATGGCCATGTAGTCATGTCAACATATGTATGTGTAGATATCCTATATGTACATGTGTACATATGATATCCACATATGTGTACATACATAGAGAGAGAGAGATGTAGGACCACATAGACAGATGCTGATAGAATGTTGTAGCGACATAACTATGTAATGCACACATGCAGAGGTAGAAATATGTAGATACATATACATAGACAGACTGATCTGACCACCTACAGGTATGATTGTATATGCTGACCTGCAACACAGCCTGCCCCCCCTCTGTCGCCCACACCCCTCTGTGCGCCCTCACATCTACAGCAGAATATGTACAGCAATATATATATCTGTGCAAATGCATACACACATATGTACATGTATACAGACATAGACATATAGACATATCTTAATACATAGATATATGTATAGAGAGAGAGAGAGAGATGTATACAGAGCTGGAGTGAGGCACATGTGTACAGATGTATTGCAACTGGTGCCTGGGGACTAAGGCACGGAGTGAACAGCAGTGTCACATCCGGAGTATCATACCACAGTCCAGACCACCTACACAGGTAACCACCATATAAATGAGTGTCCGCCCACCACTGCATGTGTCAGGGGTGGTCAGGGTCAGACATGTGTACAATAGTGGCCCCAATGAAAGTAACAGTGGCACACTATCCTGGAACAGCTGCACATGGTATGTGTCCACCCACATGGTCAGTCAGGCATGGACATGTAGGTCAGTGTACTCCCCACAGCACGTAATGTATGCCATGGTATGGACCACACACGACAGCAACAGATATGTAGAAGGACACAGTGACATGTACAACACGGTGACAATGCACCCAAACACAGTACCATTGCACAGTGACTGTCACCACCATAGAGTACACGCATGCCCCACGTACAGGTTACCACCCCCAGATGCACATATGGAGCTCACACCCATGACAGATGTCCAACAGGCAGTGTACCACCGGCCACCATACACGACCCACCTGTCTGCTGTGTGTCGTCTGTGCCACTGCAATTTAGTGCACATGTGTAGGTACGGGTTCAGACTCACTGACAGGACACACCCTGCAACAAACCACACAGTGTTACGATGCGAGACTCCCCATGTGTACATGTCACACATACCCCTGCTGCATGTCACTGAGATAGGTAATATGCCATATGTGTCACCCTGTGTAACTGTGTGTCAGCAGCAGGTACCATCACACCACATGTGTCACAATTGTCAGGTTAGCAGAACAGTACGCTGCTGACACGGGGCATTAGCATATTGCACAGTATCGGATTACAATGTCATGTATTGTGTTGTATTGTATTGGTATGGTGAGGTGCCTCCTGCATGGAGTGGAACCACTGGTGCTGTGCTCCAGTGTACAGGTACATACCCTGTAGTCCAGGTAGTGTAACATAGCACCTGTATATGTGTGTTTAGCGCCTGTCAGAGGGTATGTAGCATGCAACTGGGGATACCAGCAGGTCCCGTCCATGTCGTGTAGTCTGCTCACCTGTGGGTGTCTCTCACCTGGATAACTGTGATGACCTTGAGGTTAGGGTCAGCAGGGATACCCATGCCTTAATACAGGGGGAGGGTGGGGTGACACCTGCACTGACCCTGTCCGCCACAATGTGGTCTAGCTGTGGTGTAGGTGAAATATGTGTAGTGTACTAACCATGGGCATAGAGGATGGTTCCTGACCAGGTCGCTAAATAGGTCAGGTAGGCCTCCTGGTCATCTGCAGTGTCACGCTTGATGTCCCACTCAACATTGCCCATGTGGTCAGTGTGATGGGAAATAGATCCTTACCAGTGCTGCTCAGACATACCCTCCCTTCAGAGAGTGATGCTCTGTCTCGTAGTAGCTTACATCAAGTGTGATACAATCAGTATATGGCTGTGGTTCGACGGACAGGATGCTGTCCCTTTGTGGACAGTGTCCTGGACATATATGGGAATGCATGAGCCATGTGGTCTTGGAGATGTCTGTAGAAAGCAATTGTGTAGGGGTCAGCATTGTGTGATGTCTCTGACACTGGCCCAGTGGTCTGTAAGGATACCATATCAGTGTTACAAAGTGTAACGTCTGTATCTGTAATGTTGTGCACTGTAGCCATCTGTTCTGGTGGTGGAGGTGGGATATGTATATCCAGGGCAAGCAGGGTGTTGTCAGCTCACAGTAGTCGCCGATGTACGCCATACAGTACCTAGACACAAACACACAGAGTGAGGAGGTGCACCTCACCGAAATTGGTGTTCTGACTGCTGCTGTCCAGTAGTATGTCGTACGTAGCCTGGCAGGTACTGTACAACAGTTGATGGCCGAGCACTGCTACCTGGCCATCTACATGTGTATCCACCAATAGACAGACAGCTGCCACATATGTGTGATATGTGTTATTATGACAGTCAAGTAGCATGTGTATTATGTGTGCCAAGGTCTGCCAACATAGATTGCTGATACCATGTTATCTTTATTCCCAGGTACATGGCCCACCCGAGACATGCAACCTACTCCGTGGCTGAGGATGAGGAGATACACCAGAGCCTGGTGCGGGACTATGCAACACTCTTTTCCGCACCAGCCAGAATCAGCAGGTGAGGGCTGCACTGTGGCAGGACCTTGTCCGGCGGGTAAATGATATAGGCATGCATAATAGGACATATGAGCAGGTACGACATCACTGCAGTGATTTGATTAGACATGTCCGTCAGCATGCATCAGATATCCACAGGCAACAGGTCGCCACAGGTGGTGGGGTGGCTACACATCCCCCACTCACCAGACTGGAGGGACTGCTCCTGAGTGTAGTGGCTCCAGTCCACCTGCAACACCAACAGCAGCAGACATGTGTCATGATGGAGGCTGGAGCCGCACAGCAGCAGGACACTGAACGTGCAGGTAATATGTCACATGTGTAGTTGACTGTTGTGTACACTGGTAGTTAATGCATGTGTGTGGTGTGTCCTTTGTTTGTAGCTGCAACCATAGTATTAAATGTGCAAGTGTGATATCCGCAATATTAGCTGCAGACCGTTTAAAGGCGACTGTGGTTCACCTGACCTGTATCATACTCTGTAATATTGGCACAGTTGTGCCCACTAACATTAGTTTCCTCCTGTCTGTAGGACCCTCTGGTATCACTGCAGTGCAGCCTATCCATGCTGGTGAGTGTCTATTTACTTTACCTGTTAAGATGTTGTTAGTAATAGTACCTTTTGGCACACTTAGTGGTGCCCCTTGTATGCATGTAGGTGTGTCTGTGTCTGTGTGTCAATATCACGCATACTGAGTACTGTTCAATTGTGTGAAACTGTGTGCACGTGTGCATGTGTGCAAGTGTGCAAGTGCAAGTGTGCAAGTGTGCATGTGTGCATGTGTGCATGTGTGCATGTGTGCACCTGTGCATGTGTGCATGTGTGCATGTGTGCATGTGTGCATGTGTGCACCTGTGCATGTGTGCATGTGTGCATGTGTGCATGTGTGCACCTGTGCACCTGTGCATGTGTGCATGTGTGCATGTGTGCACCTGTGCACCTGTGCATGTGTGCATGTGTGCATGTGTGCATGTGTGCACCTGTGCATGTGTGCATGTGTGCATGTGTGCACCTGTGCATGTGTGCATGTGTGCATGTGTGCATGTGTGCATGTGTGCATGTGTGCACCTGTGCACCTGTGCATGTGTGCATGTGTGCATGTGTGCATGTGTGCACCTGTGCACCTGTGCATGTGTGCATGTGTGCATGTGTGCATGTGTGCATGTGTGCATGTGTGCACCTGTGCATGTGTGCATGTGTGCATGTGTGCATGTGTGCATGTGTGCACCTGTGCACCTGTGCATGTGTGCATGTGTGCATGTGTGAATGTGTGCATGTGTGCATGTGTGCACCTGTGCATGTGTGCATGTGTGCATGTGTGCACCTGTGCACCTGTGCATGTGTGCATGTGCATGTGTGCATGTGTGCATGTGTGCACCTGTGCATGTGTGCATGTGTGCATGTGTGCATGTGTGCATGTGTGCACGTGTGCATGTGTGCATCGCTGGCAGTGTGAAGACATTGTAAACTGTGTTTCCTGTTTACTTCCCACAGGTTCTGTTGCTGCTCTGGTGTTATCTAGCAGGGAAACTGAGTCAGGTGCCGTGGGTACTGCTACTGATGACATTGTTGTAGTGGCACAGGACGGTATGCCAGGGTCCGCCATTGGTCAGCCAATTGACAGTACACAGCTGTCAACACCATCCATGCGCACAGTTATCCTGCCATTACACCCCTTGTCACCACTGTCCCTAGGTGATGGACAGCATACAGTGGGCATCGACCAGGGTAGTGTGGTACCTGCGGCACATGCTTCCCCACACAGCAGCCATGGGCATGGCCCACACATGGTACCACACAGACAGTTGTCCAGGGGTTCTCATGGGAGCATCCCTGGGCGTACTGCCCCTGGCAGACGTGCCCACAGAGGACTTACAACCTCAACTATGTTCCGGACTGTCATGCAGGCACAGTCACGTATGGAACGGTACACCAGACAGGGTCTGAGGGAGCTGACAGCATGTCGCACAGCCATGACCGACGGTATGCGTGACATTGCGGCCGCCATCCGTGATTTCACCAACGTCGTAGACAGACGTTGTGGGGACATATTAGACCGTCTCAACAACTACATGCCCATGAGCCAGGGTGATGGTGGGCGGTTGCGTCGTCGACGTGGCCGTATGCCAGCAACAGCAGCAGCTGGCAGTCGGCGTGGATGACAACAGGGCCGCGGCCGCCCCCGTAGTGCCAGCAGCAGCCCCAGCAATGCTGGTTCTGTGCTATCATCAGACCCCCCCAGGAGACCACGTGCACGTGGCTCTGGCCAGGGCGACAGGGCTCTGTGTCCAGTCAGCGAACACCTGCTTCCGATGACAGTACCCAGTCTGGGTTGGTCCCGGATACGGACCGTAGCACCGCTGCAAGGCACAGGTACCGTGTCCGTGCCCAGAGACACTGATCTGTATGGCCTGGCAGGTACAGTCTGTGGCTGTCCACAAACACCAGTAAATGGCAGCCATGAGGTGGAACTGTGTGCATCCATACACACATGCAATATAACAACACCTAGGGTTAGCATACGCACACACTGCAGCAACACTGCCCCACCTTCTACTGCTGTCCCTCACCAACACACATACACATACATGTCAATTGGTGGTATGGGTGGCTGACCCAGGTATACCAGGTTCACACCCTGTGCATATGATGAAACTGTGCCACCTCCTGCAGTCTGTAACAACTGTGCAGGTACAGGTTAACATGTTACTGATGCACAGGGTGACCACATAGATGTGTAGTAATAGTATCATGTGTTGTACAGTACTGTGTGCTGATTTCATTGTGGGTATATCACAGCATGCCTGATGCAGTATTTGTGTGATTGTCATGTCCTGTTGTCTACACCCATGGTAAGTAACATAGTGTATCATCTGCACATGTTGGCATACTAGTGGTAATGATGTCAACAGCAGCCTACATACATAGGTAGCACAGGGGATGGGTAATGACTGTAGTAGCACACAATGATGGACATGTAAATTGCAAGTGGCATGTTGGCCACACTAGACTCTGCAATGCAGATGTGTGAGGACGTTGATATGTGTGCATAACTACACAAGTGGTACAGGACACATAGGTGCACACTAGCACTGCATGCACACACCTCCTACCATACTAGACAGCCCCAACACACATAACAAACTGTCACGGGAGGGAGAGTCCCCATACATGTCAGGGATACTGTGGTGGCAAGCCAGGGAGCATACATCCTACTAAGTGAGGCACCACTGTGAGAAGGATCGGTGTCTATTTGACATGTGTATTACTGCAGGTACAGGCACATGGCTTTATATCCAGTTATTGTACATCCTGACAGTACATGCATGTTCCGTACACTTGTGTGCACTGAGACTGGACCCTGGCCATCTGACCAGTGTTTTTCCATGTACATGTGCATAGCGCCTGCATATGTGCAGTGTTACCTTATGGAACTGGTACAGCTTGTTTGTTGTACAATGGACTACATGGAGCACTGTTCACTGTACCTTTGTTTGCATGCATGTTTGCTTGCAATTACCCTGGAATACCGATCACACCTGCAATGCATAGTTATAGGGCTTCTGTGGACTCCTAGTGCCATCTGTGTAGCCTACTGTATGTATGGCCGTGTCCCACTTGAGAGGTTGCTACTGTTTGACCTGTTCACATGTACATTGACTGTGACACAGTGCATATGACCTGCCTGACATGTGTCCACGTGAGCAGTCATGTATGCTACTGCTAGGTAGTCACAGGCACTACACCTTCGCACATCCATCTCCTGTTGAACTACCTGCTTTGCTAGGGACAGCCTGCACCTGTCACCCCTGGCCTATCGGATATTGGCAAAGCCTCTTGCTACCCCCATAGTGGCTATGTTAGGCAGGGCTCACATGACAAACCCACCTTCATAGGTATCACAAGGGTTAAGACACTAAGAGCAATGCTGCACAATGCCAGATGTCTAATCCTCCACATGCATGCACCCAAAACACTCCTTTGCAGGGGAAACATCGATATGTGTGCAGTAACAGATGCCTGGTTCAGGGCTACTGGGGGCACACCAGCACTACCGGGTGTAACCGGGTTGATTCCTTTGCTACAGTCACCAAGGGCATTGCCGAGGGGAAGGTGGTTCACACAGCCTACCTGGGCCTTGCAAACGCCTTGGCAACAATACCACACTTGGGCATTCTAGGCAAGCTCACCATCCTGAATATGAGCCCGTATGTCACTAGATGGATTGCACAGTGGCTCATGAACAGAACACACATGTTTAGCATTGCTGGAGCCATGCCACACCCCATAACAGTTCCAGGATGTGTCCCAGAAGGCTCAGTCCTGGGACCCTCTTGTTAGGTACATATTTATTGGAGGTACAGGCCAACACGGATGAACTGTGGCTGTCCAGATATGCAGATGACTGCAAACTGGACAACATAATCGACTACCCAGCTGACACAGGCATCTTCCAAAGGGGCATCAGAGCAACAGACAACTTGTGCCAGGCCCATGGCCGCCTGCTGAACAGTGTGTAGAAGGGGACTGTGCATCCTGTAGTCTGTTCACCTAGTTACCAAAAGGGACATTGTCCCCACACACACTAACCTCCTCAGCCAGAAACACACACTTGCCAATTGCAGGATTCAAACCCCTATCTGACTGTTATGACACGTGAGACAGGCGCATTAGCTGAGCACGCTATTTGCATTACTGGGAGTTTTCTCTTCCCCTGCTATACTTATGGAGTGCTGACATCATCAGTATTTAGAAAAGGGTATGGTCATCCTGTAGTGTCCTATCCTATTTGCCAAAAGGGACACGTCCCTTGCACACTAACCCCCCCTTACACAAACTTGCCATTCACAGGAACCAAACCCCTATCTAGTTATGTTATGGCACTTGAGACGGACGCATTAGCAGAGCGCTATTCGCATTACTGGGAGTTTTCCTTTCTCATGCTCTACTTATAGGGTGCTGACATCAGCAGTGTGTAGCAAAGGGGAGGGGCATCCTGTAGTCTGTTCACCCAGTTTCCAAAAGGGACTTTTCCCTCACACACTAACCCCCCTCACACAAACACACACACTTGCCATTCACAGGAATCAAACCCCTACCTAGTTATGTTATGACACTTGAGACGGACGCATTAGCAGAGCGCGCTATTCACATTACTGGGAGTTTTCCTTTCTCATGCTCTACTTATAGGGTGCTGACATCAGCAGTGTGTAGCAAAGGGGAGGGGCATCCTGTAGTCTGTTCACCCAGTTTCCAAAAGGGACTTTTCCCTCACACACTAACCCCCCCAAACAAACACACACACTTGCCATTCACAGAAATCAAACCCCTACCTAGTTATGTTATGACACTTGAGACGGACGCATTAGCAGAGCGCTATTCGCATTACTGGGAGTTTTCCTTTCTCATGCTCTACTTATAGGGTGCTGACATCAGCAGTGTGTAGCAAAGGGAGGGCATCCTGTAGTCTGTTCACCCAGTTTCCAAAGGGACTTTTCCCTCACACACTAACCCCCCTCACACAAACACACACACTTGCCATTCACAGGAATCAAACCCCTACCTAGTTATGTTATGACACTTGAGATGGACGATTAGCAGAGCGCGCTATTCGCATTACTGGGAGTTTTCCTTTCTCATGCTCTACTTATAGGGTGCTGACATCAGCAGTGTGTAGCAAAGGGAGGGCATCCTGTAGTCTGTTCACCCAGTTTCCAAAAGGGACTTTTCCCTCACACACTAACCCCCCTCACACAAACACACACTTGCCATTCACAGGAATCAAACCCCTACCTAGTTATGTTATGACACTTGAGACGGACGCATTAGCAGAGCGCGCTATTCGCATTACTGGGAGTTTTCCTTTCTCATGCTCTACTTATAGGGTGCTGACATCAGCAGTGTGTAGCAAAGGGAGGGGCATCCTGTAGTCTGTTCACCCAGTTTCCAAAGGGACTTTTCCCTCACACACTAACCCCCCTCACACAAACACACACACTTGCTATTCACAGGAATCAAACCCCTACCTAGTTATGTTATGACACTTGAGACGGACGCATTAGCGGAGCGCTATTCGCATTACTGGGAGTTTTCCTTTCTCATGCTCTACTTATAGGGTGCTGACATCAGCAGTGTGTAGCAAAGGGAGGGCATCCTGTAGTCTGTTCACCCAGTTTCCAAAGGGACTTTTCCCTCACACTAACCCCCACACAAACACACACACTTGCCATTCACAGGAATCAAACCCTACCTAGTTATGTTATGACACTTGAGACGGACGCATTAGCAGAGCGCTATTCGCATTACTGGGAGTTTTCCTTTCTCATGCTCTACTTATAGGGTGCTGACATCAGCAGTGTGTAGCAAAGGGAGGGGCATCCTGTAGTCTGTTCACCCAGCTTCGAAAAGGGACTTTTCCCTCACACACTAACCCCCCTGTCACAAACACACACACTTGCCATTCACAGGAATCAAACCCCTACCTAGTTATGTTATGACACTTGAGACGGACGCATTAGCAGAGCGCGCTATTCGCATTACTGGGAGTTTTCCTTTCTCATGCTCTACTTATAGGGTGCTGACATCAGCAGTGTGTAGCAAAGGGGAGGGGCATCCTGGGTGTGGTTTCCTGTTTGCCAAAAGGGACATTTCCCTCACACAGACCAACCTCACACACAGACAGACGCACACACACACACACACACACACACTGAGCACATACAGGATTTGAACCCCTATCTAACTATGTCATGACACTTGAGACGGACGCATTAGTGGAGCACGCTATTCGGATTACTGGGGAGTTACATTTCTCCTGCTGTACTTCTAGGGTGCTGACATCATCTCTGTTTGGAAAGGGGAATGTGCATCCTGTGGTGAAGCGGACACCAAGCACACTATGGCTAAGCTGTCATTCCCTAGGGCAAACAGCCTATTGTTGACCTCTACACCATTATGTTTAATTGTCAAATGCACATTATTTGTTGCTAACAGACTGTTTGCATATATTTATTGCCATAGCATTCCCTGTTGGTATGGACAACCTCTGCATCTATGGAAACTGTTTGAATATGGGAGGGATCCACTATATCACGTATGTCTCTGTAGTCATGTCACTGTGTGCACTGGGCAGACTGCTGTGCTGTGGTTGGACCCTGGCATAACACATGACAATACCAGATACGTGTGTCCCACTGCTAAAACAAGATTTGGACTAAGTGTGTGAGCATGCCCAGTTCAGCCTTCCCATGGCATGTTGTCAAAGTGTGTGAGCATGCCCAGTGTGATTATTCCATATGTTGGACTCTGCAGCCCACCACATTTGTGGATGTGTGTGAACTCCACAAACTATCACCCGTTCATGGTTGTGGGTTGTGTGTCATGTTGTGTAGTTACTGTACAACTGCTTTGTGTGTCAACACAACAGGATTATACTGTGCCTGCAGTGTTTGCATGGGATACTTTGCATGCAGTCGTCAACATCCTTTCACACTGACCTAACACTGTAGTACTGTATAGTGTACTGTCAGTACTTTGACTGTGGTGGACAGTAACCTGGGCTTTACTGCTATCACTGCTTTACATTCTGATCATGGGCACAACAGCCTGGTCGGGGCCATTTGGGTACATCTGACCATGTTGCATTCTGTTCTGATATGCACCACTTACACCAGACTTGCCCAACATTGTTAGTGTATCCCACAACATAGGTGTCCAATTGCATACACTACCGTTGTGCCCTAGTCCATGGCTAATGCAAGTTGGAGAGTGTGTTTGTCCTTCCACACACATTGTAAGTGGAGTTTGCCATGACCAATGTAATGGTTGGTATACTGTGCCTCTGTCTACCTGTGACATGACAGTGATATCCTGGATGAACCTACCATCTCCCGTCCACCCATCAGGATTCCTATTGTGGAAGATTAATGAGTGACTCTATGGGTAGCCTGTGCTGAGGGTTCACTCATGGGTGGGGGTGGCTTCTGTGTTATGGATCACACAGTACAGCCTGTCCCATGTAACTCAGTGCTGGGGTTCAGGTCTGTCATGTGCATAGCTCACTGCCATTCAGATTGTACTATGTGCAGCATTTGTATTGATGCCAGCAACACATGCAGAACATGGCATGTGTGTAGGCTGATTGATACTCCTGATCTGGTACTGTTGGGGACTTTACAGTTGATGGAGGTGTCTGCTGAGGTACATCCCACAGGGGCTATTGTAGTCGATTGACCCACTGATGCAGGAGGACTGCAGAGCCACAATGACCTCACCTTGTGTAGATCTGACATCCTTCATGATTAGGTGGGTATATGGTATGTTTCTGTAAACACTACAGCACATGTTTGTCCAGTGCAGGATATCCATCACCCTGTGTCCCCAGGTCTCTCATTACATGTTAACTACATAATGGGTTAACACCTATGTGGTAATTGGTGGACACTTACTGTATATCCACAGGGGTTGACTATACACATTTCTGCACTTAGCTTGCTGACATAGCTATGGCACCAGTTGTCTGTTTGTATGTGGCCCTTTTGTAGGATGCATGTGTCAGCTGGTGGATCATATGTGGTGAGCGGTTTGTAGTCCTCTGCAAACATGTCAGGACACAGTCCTTCCATGTTTGCCTGTACCTATGGGACATATATACCAGACGAGGGGATACCAGGTCCAAGCCTTGTGGGATGCCAGTTATATCTGGTTTGTAGTCTGACATGGCTGAAGCAGGTCTGACCATGTCTGTTCTGTCCTTGGTCTGGTTTGCAACCCCTCTACTGACATGTGGGTTTATATTTACACTGGTGAGCCTATCTATACTGAACATGTAGGGTATTGTATAGACGCCTTTGCAAGGTCCAGATCCACTGTGTGGATCACATTGCCCTCATCAATGACCTGAATGACTGTTTCAATTGGGTCCAACATGGTTAGGGGCAGGATCTGCACTTGAGAGGGCCACACTGTGTTGGGTCCGTTGTCAGTAGGTCCCCGACATCCATATTTCTGTGGTACATGCTGCTCCTTTCCATAGCTGAGCAATCTGGGCTTCTCAGGATTCTGGGGTAGTACTGTTCAGTATCCACTCAGGCAACACCTTTGTTGAGAAGGACCACTGTTGCTGTACACTGCTCTTTGGGTACATATTCTGTGGTACGGCTGGCATTGAGCAGTAGTGTGGTGTGGCATTCCATTCATCTTAGACTCCATGTTGCACATCGCCCAGGTCACCATCTCATACCATTGCTGCTGTGTGTTTTGCTTTGGAGATGTTGTCTGTTACCTCAGCATCTGCTATGTCAGGAGCCAGCTGTCTGCTGGCATACATATTCTGCATACATGGGGTGTGTGGGTTTGCACTGCACCTGTCAGGATGTATGTTGGCAATATGTGTGTGTGTTTGTGGTGTTTGTGTGATTCAGTCCATATCTGTGAATACACAGGATGGCTCCTACCATCAGTTGTGTAAGCCTTCGGATTATCCTTCATGTCCTGTGCAATTTGTATCTACATAGGTTCATAGGTTCATACTAGGCTATCCACCCTGGGCATTTGTTAGGCTAGCCAGAGTGTGTGTGGCTTTTGAGACCCCTTGCTATCTGGATAGTATGGCCATGTATTGTTTGCTTAGCTGTGTCTCTGTCTGGACATCACACAGTGAAGACCCCCACTGTAACTCTACAATCATCCATCCACTTGCCAAGATTCCTGTTGAACAATGTCAGTGAGGGGCTCTGCCTAACATGGGGTGGGAGTCTGGTCCAGGGTGTGAGGAACCTGTGGATTATGTATCTGTCCCACCAGCACATCCTATTTCATTGTGTGTTGGGGTTGACATCTCTCACTCTCGCAGCTCCAATGGATATGTGTTGTCTGGGGTGGGGCAGGTCCATCACTCCTGTGTTAGGCATGGCCTCCTACAACAGGCATGCAATGCCTCTGTGTGGGCAGTCTGCAACTGTAGTCAGCTGGGGTGTCTACAGCCTAGCAGCATATGACATATATGTATGACACTTTCTCCTCTTGGTAAGGTAGCTTTGCAGTCTTCCTAACTGCTGCAGGTGTCAGGTAAGGTAGATCCCACATGAGTCATTGTACTGGATTATCGGTGTGATTGGGATAACGTATAGGGGCACAGTGGCCTCTGTTACCATAGATGTGACTCCTTTCCTAATACAGTGTCACATGTACACAGTCTTCCTAGCCACATTGGCAATGTGGGTGTCACATAACAGGTTACTGTTCACTTGTGTCCCTTGGTCCCTGGTTACACATTCCATACATTATGGTTTACCACCTTTGTGGTATTTCGTGGTACCTTGTCTGGTATTTGGTGGGACATTCATACTGTCCAGTGTGTTCCAGACGGTTGGGGGGGGGGGTTATTGTGTGTGAGAGTGCGGTCTGTAGCATACTACAGACTGCACAGCAGTCTTGCCTACAGTTAGTTGCACGTGGGTGAACTCCACTGCCTTGTACATTGTCAGTTACCTGGACGTCTGGGTGTCTGTGCTGCCTATGGTTACTCACCTCCTTTTATGTGGTGTTCCAGGTTTTGGGGCCATGACACATGGTACATGGTATAACCTGGTAGTGCTGGTATGCTGTCAGGAGCCTTGCAGCAGGTTTCTGTCACTGCACAGACATCGATGTTCTGTATTCTGGGGATGGCCTAGGGGGCATGCATATTGGGGTGTACACATCTGGCATTGGTCATCATTTCCCTTATGTTTCTTCCCACTTATGTTTTCTCGGGTGGCGGGTCAGTCTGTTCAGCCTTGCCTACAAAAGGCTGTGTGGAGGTGGCCAAGGCCTTATCCACTATTCAGACGCCCAGGGGTAACGGGTGCAGGCCATACCAAGGGCAGCTGCATGGATTGTCAAGCATGACATCCCAACCTGACAGACATTGGATACCCTTGGACTGACACCAGTAGATGTGCTACTTGCTATGACTGATCATTCCATGTTTCTACTGTGGCATTATTCTTGGTAAGGGTAAGTTGCTGCAAACGGTGAGTGTCATACCAGCCTGGACTACATAATCAGATAGCTCATCTGTGTCTCTTTACATGTAGGCTAGGCGAGTACACCTCGGGTCATTCACACCAGCATGGACTATAACTGCATCATATTTCTGTTTGCTTTGGAGTGACCTTCATATTTGTGTTATGTGGCATGTTGTGGCGGCCTACAGGCAGCTTACTGTACCCTTTCCTTTGTTCAGTCTGCTGTGCGGGACAGCAGTGTGTCTGACTATGGAGTCACCTATTACAACTGTATCAGGCATGTTGTTTCTCCTTCTGGCCTGTGACTGTTTGGCACACCAGCTTTGTGTGCTATGTTGTGCATGTGCTATGTTTGGTGGATGTTTCATTGGGTGTCTGCTTTATTGGCCTCTGTTGGTGTGCTGTGTGTGTGATTTCTGCCTCTGGGAATGTCTTTCTGTGTTTATGTGTTTGGTTTGCAGTTGTGGTAGGTCTATGTGGGTATGTATTTGTGGTGTGTGTGGTTACCTTCTCCTACTGACTTGTTGTGGGTGTACTGAGTTGGGGGAGCTCTGCCTCCGGTTTGGATGGATGGTTGCATCTCTCACATATATTTTTATTTCTTGGGTGGAGTTGGTGGTTGTCTGTGTACTTGGGGCAGGTGTAACATTGGCACAGGGTTCACAGATTCCACTTGTTGAGCCTGGCCTTACTGGATTGCATGTGTGGACAGATTATATTGCCATACTACTGATCAGTAATTCCGTCATTGTTCATGCTTGCTCTATCATGTAGTAGCTTCCTCTTTCTCTTGCATGTTTTGGTTATGGCTGGAGTCCACCATGCCAGATTTAGGCACTGTGTCTTGTTTTAATTTGGGACTGCATAATCCAAGCATTCCTGGCGGTGTTCATGGCGTGGCTGTCTTGCAGGTTCTGAGGCGTGGCCCATATTTTGCACCTGCGCGTGAACTTTCATGGCTTCTACATCATTTTGGAGGTGTGCGCATAATGCTTAGCACATGTTTTCCACTGTGTTTCCCGGACAGGGACTCTGGTCAGGGTTTGTATATCCAGTGTGATTACTATATGGTCTGGTGTTACCAATGTGCAATACACTTCTCATCTTAACATCCCGTACCCATGTTGCTGATTATCACATCCAGTATGCTTGCCCCTCTTGTGGGTGTGCTACGTTGTTCCTGGGCCTTTTGGTTTGTGGTTTAATGCCCTTTTGTCCTACACTGTTGCAGCTGGTATACTTCTCCCAGTCTATGTGTCTGGGTATTTTCAGTCAGCAATTATAATGTGTTTTTGAGGACTTGACATATTCATGTATTCCAGCATGGGCGCAATGCAGTTCCTGGTGTTGGGCCAGTACTCTGTGGCAGGCTATACACTGGTGGGCGGTTTTAGCCACTGTTACTTGTGCATGGCTAGTCCATGCTGCTTTTTCTGGTGGTACCAACATGGGGGTGTTGTTATCCTTGTCATTGTTGATGGTCACCCTCCTTTTGTAGCTTGTTCCAAGTGTTGAGGATGTACAGCACAGTCTGAGGTGTGACCTGGTGGTGTTAGGGTGCTGTTGTGAGCCTTGCCTCGGTATTCTGTTACAGCACAGTTATCAACATTCTCCATACTGGGTGGGCTTAGTCTGCATGCATCTTGCTGTTTGACCTTATCCCTTATCTGATTGTTATCCCTTCTGGTACCTATGGAGATAGGTTTGTGTTTTGCACCTTCCTATTCAGGGCACACTGTGCATGACAACGGCCTTTGCCAGTATCCATACAGCCTGCACTGATAGGTGCATGCCAGTCCTGGCAGGTGGTGCATCATGTCATGCTCAGCATGTCATCCCAGACTGGCACACAGTTCGTCCCCTTTGCCTACCTGCATTACTCCGGTAATTGTTGCACTTCATCATGTCGTTGTCCTGTTGTAGCATGCTGCTTGTTGAGGGTAGGATGTTAGACGGGGTCCTCAGGAGTGCATATGGTACTTGTTGTTACATTACTTGACACACAGCATTCATGCCTCAGGTGGTGCTGCAGGGCTGCCTCTGTCGGATGCACATATTACACTTCCCTGTACATGTTTGTGAACAGGTTGTGTCACATTAGGCATCCCTGTTACTATATGGTGAGTCGGAGGGGTATCATTCCCAAGGTTCCTACTGAGCCAATGTATGTGCTATGCGTTGCCTCTTTGCCAGAGCCAGGGCATACTGGGCACGCCTCCTTCTGCCTACTGGGGCAGGCTCAGGTTGTTCCTCCTCCGAGTCACGCTGTGCCTGTGTTGGCCTTGGCGATGGTGGGGGGCTGTTTGGCCCAGCCCTATGGTGATCCTGCTGCAGCTGTTTTCGCATGATCATATTATGTAGCATAGCACATACCATGACAATTTGGGTACATGTAGTTGGTGTGTACTGCAAGGCTCCACCAGATGTGTCGAGACACCGGAACCGTGACTTGAGCAGCCCAAACACACGCTCTATTACATTCCGTGTTTGTGCATGTGCCTCATTAGGTTCAGGTGTGTGTGCATTTCTGATGGGTGTCATCAGCCACGGCTCCAGTGCATATCCAGCATCCCCCACTAGGTGTCCGTGTGGGATGTCCCCATTGGCAAATGTCTGGTACAGCTGCGTCAGATGCCAGATGTGGGAATCATGGTAGCTCCCAGGACAGCCGGCACACACATTCATTATTATGCCCTGGGCATCACACACGACCTGGCAGTTGATGGAGGGGAAGCCCTTGCGGTTTATGTAGGCCCTACCCCGCTCTCCTGCTGGTGCTTTGATGCGTATGTGCGTGCAGTCTATGGCACCCAGTACCTCAGGGTATTCCGCTATTTGCTGGAAGAGACGATGTTGCTGGCCAATACCTCACGGGCATTGGGGAAGTATACATGATCACCGACATGTGCTGACATGGCATCCAGGAACTGGTGCAGTACCCTGGAAGCTGATGCCTGTGATATCCCCATCATATCGCCAGTTGGTCTCTGGAAGGTACCTGTTGCTAGTATTCTTAGGCCAACACATACCTTGGTTTCCACTGGGATGGGTTCCCCTCTGTTGGTTCTGTGTGTGAGGCGTGGCCTGCACAGCTCCACTATTTGCTGCAGGATGTCTCTGTCCACTCTATAGCGCTCTACTATCTCCAGCTCATGTAACCCGTGGTAGGTGACCCTGGGCCTGTACACTCTTCTCCGTCTCCTCACTGCGGGTTGTCTGGCACCATCTGCATTGTCACCACCCTCAGCAAGTCGCCTATGTCTCATTATGGCAGCTATGGCAGCCCCTAACATTTCTGCTCTGAGTTCAGCTTTTCAGTTTTCACTTCTGATAACTGAACTCCTGTCTTGCAGTGTCTCTTGAGAGAAACATTCTGCACTGCTGTTTGCAGAGTTTTAAGTGCTGGGCTGCCCTAGTATTCTGCCTGTGTAATTGCCTGCATCTAATTGTTTTCACCTGCTAGCTCCAGCAGTATTCCCTGCTAACTTCCTAGTACATCTGTTGTTTCCTTTTTCCTTGCTGTTTCCTCAGGGTGGGGCCGTGTGCAAACCAGCAGCAACAGGCTCACAGTGGCTTACACGCGCACACACTTACACAGTTCAGAATCTGCTTATTCAGTTTTAAACGCTGCACGCCCGCAAACAGTGTTAAACAGCTCCCAACACGCTCCCACATGCTTAGTCTGCCTTACACGCCGCACACTGCCTTACACGCCAAGACACCGACATTACTCGCTTCACAGCGCGACACGCAAGATACACATCCAGCAAGAAACTTTGGTGTAGGCAACAGTGTACACCTTCCATTTCTTGGCTTTCTCATGTTTACTTGGGGGCACACCTCCTCCTTGATGTCTCTCTGACATCTGTCATGTAACTCTACCTCCCAATGACTTCTATCCCTTTCTACCATTCCCCCCTGTGATGTCACCTATCTCCTACTCTGTTCCTCCCCCTTCTGTAACTCTTACACTACTCAGACTGTGCTCATTTGCTATGTGACAGTGGTATTCAGTATCCTTACCCTAATTTGCATCAGATTGCCTACTAATGCTTAGTTACATCTCTTACACTTGGCTTCCCCCCTTGGCAACCACTACACGGTGGCCATGTTGGTTTTCCTATGCTGGTCCCTCCATTGACATTCCATATAATTCATAAAACCTACATTTGTAGGTTTAAAACCTTCGTTTTCATGTTTTATGCAGCGCAGCCCGTTTGCGTGGGGCTGCGCTGAGTTTACATCGGCAATGCCGAAAAAAAATATGATTTTACATTTTTGCATGGGGTTGCATTGCCAATGGCCACATATTTGGCCATTGGCATGCTGCCTATGACATATGCACCCTTTATTTGGAGCTGACATGGCTCCATTGCCGTGTTTGCAGAAACGTACTCAGTTGTCTACTGAGTACATTTCTGCAGCTAACACGGCTCTTACACGGGCTGTTCTGGGCTTCCTGGATCGCTGATCAGCCTCATTTGCATGCTATTCGGATGCAAGTGGGCTGATTAGCTTAGCCACGCCCACTCCGTGTAAGAGCCGTGTTAGACTAACTCTTACACGGACTTTGGACTGTTCCTGGATCACAAAGGCTACATGGAGTCTTACACTACTCTAAGACTCCGTGTAAGCCTTCGTGAATCTGGCCCAATGTCTAGCTTGCAGGATTTTAGAGGAGGCTTTTACAAGTAGCATAAAACATAAACACTAAACACAAAATGATTAAAAGCTGTTAAGAAAGAAGTTGATGTTCTGCACTGAAAACTTAGGTCTGTATCTATAATTTATAAAAACGTCCCATGAAGAACAAGAAACACTTTTTAAAATGAGCCAAGAAAAGTAAAGCAAGAAACCATGTCCTACACATATAATTTAGATGCTTCAATAATAAAGAAGTAGCAATGTTGATACTAATCGGTCAAATGCGTATGAGAAATAATATGTACATCAGATTAGAGAATTTAAGGGGAACTTCAAAAATAATGGAGAACCAATGTTCACTTTTCATAAACATATGTCCCTTATACCTAATAAAATTGTTTTACACTGTGCACACATAACACCATTTTTCTCCTGTATCTGCACAACATAACAGTGGTAACGAATGGATTTTAGTACAGTTTTGGTGCTGCACCTTGATAGAATCAGTGAAATAATAATCCGAACTGCAAAACTCACAACTTTAAACAAATTAATAAATGCATCATACATTGTTGATTTCTGGAGAATTAACCAATCTCTTGTGACATTTACTAGCATGGATTTAAAATAAACTCACACTTTTCTTTTATTAAACAAAATATGAGGCTAAACTCACATGTTGTTTCTGGTTTCTGGCGGTAAACTCAGTAATTGATGACATATTAAAATCAGAGAGGACATGTGACTAGATCTTATCATACTGAGTTATAACCAGACATTAAGGTAAAGTCTAGTTTGAAATTTTTATACATTTGAATAGCCGAAAGTTATTTTTGGAATACAATTTTCCTGGACGTTATTTTGCAAAAGCAATTAAAAAGCTTTAGAATTCAATATATTTCTTCAGAGATGAATTGTGCAGCTTTTCAAGTATATTTTCTTGAGCAATACAGTTACACTGGTGATCTGTGTTCCTCATGTCAAAAGCTGGATGATTTGCTTACCATTGTTAGAAGTAAATCTAGACTTAATGATGATGGTTGAACTTATGCAATTGGCATGGCTTGGAGAACTGTTGTTTCGTATGTTAATGAGTGGAGTAATGAACTAATGAACTAAATAGCCTTAGGCATAGAACAAATAGAATACATTTAGAAAATGATGCATCTATTTTCTGCAAACATCATTCAACCCCTATGAAACAAGCAATGCCCCTCACAACTTTTGACTCCTGGATGCAAGTATTCAGCAATCTGAGGGTCAAGTTTGTTTAGAAGGAAACAAAAAAACCCCACCAAAGTCAAATGCAGATGACGTAGAGGAATTCATACATTTCTTGCATGAAACACAGGAGAGAACAATAATACTAGCTGGGGACTTAAATTTACCAGAAACAGAATGGAATAGTATTGATTCAACAACATTAGTATTGAAATTATTCACAGAGTATATTCAGGAACAACAGTTGCTTCAGATTGTTAAAAAACCTACCAGGGGATGGAACACACTAGACATTGTTTGTGTTACCAAAGCAATTACTGTAACGTCAAGTTTTATCACCACTGATTGCAGTGATCATGGGGTTATAAAGGTTAATTTGTTGCTAGATAATTCTGCCAAACTGAAATCTAAGCCAATGCACAGAAGGTTATTTGCTGATTATATGGAAGCAAAACAGTCAAAATGTAAAACTAACTGGAGTGAGATTGTTGATGTTGTCTTTCGGCTTTTCCCGGTTAGGGGTCGCCACAGCGGAAATCCAGATCCGCTAATGATTGGCAGTAGATTTTGACGAACGCTGAGGTGCCAGCTCGACGTTCAACCTTCAGTGAAGGCACACCCATTTACGCATGTCTTTCAAACACCCACCCAACCGTGGGGAGGACATGCAGACTCCACATAGAAGGCACTCCCTGCACTCCAGCCGAGAATCGAACGGGAGAACCTCTTGCTGTGAGGCAACAATGCTACCGCTGCACCACCATGGATGTGTTCAGTGGAAAAACTGCAGATGGAATGTGGAACATTTTGAAAGAGAAATTGTTTGAGTGCAAAAAATCAAAAACGTGTTTAACATCAGGATCTAGGCATACAACATCAGGGGGATATATTTCCATAAGAACATGATATATGATTAAGGTGAGAGACAAAAAAATATAAGAAATGGAAGAGAGGTCGAACTACAACTTTGAAAACTGAAATATACAAGCTGGACAAACAGATTAAGCATAGTGTGAGACAGGATCAAGAAAAATTTGGAGAAAATTTAAATAAAGATATTGAGCATAATAAGAAACCTTTTTATAGATGCATAAGATGTGGAAGGCGTAAAGACACAAAATTGATAAACTCTGTGCAGATTCTAAAATTTATTCTCAGACACAACAGATTATAGATATATTTACAAAATCTTATGCAAAACAGTTTAGCTTCACAAAAAGGGTGATCAATTGTCCGAGTAACATCGATGTAACTCCAGACACTGAAATCAAATTAGATTATATTGAGAAAAAAATGTGCAAACTGGATCCAAACAAAGCACAGGCAGGAGAAGGAATTAGTAACAATGACTTGATAACACTTTATCTAGAACTTACAATAATGTTAGATCTATTATTTTAAGAGGTCATATAAATATGGGGAGATTCCACATGATTGGAGACGTGCAGTTATTAAGCCTGTCTTTAAGGGAAAGGGGAGTAGAACTAACCCAAATTCATATAGACCTTAAGTCTCCTGTATTGTTGTGGATAAATAATGGTGAAGGGAATATTGGATAAGTTATTGTCAGAACTAGATAGGTTGGGACTTGAAACCATATATCAGCATGCATAACAGATCTATTACCACCTGTAACATGATGTTCTATAACAATATAATAACAGCTATAAATGAAAAATTGTGCTGTGGTGTAATTTATATAGATCTAACTTTAGCATTTGACAGGGTCATACACAAAACACTGATCAATAAATTAGTGCAACTAGGTATTGATGTACTCTTGATAAGATGGATAGCTACATGGATTACAAATATGATAAGACAAGTATCATACAGCAACTGGACAGGAGAAATTCTTGGTTACAGTCAGGCTGTCCCACAGGGCTCTGTCCTAGGCCCTTACATGTTTAGATTGTATCTTTCAGACCTAACTTTTTCATCTGAGGTGTTCTACAGTCTATATGCAGATGACCTGAAATTGGGTAAACTGATTTCATGTGTTACTGATAAGGCATGTCTGCAAAATAACTTGACTAAATTGACCATTTGGGCACAGGGGAATAATATGCTGATAAATATATCAAAAACTAAGCATATGAAATTTGGTAGACATAAACTGAAAGGTGAATATTTAATACAGCACACAGTGATTAAAACTGTAGACTCATTTAAGGACCTGGGTATATGGGTAGATTCAGCTATGAGTTTTTCTAATCATGTCAACCAATTGGTTAATGATAGTTATAGAACTATAGGTTGTATAAAAAGATTTATAAAGTGTTGGAAATCAAAAATAATGAAGTAATTTCTTGTTACTTACATTAGACCTAAACTTGAATATGGAATAACAATATGGAAACCCTATAAGAAAACAAGCAAGAGTAAACTGGAAAGAGTACAGTGGAAATATACCAAGGGCATCCATGGATGTGAAAATTTAAGTTATTATGAAAGACTAAAATATTTGAACTTCTACAGTGTCTCTTACAGATATCTAAGAGGAGATCCTATTCAGGTATATGGGGCATTTAGAGATGACTACCTCTGGAAATGTTTGAGGTTATCAAAAAGTACTAGAGAATCATCAGACAACCTATGCACAAGATTCTATAGGAATGAAAAGTGTACTAATGAGTTCTCCAACAGAGTAGCCCTTTGTATGGAACAGACTACCAAATTACATTCAAGCAAGTACTACTTTAAATATTTTTAAGAACAGGCTGGACTCTTATTATGGGAAAAAGTGTTTTGGTATACTGGCAAGCTAGAAGGGTATTTATGACAGTGCTTGAAATATTTGTATGTATTTATGTTACATCAAATGAAACAGCAACTTAGATATCAGCTCAGGAATGCTTTTGAGGTGTATGATGAATGACAAGAAACAAATTTACCAAAATACCTACAAAAACTGGTTTAGCTAAAACAGAGCATATTATGCTCAAGCACAATCAAGCAGAACAGAAAACTCAATAAAACATATAATTATGGCAATGCAGATCTTTGTGGAAATTCCTAGTGTAATAAATCAGGCATCAGAAACAGAAGAGAAAATTTATTTGTTTGTTTGTGTCTTTCGGCTTTTCCCGGTTAGTGGTCGCCACAGCGGAACTCCGGTCCGCTAATGATTGGTAGTTGATTTTTACGTGCCAAGTTACCAGCCCTGACACAAAACCTTCAACAAAGGTACGCCTATTCACGCATGTCTCCACGCAGAAGACGCTCTAGCTGAGAATCGAACCGGACAGCGTCTTACTGTGAGGCGACAATGCTACCACAGTAAGAGAAAATGTATAATTTCTATAAATTCCAATAACTATGTGTATGATGTGACCACATAGAAGAATGTTCTTTATTTCAGGCAATTATATAAGCAAAACTATCAAGATGATCACAAAGTTAAGATCTGTTGAATTCTACTCATTTTATTGTTAGTTCACATAACACACAAAATTGAATAGACTATCCTATTACAATTTTAAATTACAACCAGTCATTTTACCCTGGTAATATTCTAGCAGGCTTCTATAAAGCTTTTTTTTCAAAACAATTAAACCATTCCTCTCCATTTAAGTACATTTTATGAAATTCCCAATTAGAAACCTGAACATTATCAAAACAGAGTGCAATTCCTAATTCCAAAGGAGCAAAATGAAGTCAGTCAATAAAAAAATTAGAATTTCTATTAAACACAGATTAGAAAAATTATTGATGTACTAGAAAATTATTTTATTTTTGACACATTCAAATGTTAGTTTTTCCTTTATTCCAGGAAATAATTCCAGGCTGAAATATTCCTCAAAATTATCAATTGCTTCAAAATCCATTATTTTCTCTCTGTTTGTCAGATTAAGCTACCTGATCCAGTACCTACATTTGATATAGTACATTTTTGCAGGCATTGCTCAGAAATTTTCCACCTGGTTAACAGGAACTTCATATATAATGAATTTACAAAATAATAATAATAATAATAATAATAATAATAATAATATTTTTTTCTGAATAGCTAATGGAAGCTGAAGTTTTTCTCTTCATTAATGTTACAGCCTCTACAAGATTTTTCAGGGATAGGCTCTGTTGTGACCACCCTGCATTTTTTACAACTAATTAAATCATTATTAAACCTGCTTTATTATAATAAGTAGATAGTGGCTATAAATCATAGGTTTACACATATGACATACTATTAGCTATAAGTTATTTGAACAGCTCAGTACACGATTTTCTTCATATCGCCAATGATACTGATTGAACTTCAGGTTAGAAAGTAAATAAACACAGTCAAAATTCATAACTTTTACTTCTCTAAATTTTCAATATGAATTCAAAAGCTACAACTTTAACTGGTGGACTCACAAAGGATGGAATTCATAACAGTAACCTCTTTGCGCTAAGTTAATTTGAATGATGACAGGCCACACTAAGGGTGTGTACAATAGAAAAACACAGCTAAATGACATAACTAGCCACAAAAGATATCACCATTTGTGTTATATGTTAATGGCACTATAATTTTGTGACAGGTATGATAATGAGGCAAAAAAAAAACTGATGGACAGATTCAGAAACATTTAAATGCTGCACAATGATGTTGTACCCACATTACATTTGTACATGGCCACATGCCCATGTTCAGGATGTGTAAGCTACTGAATAAGGTTAGAGATTGTCACAGTTATTGTAAACTTGTATTTATAAAAATGTCTTATCTCAGCCACTGCAGCCACTGCAGCTGATGATATGTGACATCTTCCATGATGGCACAAGGTTTTCTGATCATGCTTAATATTTCATGGCCTCCATGACATCAGCATAATGGACTGGTACTGTGAGGACAGAGACACCATGCACAAAATCATGGACATTTGTCATCCTCACCTGCAACCCCAAAGAACTCGTGGAGTTCCCATCCCTGTGGATACAATGTATGTGTAGCTCTTTGTTTATTACCTCCAAGGACCTTTTAGAAACCTACTAGGGACACAATGGATATATCTCAGGCATCTGCCTCAATAGTCTACTGGTTTCTTATTGCAGTGATTCAGCCAGTGGAAGAGCATATGTCATACTCATGTATCCCAGAGAACAAATAGTATGTTGGACTTCTATGCTATAACTTGTTTCTCTGGGGTAACGGGGGCCATACACTGTACCCACATCAAAATACATGCCCAATCTGGAGAACTGGGAAGAAGGTATGGTAATTGCAAAGGGTATCATTCCATTAACTCTCAGGTGGTCTGTAATGCACAGCATATCATATACAATATATGTGCAGGCCACCAAGGTAGTGTCCACAACTCTCACATCTAACACACGTGGGACCTCTATCAATGGTTTGTGCTGGGTAACTTCTCACAAGATCATCTTGTGAATGATGTTGTATATGCCCTGGAACTCTGGCTAACGACAAAAATTAGAACTCCTCATAACCAAACTGAACATGGGTACAACCATGCCATAGTACAAACTGGAAACATCACAGAACATGTACTTATGCTGCTGAAGTCAAGGTTCCACTGCTTAGGTATGTGTAAAAATTCTGTCTGTGTACAGTGTTATACAATATTATACTTAGGAGGCAGTTACAGCATGGTGGCCTCATGCAGACACTTCAGTTCCCAGCACCACAGACAATGATGGCTGTGACAGATGAGGAGCAAAATGAGGGGCCAGCTGCAGGGGACGACCATGCCAGATGGAGCCAGGCACTCAGAGGCAAACAATGTCATAATATTGATGCAGACTATGCATGTTATTAACATTGTTTGCAACTTCACACCAGGCAAAGTCACTGAAGGACTAGATGGTAAAGGTGGAAATAGAAAGTTGTCTACCATGGAGATGGAGGGCATCTAGGACAACCTCATTTTCCGACTCTGTAAATGTGGTCTTGGGAGTCAATATGGATTATTGCACTAGTTTCTTCAGCATACCTCAGTTTGTATGGAAAATAAACTGGAGTTAACAGCTGTGGCCTCACATGGGTGTTACAAATCCCAACAGATATACTTTAATAATAGTCCAGCTACTACAAATTAGAAGGCCCTGACACTGTAATAAGTTTAACTACAATACAATCTTCTCCCTAAATGTTAGCCATCAGTTTTGTCCAAAGCACAACCTCCCTCATCTCTCAACCACAAAACTGCACACATATAACAGCAAGTTAACAAACATGTAACTTAACAAGTAAAATGTTCATTTGCTGCAACCACGATAGAATTGTTTTTTAAACTGTAGTCATATATGTGCAAGGTACACAACATTACAATGCTTTATGACACACTCTTAATGGTGATGCACCCCAGAGTAATGTGACTGCAATCTACCCCAGCCTGTATACTTCCAATGTCCCCATCAGTAAATACATTGAGAAGAAGTTAACAGCAATCCTAGGCCTTGCAACAAATGGGTCTGTATTAGAACATCGACGTATTAAAACTTCAAATTTTCTGATATCGAACACTGTTCAGGGAACGCTAAGAATAGTGAAGCTGCAGAACAGTGAATTCTTTCCTAGGGAAAGAATTTGGTTGGCCGTTTCTGTGGCTTTGCTATTCTTAGCGCTGTGGTGGAAAGTTACGGGTTGGGTTCAGGTAAGTGTGCGATTGTTTGTATGTTAGGGTTAGAGGCGGGTTAAGTGAGTTAGGGTGTGGGTTAGGTATGTGTGTGATAGTGACAGACTTTAGGGTTAGGGGTGGTTTAAGTGAGTTAGGGTTAGGGCACAGGTTAGATGAGTGCGCGATAGTGACAGACCTTAGGGTTAGGATTTGGGTTAAGGTAAGTGGGTAGATAGTATGTATGTTTAGTTTAGTGTAGCATTAGATATAGGCAGGGGTGGCTCATGCTATAGGACTGCAGGACTGCAGCCCCCCCACCTGTAAAAATGAATAAAAGAAATTAAAAAATAAAATAAAACAAAATAAACAATTTCACGGACTCTGCGCATGGTTCCTGACTGCTGTGTTAGGCAGACCAAAACTCCATGCATGCATGCGTGCTCATTCCTGAGCTCCAGACTGCTCTCTTAGGCAGTCTGGATAGGGAAGGCAGGAAACTCTCCCCTTCCAGCCCAGAGGTCTGTGCGGTGACAATCGCACAGAACGGAAGGTCACCGGACTACATTGCCCACAGGCAGGAGGCTCCAGCCTCCTCACATCTTGCAGGACAGGATGCTCCAGCCATCTTGCAGGAGACCCATGCGTGGGCCATTACAGACAGGAGGATTTAGCTGGTGCTCTCACGGGCTGTTACAGACAGGAGGATTTAGTTGGCCTCAGCCATTACGGAACTTAGCTGCAGAGTGGATCGGCTAGTAGAAGCCTTAACAACAGGATCGCCACCATTATGGAGGACAGGTAGGATGTATGTGTAATTTAGCTGGGCTGCAGAGTGGATAAGCCAGTAGAAGCCTTAACAGCAGGATCGCCACCATTATGGAGGACAGGTAGTCTGTGTGTGTGTGTGTGTGTGTGTGTGTGTGTGTGTGTGTGTGTGTGTGTGAAATGCCCCAGGTGCTACATGGTGGCAGGTAGAGAATAAGGCTTGAACCCTGTACCTTGGGCCTAGGTGGCAAGAGCCTGAATTCCCTACCCACCACCATTTGTAAAAATGTTGCAGATTTTTCCCTCATAGTTGTTCTATTCCTCATAAAATCTGTGTTTTCTGTATTTTTGTATCCTTGCAAAGCCAGTAGTGCATTGGTGCAGTGGTAGCATTGTTGCCTGACAGCTACAGGTTCTCTGGTTTAATTCTTGGCTGGGGTGCCTTACCTTCTGTGTGGAGTCTGTATGCCCTCCCTGTGTTTGTTTCCTCTAGTGTCCTCCCATCTTACAAAACATGTGTCTGTCTGGAGTGTTTCTCCCTGGGCCTCTGCTAAAAATTAGCTTTTGTTCCAAGTCAGACTTTCCTGGTTAACAAATGTTAAAAATGACACGCATTTGAATATCAGACTTCATATTCTTCAGAAAGTGCATGGTAACACAAAAGCCTTTATTCTAGCATTTTTCTAAGTGTATAAGATAAATATTTGAAATTTGTCCCTATTTTTGGGACTGTATTCCCCCATTATTTGCTTCATCCAGGTTTTTTGTGCTAAGGTTGAGAGCTATGGTAAGAACTGAATTCACTGAATATGTTTGGGGGCTATATTCCCCCATTACTGGCTTTGTCCGGTTGTTTTTTGCTAAGAGGTTGACAGCTGTGCTATGATGAGAACTGAATTCACTAAATGCTAGCCATCTAAGTTTCTGTCTTCCTCTTTCACAAAACAGCTGATTTGGCATAGTGGTATGTTGCGCTGTCTGTTTTTCACAGGGTCCTCGGTTTAAGGCTTGGTAGTGAAATGCATGGTGGTAACACAGCATTTTATTCTAGCAACTTTCCAACATTATACAAGCAATGTTTAAAATGTGTCCCTAGTTTTTGGGCCCCCCCCCCCCACACACACACACACACACACACAATAAATGTTGGCTTTTTCCAGATTTCTTTGTGCTGCAAAGTTCAGAGATACAGCTGAGTGAGTAGATTTTACAAGGAGCTGAGAGCTGCAGGGGAACACAAGTTTAGTGCTACTTATGCTGAGTCTGCTTGCATTGTTAATAGCACAACAGGTAGCATACTTGCTTTTGATGCAGAAGGCTGTGGGTTCTACTCCCACAGTAGATATATGCATTGCTGATACTGTACTGTGTTGCAAAAGGGATGGATGCTGCACTCCTTTTTGGCGAAGATACCTAGCAACTATGAACCTGTTATCAGTTTGCCATCCATTCCCTATTACAATATTGCTAGCTTATCATTTTTTTTGTGTACGATAGGCAATTTATTCCTCAAGGGTGACAGGCACTTTATTTGTAGATGAAACAATGAAATACAAAGTTGTTTGCTAGCAGCAACCTCTTCATTAGTTACAGATCTCTTTAATGTGGAATTATTTAGATGACTTTTACTTCTTCAGAGATTGTGCATATGTACTGATACTGGTGGACTGTAGAAGTTTGAGTAGACTTTTATGATGGAAATGTTCTGAATTGGGCAGTTTTGTCATTACTGGTGCATGCATTTTGTTTCATTGTTTACTGAAAACATTTCAAAACAATAAATTTAAAACACCCTCTAAAACTGTACTGTATTGTACAAGGAATATAATTTAATACAATCAGGAAGGTGTATGAAAGAGCATGTGTATGTTTCGTGTGCAAGGGGCCTGTGATTTGAAAACAGCCCAAACCCAAAGTTAATCTGAGTTTTCAAGGGCAGAGAAGTTTTAATGCTAAGTCTGTTCTCATTGTGAGACTGCATTGCTTTGTTTAGCAGATATGATATCTATTAGCATTTGAGCTGTAAAATGCAAAATAAAACCTTCAAATGAAGTCCAAATCATCGCAGAAGTAAAGCAGTATGCACATTAGTGTTTATGGTACATGGGGTGAAATAGCCAAGTAATGGTTCATTGGAATGGCTGTAGGGGGGAAACTCCATTCGACCATGATTTTGTGATTGGGGAATGGCAGCAAACTCAAAGACAGCCCCGGCTGAACTATACCTCTCAACTGTCCAGATTTTTGCAGAATGAATAGATTTTTGCTTCTTATTTTTGGTTTGTTCCTCATAAAATTTGTGGTTTTCTGTCAAATCATTTAGGAATGAAGTCACTAAATAATGACAGACACTGAGTTTCAGACTTCATAACCTTCTGAAAAATGCATGCTAAAGCAAGACCTGTTATTCGATCAACTGTCTCAGTTTATACAAGAGCAATTTTTAGTATTGTTTATATGTTCCCCCCATATATTTGGCCTTGTCCCGATTTCCTGCATTAACAGGTTGAGAAGTACATGCAAATAAATTGCTTTATAGAATTATACATATCCAAACCTCTCAACTGTCCCCGATTTTGGCTCAAAATGTTGCTCTTCCCCTAATAATCCCTCGGCAAAATGGCAATTTTGGAAGAAAACATGGAGGGTTTACAATTAATAAATAACTGTAATAATCAGTTATCGATTACTTTTATTTCAGAAATGCATGTAGATTCTTTTATTTTGTCAGCTGCTCAAGTTAGCAGTACTAATATTAAAAAGTGTCCCTACTTTGACAGGTTCCCAGCTGTATTGTGTGGCTGTTTTATATTTTTGAATCACATTTTTGGTCCATTTTTTCATAAAATTCTGGGTTTTTTTTGGCAAATTAGTGGCAAATCATTAAAGACTGAAGTTAGAAAATAATGACAGACATTTCAGTTTCAGATTTCATACCCTTCAGAAAATTCATACTAATGCAAGACATACTATTCTATTATCTTTCTAAGTTTATAAGAGCAATATTTAAAAATTGTCCTTATTTTTGGACCTTTGTCCCACTTCTATGTATGGCTTTGTCCAGATTTCTTGCTCTGAGGTTGAGAGGTATGACAAATGTGTCAGGGCCATCGCAGTCAGCCAGAGACATTTCAAATTGTGACATACTTGTTGTACCCCACTCCCCCATGTAGTGACTCTGGATGTGTCCAAGCAAGGCAAGGAGCAGTTATGCAGTGTAAATGTGTAGACTATTCCCCCATCCAAGGTAGACACAAGTACAACAATGGCTTTTCATCTGTCCTTGATTTTGCAGAATGTTCTGGTTTCTGTCATATTTTTATACTGTTGATTTATGCTTATTATTATTATTCAGAAAGTTCCTGTTGCTCTGTGTTTAAGTAGCAATGCTTTAATGACCATCTGGTAAGCTTGTCTGAGATTGTAAGATGCAAGTAAGTTTCAATAAGCATTCTGTTAAAGAATTGCCAACACTGAAAGCCTTTCTGTTGTTGCCATGCAGAGAATACTTACATAACTAGATAGCATATAAGCCGTGGTAATTGAAATAAATATGACAGTATTTGTAATAAAGGACAGGATTACATTATTTTAAGAGCTCATTACAGGCTTTACCTGCAAACTAAACAGAATGCCAATCTATCATGTGTGGTCCATATCCTGTGCAGTAATCCTTTAAGCAATGTATGTTGAGCTTGTTTCCTGTTTGCTTTTCATTTGTTACTTTGATCGTTTTCCCCATGAAACAAGTAGATAGTTGTTGTCAGGCAGCAGGTCTTTTTTGGATAAGAAACATTTTTACAAGTGGGGGTATCACAGAGATTGCTACTTACAACATGTTACTTGGTAGTTTAATAAAGCTGAATATAAATTATAATTAGAACTGGAGTACAAGAAGAAGTGGATTGACTTGAGTGCTGCTTGTTTTTCTTATACTTGATTTTGACTAGCATTCCAGTAATGTATTTAAAAAGTAATTTATTTTTTCATGCCTCACAACCTTTTTGTTTCCATCTAGATATTAAGTAAGCTGTCATGCAGCCAATGGATTGAAATATGTTTTTTCTTCTACACTTAATTTTGTCTTGATTGGACTCTCATAATAATGGTTTGGCACACAGGGTAGCGTATTTAATTAAAGTTACAGTTTTTGTGGTTTTGAGCATAGCTCCTCCCATTTCTAGTTGGCCACACCCATTACCATTGGCCCCACCAATTCAGCTGTCTCCTGCAGCCCCCCTTTGATTTGAAGTCACCAGCCGCCACTGGATATAGGAATTTAAGTGTATGTGTGTGGTTGCTGTTTGTTTGATGTGCTTGTGTTGTGTGTATGTGTTTCGGAGCAGCGTTCACTCTTCTGAATGTTCGATATTTTCATGTTTAGATGTTTTGGGGCCAATGAAATAGCATTCGCTATTTTCATCTTTCGATAACATGATATAAATGCCAAGAAATAACACACATAAGCCTATTTACTTACACGCATCAGTATCTCTAAAAAGAGCAACTTACCTAATTGAAGGAAATAATGAAATTATGTAGCAAATGGTACTTATAGCAGGTCGCCACTGTATTTCAAATAAGTCCATCTTCCATGAAGTGATGGTGAGCTGTGTCTCCAGTCTTGCTTTTATTGTGCAGATTACCCACTCTGGGTGGAGAGGTTATGCTAATTAGGACTCATCTCTTATTCTTTCTGAATCACTCAATTTGCCTTATAAGTGAGCCTGATAAACATTATGATGAGCTCTACATGATGCTGTGGTCATGTCTGAGCATCAGCAGTGAGCACTGCACACACACTGGAAGCCTAGATGATAGGGATTGGGAAACTGACATGTATATACCTCTGAAGTGTACATTATTCTGAGTAATGTCCTTCAGGTTAAGTTTTAAAGAGCCATGTCCCTCTCATTTTCACAGTGAAAGGGTCTGGCATAAATTCACATCTTAGCAGTTTTTTTAATGACATCCATTGCAAATTAGCTTCTACAATATGAGCTCATCAAAGGAATATTTTATAACTGTAATATGACACATGTTAACCATGATGTGATCTTAAAAATAAAGTTATTGGAAGCTGATAGTAATTGTTTCACGTTCCCTTTTTGTTCAAAATTATGGGAGGTGGTATACTGCAGTGGACAGATGGAAGGTTGAAACAAGTAGTCATCCCATTTTTAACCATCTGCTGAGGGAGTAACTGTTGAGTATTTATTCTCAACATCAAATGCATGGATGGAGGACTGCCATGTTCCACATGTTAAAGTGCCACTGGAAACATAATAACACTGTATTTTGCCAGCAATAAAGCAAATGATGACACCATCTGTGCCTTTAATTGTGTGAAGGCTGAAACACAGGAGAAGTCATTTGAGTGCCAGTTCCCTGCCATTTCTCCTGGGATGTTTAAAAGTGTGACAAGTAAGGGTGAAGAAAGTGAGAGGGTAAAGAAGGTGAGAGTGGTGCTCCATTTAGAGCACAGAGGTAGAGTGAAGAGGAGTCCAAGATATTTTTGGACATCCTGCAGAAGCTGTACATGCAGAGGATTCCTCAGGGTGGCTCTACCAGGTCAGAGAATAAGGCTGATGCCTGGAATAGTTTGGCCAAAGCTGTCATTCATGTTACTGGCATCCTGTGCACAGGGGAACAGTGCTAACACCATTATAGGGATCTAATTCACAGAAATACCGACCTCATTTTCTGATGGCAAGCTGAAGTTAGAGCACACTCACTACCTCAGTCATGTGTATAACATAATTTACCTATCTATACACCTTGCTGATGCATGCAAACATAAATGGTATGTGTACCTCACTAGACACCTGCAACAGCTGGAGAGGCCACAGAAGTACCTCACGAAGTGGATCCTAGGCCTTAAACACATGTCCTGCATGGACAGACTCAAAATACTCCAACTATTCTCTGTCTCATATTGCCTACTTAGAGGTGATCTCTGCTTGACTTATAAAGCCATGTCTGACCCAGCTCTTTTAGAAATGCTACATCTAAAGAAATCCCAATCCCTCCACAACACACCCTCCAGAAACCTCAACCTCAATACCACACTCAACAGAATATGCTGGAGGGACAGGTTCCTCACCCAGAGACTGTCCATGCTATAGAATAGACTTCCCATCCATGTCAAACAGAGCACCTCACTGGCCCTCTACAAGAGAAATCTTGATGAGTGGATGAGTAATAGAAAGTTTATCTCGGGGATCACTCCACTGGCTCTACTTAATAGAAGCACTGGAACTAACATCAGGTGGCACAATGCCAGGGCACTTCTATGGGCTAGGCTTGTAAAGGCTCCAGGGTCATATTAACTTTGTATACACCTATGAACCTATAAAGGCGCATAATGACATACGAGTGCCAAGAGTGCTACAATAAGAATAACTTCAGTTAGGAAATACATGCTTATTTGCATAGTGACAGGTAGCAATTAAAAACAATGGTTAGGTACATTTATACAACAGGACATCTGTCAGCACTGACATTCCATACTGGAGTTAGTATGACTGTGCAAAGTTAGAATTTTGATTCTGCATGCCACCCCTGTACCACTGGAAAAGTGGTAAATCATGTTAAGTCCATGTGCATTGAGATTGTTAAAATGCTTTTGGATTCAATCCCTTCTCCCAAAATGCAGTTGCCATGGCCCATTTTACCTTACAGATAATTAAACTAAACAAAATTGTAAATAAAATGTCCTATTATTAAAAGATTATTTTCCTTCACTGTATTTTATGATTATTAAGAAATAATTAAGAATGCAATTTTATTTATTTATTTTTTTGCATATCATTTCTCTCAACTTCTCTGTCCATATCCTATTTTGTCTATCAGCTTCTGTTACTATTATATGTAGCACAGAGAACTGGACAGACCACTCCAGTTCAGCTGCCATTCCCCCCACAGGGTGGCAGCAGCACCAGCACCACCACCACCACTAGAGACATCAAGCTCATGTGAGTTCTAACCTGCAAGAGTTACTCCCACATCTCCTGCCCTACCTGCACCACCAGCATCAGCTAGCCCTGCACATGAGGCTGGTATACTGGTATCCACCAGTAGCAGGACACATGTCAGTGACAATTATGTCACCCATCATGGACTGGCAGAGCTTGGGAGGGGATACTAGACAGGAGGTTCAATGCCCAGATTGAAAATATAGTGACCATGCTTCAGTGGCTCATCAGTTCCATCACTGGCCAGTGCTGCCTCCAGGTCATGAAACAGGATAGCTCCTAGGGTGAAGAGTAATCTCCCTTTGCATCAAAGTTGGCACATACTGCATCTTTGAACATCCACTATTTCCTCAAATGAAGTGTTCCCCTCCATTTGTGTCCATGACCACCCCTTTCTGTTATAAAGTCCTTCCATTGCAATTATCTTCTGTCTGCATATCTGATGTCTCCTTCACCATTGTGTTTCCCCTTTCTCATTGTATTTTTACCCACACCCCACCAGTCATGTCAGTTATGACTTTCCCTACCCCTTGTACCTAAATCAGCCTTCTCTTACATCCTTCCCCAACTTTCTTCACTTAAAAAGTATGAATGAATAAATAAATAAATAAATAAATAAAACAGAACCTGTACCACAAAAAAATACTCCCACTCATGTCACTCAGCATCATAGAGCTTTATTTACTGTACATAGAGATTGGCTACTCTACTGGACCAGGATGATTACGCTAAGAAGTTGAGATATTTGTCTTTATCCCATCTCCAGCCTGTTCTTTCTTTCTTTATTTATTTATTTGCTCACCTTCTATTATTTGCTCCCCTTTTATCTCTTTCCTATAATTGTATTTGCAACTTATAATATGGTTTAATCTGGTAAAAAAATAGATAAACACATCATACAGAAGCCCAGAAATGACTTGTATACATTGTGTGGCATTAGGCAGAGAGCAATGATGCTGCTCATGTATAAGCACAGAGACATGCTAGATCCCATGCTATGTCAAAAACTGAGAAAATCCTTGACATACCCTAAGATCATCCCATGAATCACACAGATGAGTTTAGTGTACTTTCAGGTCAGCAAACAAAAATGAAATATAATAAAGTTAGAATTGTCCTTTGAAGGCCTCTGTGACTCATGATATTCATTATGTGATGAGTCCATTCTCAGTATACCAGGTGCAGGGTTCTAATCCACTTGGGATGGGCCAGTTTTATGTAATATTACATTTGCAACATACAACTGTATGCAGTACCTCTGCAATGAGGCATTTGGTTTATTAGCATCTTTCTTCTAAGTGCTTCACTCACACGCCTGGCTAATGCTCTGTATCAGAGAATGTGAGTGACACAGACATGGGTTCAAATACAATCTTGTGTATTTCTCTTTTCTTGCTTCTCTGTGTTGCATTACCTTAAGATATGGTTTAGTAACATATTCCCTGTGTTTGATTATACAGTATGCTATAGGAATGTTCTGTTTTAGATAATGTGAGTGACACAGGGATGTCTTGCTAATCATATATTCCTTTCCCCTGAAATGAAAAATGTCTATATCATGGGTGTGTACATTCTGTCATGGAAGTTTGCACTGTCAAACCAAACTCTAGGTATGGAATCATCCAGCATTGTTGAGTTAAAAAGTGGAGAGATATGCTCTTACCCCAACATTATCCAGCTCATTCCTTTTTAGCTGATTTATTGTGCTACCCTTTTATTCTTCCTTTTTTAATTTGTTTCTATAATTGTATTCACATCCTCCTACCACATTCAAACAAATACAACACACCATAAGAAAAATGCGTTTAAGAAAATGGCTGTTTTACACTGTGTTGTATTCTCTTTACAGATGTGCTACATACCACATATGAGTGTCTTGTTAATGATCCCTTACAGTCTTTAGTAATGCATTGCTACATATCATTCCTGCTGACTGCTACAGTGGCTCCTCATACTAATGCATTGATATCAGATTTCTAAAGGTGGAAGCTATGCGTTCAATTCCCCAACACCTATATATATATATATATTTTTATCTTATATCTACATATAAACAGCATTTCCTAAATATACGTATGTTATGTTCCTTTGCACTCTGATTGCTGCAGTGGTACCCTCGCCAGCAAACTGTGGTTATACTGGCATGTGAACTGAATTGCTGGATTGACTCCCCTCGGGGTAGCATGCATTCCTTTATTAATAACATTCAGGGTATAGTACATGCCTGCTGCTGTCACTGATGTTTTCAGGACTGGTGAAAATTTGTACATCATGTTACTTTTTCATATGCCACGTCCCCTGTGCATATTTTGCATTCCTCAGAACTGGCATATTGTCATAGCACCTTTCTTCTCTCTGCTTTTTCTTCAGTTACTCTGTTCCACGACTCTCTTAGCACATTTACGCTTTATCGCTGTGAACTATATTACTACAGTTGAATTTCTAGTCTACCCTTAGCCTTCTTTGCTTATTTCCTTTCTATTATACATTTCTCTATATATGCATCTATTCCTGTTAACTACATCAGCATTAAACAACTGTCCACACACATTTGCATCCACTACTGGGTTTACTTTTGCACTGTGATTGTTTACCTCATCTGCTTGTACTTCAATGTGGGCATGAGATGGTTTACCACAATCTAGGTATGTGTCAAGATGTTCAACATTGGTGTTCATTGCATACTCATTGTAAACAGTGTTACCTTGGTTGGAATCATGGATGTGGCACTTATGAATCCCTGAGTATGTTTTTAATATATGTGTTCCCCATGAATGGTTGTTTCATATGTCAAATGAGTAGCTACATCAAGCTAATGTACTGGTTAATAGGGTCCACATAATCTGCAAGAAATTCCTATAGTCAGAATGTTGTCCTAGGATCCTCTTGGGAAAACTTCACTCCTGGCTTATATAATTTAGGGTATAGGTTACATGATCCACTAACATATGTTCTAGTTCCAAAAGGTTCAATTATACAAAACTAGAATATTATGGTAGTGGAAAATGAATGTATTATTATTCCCATCATATTTCATCTAAAATGTTATATCATGACAGAGACAAATTGCGACTAAAATCAAAATCCTTTCCAGAATATCTTCTGTTTATTACCACAACTATAAGAATCATAAACAAATGTGACAATATTGTTGAGCAACCAGCACACAAAAGGAATGTCAAGCTAGATGAATCTGCTCCACTTTATTATAAGAAAAGTTAATAACTTAGCACTTTTCGTCCGTAGTGAGAATGGATTTCATCAGAGTTATTAACACAATCAACACACCAGTTTATATACTCAAACCAACCGCAACACTTCCTAATAAGTAAGTAATGAATTGTCTTAAAATGATAAATTAACCCTTAAATAAATACTAAGAACTATCAAAAGATGTATATGAATATATATATATATATATATATATATATATATATATATACATACAACTAACTAAATATACTAAAAAAACATACAATTGCACTCTTAAATGTCCATTCTGTTTCACATTCACATCCTAATGCAATAATATAATAATATATCCTCTACTGATGCCAGACTAACTCAGTAGTAAATGTACAACATATACATAAAATACTGTTGGAAACAAAATTTAAAAAAAATACAGCCTTATCCTTTTGCGATAACATTCCTTATAGCATGTTAGTTTTCATTTTCAAAACACTCATAATTGACACACTATCATAAAGGCTAGGAGAGGCCATAGCATTCAGCCTCAACTGTCAAGTCAGTTCTTTGAGTTCAAGTAAAGTGTCAAAATCTCCACCCATATCAGTCTTAACGGTCATGTCAATCACAAAAAAAGAAAAACTTGCTAAAACCAATGCATTCTAGTCAGTATCTGATGCATTAGTTGACTCTCTCTCTCTCTCTCTTTCAGCTTTTCCCAGTTAGGGGTCACCACAGTGGATCACCGTGTCCGCTCATGATTGGCAGTGGAGTTTTACGGTGTCAGGTTGCCAGTCCAGTGCCCAACCTTCCACAGAAGGCACACACACATGCACACTCATGCCTAGGGCCAATTTTTTAGCATGTACAATCCACTTGCAGCATGTCTTTGGGGATGTGGGAGGAAACCGGAGCACCCGGAGGAAACCCATACGACCACAGGGAGGACATGCAGACTCCGCACAGAAGATATCCCAGCCGAAGATCGAACCGGAGAGCCTCTTGCTGTGAGGCAACAACACTAACCGCTGCACCACGGTGGCTGTCCCAGTGCATTAGTTGACTAATTCTTTTTAATGCTGTAAAAACGGATGTGTTACAATAAAGTGGAGTGGATTCATCTAGCTTGGCATTCCTTTTGTGTGCTGATTGGACAACTATAACAGTAAGGAGAAAATCACCATGGAGTCAGAGGGAACACTGGTGTACCTTATAATAATAAAACTGAAGGAAAGATTTATATAAAATAATCCTTGTTAGTTTATTTTAATAAAAAAGTGGAATCTAATGGTCATCTCTTCCTTTGGTTTTATTGTTATAAGACACTCCAGTGGTCCTTTGTCTACACAAGGCATTTCTCCTTTTTCTTCAACTATAAGAATCTGGATATTTTTAATTTCTTACCTTTGCATTATTTAAATCAGTTGTTGCATGTTATTTGGTTTCAGATTTAAGTATAGAAAAAAATTACCAAAATATCTATTGGACAGATCAATTTAGACAAGCCCAAAGCATAACATACAGGTCTTGTTTCTTTATGGAAGCATAATATAACTTCATTATTAACAAAACTCAGTAAACTTTTGTTCCTCAAATCACAATGAGAAATGGATATTTCATCTGTCATACTAAGGAAAGGTTCTTTCCTAAATTGTTTTCTAAATGAATTCAAACCTGGCAGTTAAAGAAAACAAAATCCTTAACACACTAGCATATGACTATAAGAAAACCATTGACAAAAAGAGTGGATGCAAAGATGGTTAAGGACAAGGACCATGTAGCTTTCCTAGGCACAAGGCTGCCTGACTTATTGACTGGGATCCTCTAAAGAAAAACAAACTTTTCCCCTCTTTGTTAACATAGCTATGTCCAGTGATGTTTAGGGTTATACTTTTGGGGAGACTGCTCAAATATAACAGACATAGTGGAAAGAAACTCAACTTCTGATTTCTGCCTTTAACACTAACATAAAACTTGATCTGAAGTCAGCCTTCTTGCTAACATTCGCTGTACATAATGTGCAAAAAACAAATGATGTCATTCATAAAAGTTACTGCCAGCTGACAATACATTTTTGAATACATAGAAAGTCCTATCATAGTGCAGCATGGTGGATTTATACAGAGATGTGCAACACTGCAAAGGGCTATCTCCATGGTCATGGTGTATGTTAATGAGGATATCCATGTGGACAGGCATATATTCATTAACCATGTGTTCTTACCACCACAACTACCTCTCAGAAGGCAAGCATACACTGAGCAATTGATTCCATGGCTGCTCCTTGCATCTCACAATAGTGAACATATCTAAAAGGCCATGTTCATCCATTGCAGTACAAGTAAGTACTGAGGAGATTAGTGGTAAGGTAGATCCTTTTGTGCATGAGTGTATGCGAGGGACTGTATGTGTGAGGGTCTTCCTGGGGGGGGGGTCCAAGGGGGGTGCAGGTGCTAGTGAAGGGTTAGGGTTGTGTATGTGTGTGTGTGTGTGTGTGTGTGTGTGTGTGTGTGTGTGTGTGTGTGTGTGTGTGTGTGTGTGTGTGTGTGTGTGTGTGTTCCTAGGTTCATAGGTATGTACTAGGCTAATGGCCCTAGAACCTTTACAAGCCTAGCCCATAGGATTACCCTGGCATCATGTCACCCAACCTTAATTCTCGATGCCTCTGTTGAGTACAGCCCCTGGAGTGATCCCTAGGGTGAATTTTCTATTTCCCATCCACTCATCAAGATTTCTCTTGAAGAGGGCCAGTGAGGTGCTCTATTTGACATGTATGGGAAGTCCATTCCATAGCTTGGGCAGTGTCTGGGTTTTGAACCTGTCCTTCCAGCACATTCTGTTGATTGTGGTAATGAGGTTGAGGTCTCTGGAGCATGTGGTGTGGAGGGATTGGGATTTCTTTAGATGTAGCATTTCTAACAGAGTTGGGTCAGACATGGCTTTGGAAGTCAAGCAGAGATTGCCTCTAAACAGGCGATATGAGACAGAGAATAGTTGGGTTTTTTTGAGTCTGTCCATATAGGACAAGTGTTTAAGGCCTAGGATCCTCTTTGTGAGGTACTTTTGCAGCCTCTCCTGTTGTTGCAGGTGTTCAGTGAGGTACATGCCAAATTGGACATTGTACTCGATGATTGGCCTAATGAGAGAAGAGTAGAGGGAGACAATGGCTTCTTTCTTCCTGAATTCAAAATCCTTAGTAATGAGATGTGCCATATAGAAGGACTTTCTGACCACAGTGGCAATGTGGTGGTCAAAAGAGAGGTTGCTTTAAACCTGTGTTCCCAGATCTCATATAATGCCTTCTGTGTTCAGTGGACTACCATTGATGTGGTATTTCATGGGAACTGGGATTTTCCCAAAGGGGATGATGACATATTTTTTGGCATTGAGCTTAAGGCCATGGTTTATGACACCAGTCGTTGGTCTCAGTGAGGCCTTTCTGTAGGATGTCAACATCACTTGGGGAGTTAATAATGGCTCATAACTTGCAATCATCTGCAAACTTTTGCCAGATTCCCTTCATGTTGGTCTGGACTTCTGAGAAGTAGATACCAAACAGGAGAGGACCCTGGACCGATCCCTGTGGGACTCCACTCATGACTGGTCAGCAGTCTGACTTGGAGTCAGCTACTTTCACACTGTGGGTTCTATCTGTGAGCCAGTTTGCAGCCCACCTAGTAATATAGAGGTTGATGCCTAGCTTAGTGAGTTTTTCTTTGATTCCTGAGTGGAGAATGGTATCAAAGGCTTTGGCCAGATCAAGGTAGGCTATATGAACCACCTTGCCTTCATCCACAGCTCTGGTGACTGACTCAAAGAAGTCGACCAGGTTGAGCAGGCATGATCGACCCTTCACAAAACCAGACTGTGTGGGATCCAAAGTTTGGAGATTTCCTATATCCTTGTTTATTAGGTCCATGATGATGCTTTCCATAGCTTTGCATATCAGACTTGTTAGGTTAATGGGGCGATAGTTTCCAGGGTCTCTAGTCGCTCCTCCTTTGTGGAGAGGGATGACTGTAGCAGTGCACCATCCGGTAGGGACAAAGCCTGAGGTGAGGTTGTGATTGAACAGGGCACACAGGTGAGGTGGCAGTTCACTCTGTAGTTCATGTAGAACACAACCAGGGATATTATCAGGTCCCATAGAAGCTGTATTTGTGGCCTTGTGTGTGTGTGTGTGTGTGTGTGTGTGTGTGTGTGTGTGTGTGTGTGTGTGTGTGTGTGTGTGTGTGTGTGTGTGATAGGGTGATTGCGGAAACTTTTATACCTGCAGACATCCTTATATGAATGGCAACACCATTCCTTGCTGGGCATTGAACTTCCTAATTGTGGCACTAATTTTCTTCCTTTAGTTATACAATCTACTGATGTTGTGATTTCAACAAGACGAATTGTTTTTTAAGTTTTCCCTTTGCTTGTTTTAGGTAGGTACCACTACTTCTATGCAGCTATATACATGATTGTAAAGAGTTTTTATGAACTATTTTCCATAAGCAGCAGTGTTCCCTTACTGTGGGATGGTCTGGAAGTTTTCTAGAATGTCATTTAATAGTAGAAAGTTTGCCTTGAAGTAATTCCTGTATTAGTTCCAAGAATACCTGATGTCCCAGGTTTTATTTTTATTTCAATATAGACAGTTTTATGGACTAACCTGACCAGTCAGGGCATTACAATTGGGGTGTGGGTGTTCAGTGTTCAGTAATTTTGATGAGGCATAGGTTGAAGATGTTTGTGCCCTTACTAGGCATATGGGCTAGCTGGCCAGGGCATCTGTGTTGAAAAAGTCCAGGAATGTTTGGGTCAGCATGTTTGGGGCTGTGTATGACTCCCCGTTTATAGTGGGATAGTTGAAGTCTGCCATGAGTATGGTATTGGATTGAATGGAGAGTGACTCCAGAACTTTTAAGTTAATGATATGGGCTTCATAGGTTACACAGAGGGACCTTTAGCTCACAGAGATATGGTATGGTAATTGTTAATGGTGAGTTGCATGTGGAGAAGCTGAAGAGTGCCATATTGTTTGATCAGATTTGTGGTGCATTTGTTTCTGATGTAGTTTGAGAAACCTCCACCTTTTGTCTTTTCCTATGCAGTAAGCACCAGGGATTATTTAATAACACACATGCCTAAATGGCACAGAGATGGCATTCTACCAACAAAGTTAGACATGAGTATTTCTCATAGCCATGGGCTAAAATAACATTTCATCACTGCTTGCATTTCAACTATTCTGTGATTGATACCTGCTTTAATGAGCCAGTATATATGCATGTGTCCAAAAAAAACGCTGACAGTCCTGTACTCAAAAACTTTTATTCGGGAAACCACAACAGTTAAGCGCTTTCGTCAGCAACCACAGGCTGACTTCATCAGAACTGAAATAAAACAAAAACATGTTTAATTTATAGCATAAAAGCATCACCTGATTCAATTAAACAATCAAGTAAATAGTTCTATATGCTTAAAGAGCCAAGTGCAATAAAAAATGCCATAGCCATAAAAAACAACATAGTATATAAACACAAACAAGTCTACACCCTAAAAATAACTTGATCTAAAATTAGCAGTAGGTAATAAAATAGGAAATTAATATATTAAAAATTGAACAACTTTAAATTTCATATGCTCGCAATTTAAGTAGGCTAGTTAAATTTGTTGCATTGTTCAAGCCAGGGAAGGTAGTGTTGTCTAATTTATTCTGCCAAAACAATTCTCTAAAATCAAAATAAGCTTCCCATGGTCCACCCCTCGGGTTCTGTGGGACTTTTTCAATTACACAAATTCTAAAGTCATGTCCAGAGTTTTTAATTGATGTGTTTGAATAAAGCACTAGTGTTGTTCTGAGTTCTTATAGCCCTAAGATGTTTGTATACCCTGTCTTTAAAGTGCCTTTTGGTTTTACCAATGTAGAACCCCTTGCAATTAATACACAAAGCTGCATAACTAACTCCCACAGTGCTGCAAGAAAATCTACCCTTGGACTTAATAACTGTGTGGTTAATAATAATCTTGTCTGTGTTCAAAATGTAAGAACATTGTGAACAAAACCCACACTTCCTGGTGCCTAACCAACCATTACTTGTAATGGGATGAAATTCCCTCTCCAGTAAATTTTTGATGGTAGCCCCTCTCCTATAAACAACCCTAGGGTATACACCTACCATACTCAAGATAGTATCTTGTCCATAAAAAATTCTCCAATACTTCTTTAAAATACTGTATATCTCATTGTGATCTAAAGAGAAATTTGTTAGGAAGGAACAAACTTGTTTGTAGTCTACTTCCCCAAGAGTGGAGTTTTTAGTCGTATTCGCTGCATAAGTATTGTCTAAAAGTAACGGGCACAATTTCCCATCTAGTCTCATATTTGAAACCTCACTAATGACGTTGTCAATTAATTCCAGAGGATATCCTCTAGCCAAAAAACATACCCTTTAAACAATTAATCTGAGTATGAGAATCTTCAGTGCTGCTAACCATGCATGAAATTCTAATAAATTGACCTTTAACAACTCCTTTCTTGACATGTTCCGGGTGGCTACTCTAATAGTGTAATAGACTGTTGCTATATGTAGGCTTCCTGTACAAATCACTAACAAAGGAAGCGTTGGTCAAATCCTTTCTTATAGTAACATCCAAAAGTGAATTTTGTCTGCACTATACTTTGAAGTAAATCTTAAAAACTGCATTGTACTGTTGATATAGGTCAAAAAATGGGACACTTCTCCTGGATCACCATTGCAGACAGAGAATAAATCATCAATATAATGTACATACAGGGCCCATTGACTGGAAAAAGAAGAATGCAAGAGAAATTTCTTCTCCCACATGTACATAAAAATGTTCGCAAATATGGGGGCGCATGAGGCCCCCATAACCAACCCACTCTTCTGTACAAAAAACTGTCCATCAAAATAAACAAAGTTAAACTTTAAAATAATTTCCATAAGTGTTACCAAAACAGAAACTTGGTTGTTATCAAATAAATTACAGTCAAACAAAAATTCTTCAAACCATTCCAAACCCAAAGAGTGTGGTATGATGTTAAACAAGTTGGTAACATCCACAGTTAGAAAACTAACATTCTCGTCAAAAGGCAAGTTTTTAAGTTTTGTCTAAAAGTGCCAGGAATCTATACAAATGTGTTCCACATCTTTCAAAACATTTTTAAGCATAATATCAAGATATTTACCCATAAAATGTGTTTTAGATCCCTCTGCGCTAACAATTGGTCTCATAGGAGGATTGTTCCTATCTTTGTGTATTTTACGTATGCCGAAAATATTCGTCACCCTAGGAAATCTAATTGTGAGAAATTCATAAAGTTCAACATCAACTTGTCCCTGATCAAACAGGTCTTTAAAAAGTAAATCAATCCTATAATGTGAAATATTGACAAAATTCAGTGAAACTTCTTCATACATAGCATCAGCTAAAAGCAGAGTATTCATTCTGTTGTTGTAGTCACATCTAGTCATGACCACTGCTCCGCCCCCTTTGTCCAGTTTCATGACTCTGAATGATTTATCCATACATAATTTTCTTAATAGAACATATTCAGTGCTGGATAAATTCAACCCAGTGTCATCATAAATGGACCTTGAACTCAAAAGAGTTCTAAATTCAAATTCAACCATACTTTCAAAAATAGTCAAAAAACTGACAAGGGGAGGATTAAAAACGCTTTTCTTTCTTAAAGCGTTACCATGAACACTATGCGAAATGGAATCAAACAATAAACCTAAGTTTATCTTACGCAAAAAAAGTTTCAAGTCAAGAATTAGTTGTACAATGTCAGAATGTTTTGCAGGTACAAAGTTAAAGCCTTTAAATAACAGGTTAGCTGTGTCAGCATCAAAGAACTGGTTAGAAAAGCTATAAACTGAGAAGTCACCTGCTGTGTTATAAATGATAGAAGAGGCCACGATCCATACATCCCCCGACTCATGACACACGTCCTCAGAGTTGGAACAAGAACTAACATCAAAAGATGTATGAAAATCCAAACCAGTTACCATATCATTTAATTCTGTCTGGATTGTTGTCGCCTCGTGTTCTGTTGAAAATAATTCCGCTGGTAACCCTGGTTCACATAGGGCCGATGTTGACTGTAACTCTCCTGTTGTGTTTGGTTGCGTATCCTTTCCGATCTCCTCAACGGTTCTTCCCCTATAGGGACTCAGTCATCTGGTTGCTCTTCAGCTCCACCTCTCACAGGACCACTACCAACAGGAGAGTCATTGTATGAAGTATCTTGAACATGTGTGGCCGTTGGTCTAGAGTAGGCTGTACCAGACTGATAGGCTCTAATATCTCTGTCAAGTTTTTTTTATTTTGCGGTTTTTATCATCCGCAATGATCTTGTCCACTTTATTTAACACATGTTGGTAGGCAGAAACAGAATGTTAAAACAAAAGATCGCCATGTAACACTCTGTCCAACTCAGAACGTTCTGAGTGTAACAAATCAATAACTTTGTTGTTGTTTTTCATCAAAATTTCAAGCAATTCAGTACCTTGCCTATCAAACAGAGTAACCAAATCACAGTATAATGGAGAATCAGCAGTCAAACCTGTAGGAAATTTCCAATACCTAAGTCCCTTTGGCACTACCTTTTTCTTGATACACTCAAGAAAGTAGGCATTTTCCACTTGTAACTTCTTGCATTTAGACAGTTTGTTTTCAAAAGTGGAAAGGGACTGTTGAAAAGTGCCTCTTAGTAGTGTTAGTTACAATGGTATTAGAATTGCGGATAAGAGTGCCTTGTCCTGGGGGAGGGGTATTCTCACTGGACAACTGCAGAGAAACATTACTTCTGTTAGTATGAGGAATTTCGGTGTAGAGTTGTTGTATGAGCTGAGTAAGAAGTTCCAAATTTTCCATTGGGTCATCCCCCAAAGTAAAAGAAGGAGCAGAGGAACCCATCGGTGGTCTATAGATAGTAACAAACATGAAAAGTACAGTTGTGTACCTATAAGTAGGTTAGATAACAGATTTTTCTTTTTTTTTTCTTTTTTTTTTTTTTTTTTTTTGTGGCAGTTGAAGTCTTAGGCTCCATAAGACTGTTCTGAGCTAGGTAAACACTCATGGCTAATATGTTATCTCCACTTCAGAAGGGCAGCTCTCATCACAATGCCATCATTTTTTATATTGAGAATGTATCAGGTTCAATAAAGTAGCATTCTTGCATGATATCTCAGTCACTGAAAGGCCATTGTCAGCATATTTCTGCATGTTTGATGTTCATTTTACCTTGTAAATTCAAAATGTACTCAAGTGTTTGATAGTAATGCCAATGACAAAAGACACAGAGATAAAATCTTATCTCTAGCTAGCAGGCTGATGTATTTTCATATTATAAAAGCTAATGCATACTGTGCAATTGCCTGTAAGATATTTAAGTCATGATGTGATGACTTTGCTTGGAGATACGTATATGTAGTATACAGTTAAAAATGTCAATCTCAATGACTATAAGACAGGAGGAGTATCATTTTGTCTTAACTTACTGCCAGAAATAGAAGTAATCTAACATCAGAACTATGATTTGAAGCAGTGATTTGAGCAAGTCTTTGTGCAGCTAATTCGATGATCACCTTAGCAAGTCATATTATTAACCTAAACAATCACTTGAAAATGAATGTCTTTCACTTTAAACATAGATAACAAAGGTACTTTTAAATGCTTTTAAATTAGTTGCACACTTTTAGAACACTCATTTAGAAAATAACCATGTTTTTGACACACAAAAGACTAATAACTGATAATGGTGTACTAGTTATTAACTGCTAGAATATGTTACTCAGTTTTATACTGGAAATTATTGCTAGACTCCTTTGGCAGAGATAGAACAAGGTCAGTTCCATTCTGCTCAATGCATCCGATGAAGCTTCTGTAATGAAAAAGCCTATGCTTTTACACACACACACACACACACACTCGTACACACACGCACTTGCGTGCATGTGCGCGCACGTGTGTGTGTGTGTGTGTGTGTGTGTGTGTGTGTGTGTGTGTGTGTGTGTGTGTGTGTGTGCATGTATGTGTGTATATTACATTTTGGTGTTTACGTTATCCTTGTCAGTGCCTCCGTTTGGTAATTTATTTTCTCCCAAACTTTCAGAATCGAGGAGCACTGACTGACAACATTTTAAACTAAAAACAAAACAAACACATACATAAATAAATAAATAAATAATACGGTTTTCAAGCTAATCAAACAGCTATTATGCACCTCCATAACAGATGTTTTTCTAAACTATGCCAAAAAACCTTTGCTGAACTGTAACAATAAGCAGCACTAGTTTCAGTTCCTATCATACACCATGTCATTTAAGCAGCTTTGAATGTTTATGAATATTGCTTGCAGGGATGGATTGGCACCATCTCTTCGGCACTGACCATGGCCCAGCAGATTTTACCCAGGGAAGCCACTCCCTTCTTCCTGTTCCTCCAGTAGCATTGTCCCAAGTATACAGTCTTGTCCTATGCCCTCCAGCCTTGAAAGAATAACACCATGAGTTAATGCCATCCAACTGTTTATTTACAAAATGAATAGAAAGTTATGTATTTTATTTATCCAGAACCATTGCTCAAATATGATTTATTTCTTGACAATTGGACAACTTTGTAGATGTTCTGATCTGCTGATCTTTTTCAGTCATGATGACCCATTTATATATATTATATATTAAGCTAGAATAAAGTGCTACAGTATTAGAAGCAAGCTTAAGAAAAAAATATAAACTAGCGATGTAGAAATTGCATAACAAAGAAAGTACAGTGAGAGTATAAAATATATGAGACAATTGCCAACCACTTTTAATCAATTGCACAATACAGTCATAGTGTAGGTCATAAGTTGTTTAGCCTGCGTTACATATAACTTCATTGTGTTAAGTGTTATTTTAACGATTCTTGAAAGGATTATAAATTTTCTTCCCTCTCTGGGCAAGTTATTACAAATAATAGGCCCTGTCCAACTTATGCCATTGTAGTAACATGATAACAGCAAGATCTATTACTTTTTGTGGAGCATACCAACTTCTAAGCCCATCAACAGATACACCTTTGGTAGTATACCAACTGCTTTTCAAACCAGCTTCTTGGTAAGGCATTCTCTACCCTTCTTAATACATCATAAGACACCCACTATAAACTCAACTATGCAATTATCACCTCTTTGAATCAAATAATCCATCATCTTTTATTTATTGAACTTCCTTATTTCACTGGCTGACCTCTTATTATGCACCCTTCCCCTAACCTGAAGATCATCCATAGTTCCCTGTCATTACTGAACATAAATAATAACCTGAGTCCCCCTCTGACCCTAAGCAATCCATGGCCAAATGCTGCCAGTTTTCATAATCTTGTAATACAATGTACATTGAGATCTAAACAGCCAAGGTTCTCTTCCTGCTTATGTTAGTAGAATGTCTTCCTGCTTTGTCCCAACTCTCTGCATTAAAGAGGTACAGCATTGTATCTCTGTGGTCTGTACAATCAGGGATCAACATCACATACCGTTGACTATGGAATGTCACTTTATGGTAAGGTGCCTAACATAGGTGACTGACGTCACCTCCTGCTATGTCAAATACATCGAACCACAGGTGTCAATGTATTCAGTTTTGACCTGGCCGCAATTTCACTGTTCCTAATTCAGAATTTCAGGTCAATCATGTGACCAGTCGACCTATGGAGTTTCAAGGTTTCAATAGTAAACCCTTTATATATATATATATATATATATATATATATATATATATATATATATATACACACACACACACACACACACACACACACACACATATATATATATATATATATATATATATATATATATATATATATTTATATGGGTTACCTTCATTTCATCGAAGTCAAAAGCTCATTTCACTGACAGTCAAATCAGCAGGACCAATTCACTGAAAGTTCATTTGACTGACAACTCATTTCACTGAAACTCATTTCGTCAACATTTATATATGGCCTGTGCCCCACTGTAGTGCGATCCTGGAGTTAGAATATATAGTAAAGGGGGTTGTGGTGGCACAGCCCCCCATATTGAGGGGTGTGGGGGGGGGCAAAGTCCCCCACATACTTTGGTTCTATATTGTTTTCCGGAAACAGTTATTCATTGCACGTGCAAGTATCCAGCTGTATAGTTTAAAACATTTATAATATGTGGGGGGCTTTGCCCCCTACATCCTCCAATGTGGGGGGCTGTGCCTCCCACACCCCCCTTACTATATATTCTAACTACAGGACTGCACTACAGTGGGGAACAGGCCATATATAACTGTCAATGAATTGAGTTTTAGTGAAATGAACTTTCAGGGAATTGGTTCTGCTGATTTGACTGTCAGTGAAATGAGCTTTCGGTGAAATGAAGGTAACCCATATATATATATATATATATATATATATATATATATATATATATATATATGGGTCTACTTCAAAACATTGAAATCTCATAACATTGAAATTCAAAACACTGAGACCATAACATCAAAAACCCAAAACACTGAAACACAAAACAACGAAAACTGAGAACACTGATAGGTTCATAGGTTCATAGGTTGGTATTAGGCTATCGGCCCTAGGGCCTATACAAGCCTAGCCATAGAATTCCCTGGCTATTTCTTCCCAGAATATTTACTTCCCTGGTCTTCTGTCTAGCAGAGCGACTGATGTGATCCCCGGGGTGAATTTCCTATCGCCCAACCAATCATCAAGGTTCCTTTTGAAGAGGGCCAAAGAGACGCTCTGCTTGACATAAATGGGCAGTCTGTTCCAGAGTATGGGGAGTCTCTGGGTCAAGAACCTATCCCTCCAGCATGTTTTGTTCATTGTGATGACCAAGTTTAGATGCCTGGAGCATGTGGCTCTGAGGGATTGGGATTTCTTTAAGTGTAGCATGTCCAACAGCTCTGGGTTTGACATGGCTTTGTATGTTAAGCAGAGATCGCCTCTGAGAAGACGATATGTGACAAAGTATAGCTGGAGTTTTTTTAGATGGTCATGGTCATCTGCTTTAGGCCTGTGATTGTTTTAGTGAGGTATTTCTGTGACCTTTCTAACTGTTGCAGATGTCTTGTGAGGTACATACCAAACAGGGCATTGTACTCTATAATGGGTCTGATGAGGGATGAGTACAGTGGGACAATGACCTCCTTTTTTCTGGATGAAAAGCCCTTAGTGATGAGGTGTGCCACATAGAAGGATTTCCTGACTGTTGTGTCAATGTGGTTATCGAAGGTGAGACCACTGTCCACTTGTGTCCCTAAGTCCCTTATCACAATTTTGATGTTTAGTGTACTGCCACTTATGTGATAATTCATGGGTACATGTTTTTTCCCAAAGGGGATAACTATACATTTCTTGGCATTTCTTAGCTTGCATCATAAGACTGAAAACTACAGCACACATGTAAATAACATCCCCTCTACCTATAAAAACACCAAACAAACAAACACACTTTTTACTACATTCCTGTGCCCCCTCCCTGTAAATTAAATATACCAACTCCAAGATCGCACTACAGTGGAAAAAGTGTTTTGGGTTTTCGATGTTATGCTCTCAGTGTTTTGAATTTCAATGTTATGAGATTTCAGTGTTTTGAAGTAGATCTATATATGGTTTATTATTAAAATCTGGAACGCCACTTACATGAATCTGGGATGGTCGAATGCATGTTTCCCAGTTCATGTAATGATGATCCAGAAATGTCAAATCCACAGTAGTGAATAAATGATAGTGTGTATTTGCTAATGTGAGATTGATGTTCCGATAACAAGATTGCACTACAGTGGGGATCAGGAAATGTATCTTTTTCCCCACTATAGTGTGATCTTGGAGTTGGAATATATAATTTGAAGGGGTGTGGGAGGCTTTTTGGAGACACAATTTACTACTATTGTATAATTAAAAGTTTTTGGAGATGTTAAACAAAATAGCGTGGGTGTCTGACTTCACCTCCTTCTATTTTGTTTAACATTGAATGCAGATGTTGGAGAATGAACATTTGAAATTATAGGCAAATAGACATCATGGTGCAGCATTATGTTTTGTCTTTTTGGCTACATTTTATTTTGACTTTCAACATTTCAATAGTAAAGATATATGTATGTTCTAAATGCAATGAAACTGGAAATGATAACCATGGCCCGAGGCATAAAAAATCCATTTCATCCGATAGTAGGGGGAGGTGGATGGGTAGAGCCATTGTACATTTTTTTTAAATGAAACTTAAACCAGTGATAGCTAATACACCTTCTGTTTTATGAGATACATAACACTTCCTCGAGAATTTGTCTTTGTCAATGACAGAAATTAGTGATTTAATAACTATTCAGTTGGTAACAATGGATGCACAGAATTTATTTACAGTTGTGCCCAATACATACAGGTTAGATTCTGTGAGAACATTTCTGAGAGAAAAGAGGTGTTTTGAAATAAGTACCATAAATGTCATATGCTTTCTATTGAACATGGTGTTGAATAAATATGTGATTATCTATGACAATAGCTTTTATGTACTACAACAACAAGGCGTAGCTATGGGCACCTCGTGCTAATAGCTACACAAGCATTGTAATGACAACCTGGGATGAGATGTATGTAATTCAAGATAACAACTATAGACAATAGATATGTTTTATAGATGCTTTGTTGATATTTTTGTTGTATGGGAAGGCGTGCTTGAGTTCTTAAATCCATTACATACTATAACTAATTTCTTGAAATTTACTCAGACATGTTCATTACAACAAATATAATTCTTGGATTTCTGCTTTAAAATCAATAAGCAAGACAAGATGTAAAGCAAATTATTTAAGAAGTCTTGTTGGAGAAACAATTTACTACATTGAGAAAGTCAGCATCCAACATAATATCATAACAGGGCATTTGCTGAGAACATCGAGATTACATATAGAAGAACATCGATATGAGCAAGCAACTGAAGATCTAGCAAATAACATGTATAATAGAGGTTAATCAGTGAAACTAGTCCAAGAAAAGTAAAGAGTATAAAAAGCCTTAGACAGAGCAAAGGGAAACCATATCTCAACAGGGATCTGAATGAAGAAAAAGCTACTAATGAGAATCAGAATAAACGAGATATAGAAGTTAAACTAAATCTAATGTACAGCAGCAATATCGGAGTAGTATGTGATGTTATAAAGTAAATTGGAATATTTTAACTTGTTAAGAACTGAGGAAAATAGTGGGTGACAAACCACGTATTGCAATTAGGAATGTTAAATTGTTAGAATGTAGACTCTGCAATGCTCATAGTGATGGCCACACAGAACTTCATCCTGTATTATTAAGTAAAGAAGGCGCCTATCCTTGTAATAGGTGCAAGGTATGCAAATTTATAGACACTGGCAAAAGATTTCAACATCCAATAAGAGGGAGCATATATACATTGAGAAGATATGCTAGTTGGTGCATGGAAAATATTGTTTTTTTTAGCCTCTTGTCAAAAATGCAAAGGATTTTATGTTGGCAAAAGTAATAGAACTTTGAAAGTGATCATAATACAAAATCTTAAACAGACTAATTGATTGGTTAAATATGTGATATTCAACCCAGGACACTCTTTTTTTATTTATGGTGCTACAAGTAGTGAACGAAAGCCCAGAGGGAGGGGATTTGACAAATAAAACTGAACTAGCTGAACTTCATAAGGATGCAAGCAGAGAAAGAGCCAGGCTCAATAATAATGTCTCATTGAAGTCAGTCCTGAAAGGACAGATGCTACTATGTTAATTGGCTCTGCTTGATTTGAATGAGTTTAAAAAAACAGAGTTGTTAAGTGTTTTTAAAGATCTGAAGAAGGCCAAGTCCCAAAAGTGCTCATCTTTTAATAAACTTGATTTTTTATGCCTTGGACTGTGGTTATCATTTCCAGTTTCGTTGTATTTGGAATAATATTGCTTATGGGAAAGATATTTAGTCCATGTTGGACTGGTGTATGTTTTGTGCCTTATATATATATATATATATATATATATATATATATATATATATATATATATATATATGTCTATATATATATATATATATATATATATATATATATATATACATATACATATATACATATATTCACACACATAAATACACACACACACACACACACACACACACACACACACACACACACACACACACACATGCACACACACATATATGTATATATATATATATATATATATATAATACATATATATATATATATATATATATATATATATATATATATATATATATATATATATATACATGTGCTTCTGTGTGTGTGTGTGTGTGTGTGTGTGTGTGTGTGTGTGTGTGTGTGTGTGTGTATGTGTGAATGAGAGGGAGGATAGAGGAATGGTGAGGATGCAAGGAGTAGAGGTGGAGAAGGTGGATGAGTTTAAATACTTGGGATCAATAGTTCAGAGTAATGGTGAGTGTGGAAGAGAGGTAAAGAAGAGACTACAAGCAGGGTGGAGTGGGTGGAGAAGAGTGTCAGAAGTGATTTGTGACAGATGAGTACCAGTAAGAGTGAAAAGGAAGGTCTGCAAGAGGGTAGTGAGACCAGCTGTGTTATATGAGTTGGAGACAGTGGCAATGACAAAAAGTCAGGAGTTAGAGCTTGATGTGGCAGAGTTAAAGATGTTAAGATTTGCACTGGGTGTGACGAGGGTGGACAGGATTAAGAATAAGTATATTAGAGGGTCAGCCCATGTTGGAAGGTTTGGAGACAAAGCCAGAGAGGCAAGATTACGTTGGTTTGGACATGTGCTGAGGAGGGATGCTGAGTATATTGGGAAAAAGATGCTAAGGATGAAGCTACCAGGTAACAGGAAAAGAGGAAGGCCTAAGATAAGGTTTATGGATGTGGTGAGAGAGGACATGCAGGTGGTTGGTGTGACAGAGCAAGATGCAGAGGACAGGAAGAAATGGAAACAGATGATCCACTGTGGCGACCCCTAACGGGAACAGCCTAAAGAAGATGATGATATACACACACATATATATATATATATATATATATATATATATATATATATATCTGTGTGTATGTATATATATATATATATATATATATATATATATATATATATATATATATATATATAAATATCTGTGTATGTGTATATATATATATATATATATATAGCTTCACTTTATAATCTTGAAATACTAAAATACTGAATTTTAGTATTTTGAGACCATAAAGTCAAAAGTGCAGTTACATGAAACTGCATAATGTCGAATGTGGAAATGTCGAATCTGCTGTTGTTTTGTCTCGTTCGTGTGGTGCAATTTGTGGATTTAGCTGGGGATTCAGGTAAGTGGTGTTCTTGTAAGGGTACTGAGTAGGGATTTTAGTGTGTGTGAGTGTGTGTGTAGTGGTGGGTTTTATGTTTTTGTACATTTAATGTGACCTCGGTGATAGTATACATAAGTAGCGGTGGTGTGGGGAGCACAGCCCCCCATATGCCGGGGTCAGGGGGGCTTACCCCTCTGCTTATAGGTAGGGTAGGTGTGTTTGTTTGCTATGTTGTGTTTGTGTCTGTTGTTTTGTGTGTTGTAGTGTCATTACGTAGGTGTACATGTGCTTGTTTTTGTGGTACTGTGCATATTTGAATGATCGCAATTTTGAATTTCGCGGCTATGGGTGTCAGTTTTTTGGGCTTTCGGCTTTATAGTCTTGCGATACTAAAATTCGGTATTTTAGTATTTTGAGATTATAAAGTGAATCCATATATATATTATATATGTGTATATGTATATATAAGTGTATGTCTATACACAAGTGCACCCATAAATATATATATATATATATATATATATATATATATATATATATATATATATATATATATAATATGTATGTTTATATCTATCGATAGCTATATCTCATCTATCAATATATATATATATATATATATATATATATATATATATTTATGGGTACGCTTGTGTATAGACATACACTTATATATATATATATATATATATATATATATATATATATATATATATATATAGACATATAGACATGTATCAACTACAAGACTCTGACTTGGCTCCTACTTTCTGCCTTGTCTCCTGGCCCAGATTTTTCCAACCCTGCTTATTGTCCAGCATTTTGTGTAATCTGAAAAACCCTACACATAGGCAGTGAAGCTCAAAGCTGCCAAACGTGCTCTAACAGTCCTGATCAAATCTCCATCCTTTCATTTGTGCACTAAATTCCTTACCACTTTGCATAGAGAATGGCAGCTGTTGTACTGTTCTATAAAATGTAAATATTCCCAAAATGCCTTGTATTACACATTGCTAGTTTTCCTGAAGTGTATTGCCTTGAATTAATTGACCTGCTGCAATTTTCCTCTCCTTCTGAGATGGTGGTCTGCATGATGTCCACAGTAAAGGCTCATTTTTCAAACATGTGCAGCTGTAAATAATAAAATGTTTGTATGTATGTATATATATATATATATATATATATATATATATATATATATATATATATAGATTAGTACTAGACTAACTACCTTCTTTGTGGGCCATTTTAAGCCTAGCCAATTACCTCATGTGAGAAACCCTTCACCTTATGTCTGTAAGATAAATGTAAGGAAAATACCTACCAGCAAAAGTTAAATAAAATGTGAGATGCTACAGCAGTAACCATATGAGCAACATATGTAAATTCTGATTTATGGCTTCTTTTATTCAAAGTGTACAACAAAGTTTGTGTATCTGATTAAATCATAAACTTTTTATATGCCAAATTCAGACCTCACATATAGGCTGCAACCAATACTGGCATCAATTCAAGAAATGTAATATCCTTCAGTGACTAGTAAGTACAATGCATGAAAGCAGTAAAGAAGAAATTTAAGTAACCTGAAAGAAAATCAACCAGCAAATACCAATAAAAAACACTGGCTTAGAGGAATCCTGCAGCTGTTCAGCAAAAAGAACCAGCTACTGCTTTGGTACAAGATGGCTTCCAGTAATTTTGAAGAAAAATAAATCAGATGTACTCAGAGCTGATTAAACTAAATGTAACACTAAATGAATATATCATATCAAATAACAAAAGGCCTGAAAAATAAAAGATGCTATAACTAGCTATTTGCATGAACTGTCAAAACTGCAAAAATTAGAGGCTGAAATGAAGAAAAGGCTGGTTGAGTTTGAGGTTTCTTGGAAGAGTTGCTTCAAAAAAAATGGGAGAATTAGAAAACAGAGAGAAAACCTGAGATGTGCTGCTGTACCAGAAAAATTGGGAATGATAGACTGTAATAATTTTATGAAAGCACAAATAAGCAACTAGATTGATATTCCACAGAAAGATTTGTTAATTTAAGGGACACACTGAGTATTTGTGCCAAACATGGCCATGAGAAAACAGCCAAGACATATACTTGTAAAGATGCAATTATACTAGCTGATCCTGACAAAATTGCAGCAGAAGGGAAAAGTACTGAAAACTGGAGACAGCAGAGGGTTTAGGGTAAATGATTAATCACTGAACACCAATCAGAAGAGAAGCAAATTTATCCCAACAATCAGGGAATATCAAGAGTAAGGTGCGAAATTCAAGCTGATGTACCCAAAATATTTTTTCCTTGAGCATCAAAGATAATTTTGGATGCAGAACAGGTTAAGAAGGAAATAAAAAAGTTTAGCCAACAAAAAGTGAGCTGGCAAATGGATGGACAAATTGTTTTTTTTTCTTCTGGCAATAAAGCGAATGGAGAAATAAGATATTAAAGTAAATAAGTACTTTTTAGTTGTAAGTAATATAGTAGGCTTTACAATATAACAAGAGAAAGAAATTCTGGACATAAGCAAGATTAATTTAATATGCTGTGATCTTATGGTACTGGGATGGACGGGGTAAAAGTGTCCTGATTATAGTATATGTAGAATTAATTTAATTTCTCTTATATTTTACATGGCCAGATATCTAGATTAATGCCATTGGCTTAAGCTATAAACGTGTTTTTGTAACTATGTAGGCTTGAAAAATAAGACAAATTGATTAAATCAATGAAACATGTTAAGTTCTCTGCATTTGCAAAGATATTAGTTTGTTTTTTTCATTACCAGATGATCTAAATGTGAGTCAGGATGTCTGAAGGTAGTTGTATATTTTTGATTCCTTCATGCATCTGCACAGATGTTAGCTGTGTTTTTTTTCCATAGATGACTACTTTTGTACGGAGATAAACTGTGTGCAGGTGTAAGCAATTAATCATGAGAGTTCTGAGCATTCTGAGCAAATGAAAATGCAAAATTTAAAAGTGCAAAAATTAGCAGTTCCATGAAAAATAAGGGCTGGAATTATGGGAAGTGATTAAGAGCACTCTCTGCTGCAGCCTTTATACATATAAACCTATAATACTTTAATGTTTTTAATAAATCAGTTTTATTTGAAGATAGCCAGTGTACTTTTTTCTTAGGGCAAAAAGTTAATGTTTTCTAAAAGTATATAAGCTGTTTATCACATCTGAGAGAAGATCAGAGATAAAAAAAAAGCAAACACCAAACAATTTAAGTGGGAACAAAGGCTGTAACATGCACTTTAGCATGGATCTCCTTAATTTTAGGATTCGGCAATATCTGTGGGTGCAGGTGTCCATTTGGGGAAACTGTTCCTATCTGGGGGGTCAAACTTCATTTTTAAAGATGTACATGGTTTTATGTGTTTGTTCTAAGTCAGCAGGGGATGGGGGTGTCCTGAAAATATATTTAGTTTTTCGTTTGAAGGTTTTCATTAAAACAAAAAGTCTTGAAAAATGTGACTTAATGTCTAATAGATATCAGAAGAAACAACTATATGACATCAGCCTGCCAATAATTAATGTGTGCACCTAAGGCTAACATTGGAAATACACATTCAAAAAAACATATATGTATATTAGGTGGGAACAATAGCTTTTTATTATAATTGCTATGCTATCCGTCTTATCTTGGAACATAAATGGCCCTGCAGGTAAATATAAAAATCAGACTGGAAATAGTAATGTTACAGGAAACACATTTGGAAAGAACTGAGCATATGAATTTGACAAGAAATTATTTCTGGATGGATATTCAGCAGAATATCATGGATGAAGGAAAAAAGGAGTAATGATACTGATTACTAGAGAGGCCACAATAGTGGTAGAAGAGGGGAAAAATGCAATAATGGTATATTTGTGGTAGTAACAGTCTATTGGAAACAGACCAGGATTATGCTGGAATGTATTCATATTCAACCAAGCACTGCCATTATAAAGCTTAAGAAAACTTGGGGAGAAATAATCAGGTTTCAGCAGGGAAAATTAATTAAGGGTGGGAAATGAAACTGGACTTGTAATAGTAAGGATGTATCAAGGGAACATAATAGGGAAAATATATCAAAATATGGTATCTTTCTGAATAAAATGATAAAAATATTTGGTATGGAAGACATGAAATCAATAGTAGGAACTCAGACAGAAGTTATTATTCCCCAAGGTTTAATAACTGGGCTAGACTAGACAGAAATTATATTTTACAAGAATATGTGTATTTAATTAAAGGTTTTGACACACATCCAATAAATATCACAGATCATGCGCAGATAAAAAATAAGATAAAAATGCTGGGCAATTAAGTAAACATGAGACACTGGAATTTTCTCAACTACCTGTTAAAAAGATAGGAATTTAAGGAATGGGTACTGGAAATTATTCAATAGTTATTAGAGAAGACAGAATTGTCTAGTTCATAGGTTCATAGGTTGGTACTAGGCTATCGGCCCTAGGGCCTATACAAGCCTAGCCATAACAATTCCCTGACTATTTCTTCCCACACTATTTACTTCCTGGACCCTTGTCTAATGATAGCTAGTGAGTGTGACAAAATGAAAATGGAGTTTAAAATAGGTTAGGAATAAAATATAGAGATATGGTTAAAAAAAATGAATTATTTAGAGGGGCAGACAAAGGTGACAGTATTGCCGAAGAAGGATAATCTCATAGAACAAGAAGAGGTGCAACTGCAGAGTGCTAAAAAGAATACAAGGGAGAATATGGATAATATGCATGAGTTTAGAAAGACTGATGTTAAGTAATTATTTTTTCATAACAATGCCAGTGCAGAAAAACTTTTAGCACAACAGCATAAGCAACAGAAAGTAGAAATGGTTGACAGCCTATAGCAAGAAAAATAACCTGAAATCCTGTAAAGGTATCAGATATATTTCTGAAATTTTATGATCATTTGTATAAAGCAGAAAAATGTGGAATCAAGAAAGAGCATAATGGAAACATTTATGGAAGACTTAATTATGCCAAAGTTAGAGGTAAATAAGGTTCAACAATTAATAGTCAAGATATGTGGAAGTATAATCAATCTTCAGGAAATACTCAAGGAACATAGGTTCATAGGTTTATAGGTAGGTACTAGGCTATCTGCCCAAAGGCATTTATAAGCCTAGCCGGAATGTGTTGGCTTCCGCCTCCCCTTAGATTAGTGCCCTGTGCCTCTGTCCAGCAAAACCACTGAAGTGATCCCCGGGGTAAACTTCTTGTTTCCCATCCACTCGTCAAGGTTTCTCTTGAAGAGTGTTAGTGAGGAGCTCTGCCTAATGTAGAGTGGAATCTTGTTCCAGAGCTTTGGAAGTCTCTGGGACAGGAATCTATCCCACCAGCATGTCCTTTTTATTGTTGTGGTGAGGTTTAGATCCCTACAGCATGTGGCTCGAGGGAACATGGTTTTCTTTAGGTGGAGCATATCCATCAATTCTGGGTTGGACATGGCCTTGTATGTCAGGCAGTCAGTCACCTCTGAGTAGGTGGTATGCAACCGAGTACAGCTGGAGTTTCTTCAGTCGAGCTGCATAGGGCATCTGTTTGAGGCCAGTGATCCTCTTGGTGAGGTACTGCTATGGTCTTTCCAGCTGTTGCATGTGTCTTGTAAGGTACATCACAAATGGGGCATTGTACTCTATGATGGGTCTGATGAGTGATGCATAGAGGGGCACAATGACCTATTTTGATCTGGATGAAAGCCCTTTTGTGATTCGGTGGGCCACATAGAAGGATTTTCTAACCACTTTGGCAATGTGATTATCAAAGGAGAGATTACTATCTACTTGGTTGCCTAGATCCCTTATTTCATCTTCCATATTTAGGGGGCTACCACTTATGTGGTAATTTGTGGGTACTTTGTTTTTTCCAAAGGGGATGACTGTGCTCTTTTTGGCATTTAGCTTGAGGCTATAGTTTTGACACCAGGTATCTGTCTCAGTGAGACCCTTTTGGAGAATGTCTGTGTCAGCTGGAGAGTCAATTATAGCCCCTAGTTTGCAGTTGTCTGCGAACTTGGCCAGCCATAGTCCTCCTGTGCTTGCCTGTACCTCTGAGAAGTATATGCCGAACAGGAGGGGTCCTAGGATTGAGCCCTGGGGCACGCCACTTGTAACTGGTTTAGAGTCAGAACTAGCTCCCGCAACTCTTACCATGTGGACTCTGTCTGTGAGCCAGTTGGCAACCCATCTCTTGACGTAGCAGTTTATGTTTAGGCTGGTAAGCTTGTCTATAATACCAGAATGGGGAATGGTTTCAAAGGCCTTTGCAGGGTCTAGGTAGGCTGTGTGGACCACCTTTCCCTCATCTATAGCCTTGGTAACTGTCTCAAAGAAGTCCACCAGGTTTAGGAGGCATGATCTGCCCTTAACAAAGCTGAACTGGGTAGGGTCCATTGTTTGGAGGTTCCCACTGTCTCTGTTAATGAGATCTGTGATGATGCACTCCATAGCCTTGCAGACCAAGCAAGTCAGGCTTATACAGCGATAGTTCCTGGGGTCTGTTGTGGCTCCATCTTTGTCGAGCAGAATAATCGATGCTGTGCGCCACTCTATGGGTACGTAGCCTGTGGAGAGGCTGTGTTTGAACAGTGTGTTTAGGTGAGGGGTTAGTTCATCTTTGAGCTCATGTAGGACGCAACCTGGAACACCGTTAATCCTGTGGAAGTTTGGAAGCTAGGCAGGAAGAAAGTGATAAGCATTAGAAAGACTTTGTTTAACAGTATTTTAAAATTAGGGGAAGAATAAACATCTTGGATGAAAGCTGTGGTGGCTGTGTTACCCAAAGACAGTAAAAACCCATCAGATCCAGATTCGTATAATTCTGTTTCAATTTTAGACCTTGATTATAAAGTGTTTATGTCTATACTAGTTAAAAGCATGGCAAAGTTGTTGCCAAAATTGAGGAATGTGTTTCAGTGTAGTTTTTGGGAGGAAAGGCAAAAAATTTACAACATTAGTAGAACAATGATGATCCAGAAGGAATGATAATGTAAGACAATTTTGCTGTTATTTGTGGGTCTTGATGCAGAGAAAGCACTTGACAGAGTAAGCTTGGATTTTTTGAGTAGGGCAATAGAATTATTTGCATTTCCTGATACAATAATAAGGTTAATTAGGAGGATATATGAGGGATCAGAGGAAAGAATTAAAGTGGGAGGGTTCTCTCTGATAAGTTGGGTTTGAACAGAGGAACCAGGCAGGGATTCCTATTTCACTTTATCTGCTTTATGTTTAGAGCAACTGACAAACAAAATAAGAGACCCAGAAATGAATGGATATAATTGGTATAGTAATCAAGAAAAGATGGCTTTATTTGCAGATGATACGGTTTTCTACCTGATAAATCAGGAACAGGACATCTTACTGCTAAGGAACATTTTGAGACTGTTTCACTTCTTTTCCTGATATAAAATTAATGAAGGTAAAACAAAATTTATAGCTGTAAATTATGTAGCCACATTTGAATTGGTTCAGCAACAGCCATATTTATATGTACATGATAATGCAACGTATTTAGGGAGTTTGTTTGTCTTTTAGCTTTTCCTGGTTAGGGGTCGCCACAGTGAAACTCTGGCCTGCTAATGATTGGCAGTGGATTTTTACCATGCTGAGTTGTCAGTCCGATGCCCAACCTTCAAAGAAGGCACACACATTCATGCACGCACCTACCTCCATGTCTTTAGACGTCACTTGACTGTGGGGAGAACATGCAGACTCCACACAGAAGGCACTCCAGCCAAGAATCGAACAGAAGAACCTCTTGCTGTGAGGCAAAAATGCTAACTGCTGCACTGCCACAGCTACTATGAAATATTTAGGGAGTATTGATTAAAAATGGCTTCTTTCATGGCATCTAAGTATATACAGGAAAAGACTGAACAAAAGGTAATATAAAAACTAAGAAACTGGAGGCTCTTGTTTATAGATATGGATAATATGATACAAAGCAGTGAAAATGTTTTAAACTGTTTATTTTCATATGTGAGGTCAGGTATATTTTTATCAACAGGAGGAAAAGTTGTGGACAGTAAATAATGAGTTGAAGGAACTTACCTGATAGAGAAAGAGTTAACTTGGAAAACGTGATCCTTCCACTAGAACATGGTGATTTAAGATTACTTGATTTGAAAGGATATTTTAGAGCTACACAGTTAAGGCTCATACACATAAAGCACACACTGAATGTTATAATTCAAAGTTTAAAGGGATGATGTTGAAGCAGTGGAGAAGTTCAACAAATAAAGATAGAGTGGGATTTTAGATGCAGACCCTTAATGAAAATAATAACAACCAAAGAGAATAATGCATTCATAAAGTAGCAGAAAGTATTCTAGGAACTAACTCAACATGAGAATGGAGAAAGAAGATTTTGCCTATAGGGATGACTGCAAGAGGAGCTATACCAAATAGACAAGAGGGGCTGAATTTTACTGAAAAAATGGCAAAGGAGCCAAGGTATTGTGAGCAAGTAGCTAGAAAGGGAAAGGTAACACTAATAGGATGATGCCAAGAAGACATTTGGATTGCAGGACAGACTGCCTTCCCTACCAGGGATTGATCTGAGAGTATAGGCAAAGAGAAAAAGATAGGGTACTCCTAAGTGAATCAACTGCTTTGGTAAAGTTTTTAGTTGAATATAGAATAGAAGTTAATGTTAAAAAGAGATAATTAGTAGGACTTACAGAATATTAAATGCTAACTTTAAGAATCAATCTGAGGAAGTTAGAAAATGTTGGAAAGAGAGATTAGTAAAGTAATTTCCAAGGGAATAATCGGAGGACATATGCATGGCTCTCAAGTATGAAACAAAGTCTAGAAGGATTAGTATCATTCCTTGGAAGCATTTGCATAGGTATTTTTATGGCCCAAGCAGACTCAGAGAAATTTTTCAACTGGTAGATGGAGGGGGAAAAAAGAGATAACTGGAAACATATGTTTTGGAAGTGTAATGAGTTGTCAGATTTTAAAAATTCCCTACAGAGTACTATGTCAGAAAAGTTAGTTGAGCAAATGGCTATAACTATGAAAATGATTCATTTGTGCTGGGACTCAGGATCTGAATTGCCTAGATGTAGTAAGGCCTTGTTATGTTTAATTATGTTGGCTGCCAAAAAAGTAATTACTACAAAAAGGAAATCAAGCCTAGTGATTCAATAAACTCTGTGCAGGCTTAGTGCGAAGCCTACGTGGAGTTTATGTTTGTGCAATGAGCAGCAGTGCTAATTGCATATGCATGCAACGTATTGTGCTCACACGAACACAAGTGCAGTTTTGTGACTAGCAGCATTGTTGGCAGCCAGGAAACTATGTAAAGAAGCACAAACACCTGCAACTATGCAGACACATTTACCTATGTGTAAACTTGTTCTGATTGATTGTGCAGACAGCCAGAATGACTACCAGGGCTTATACAGCGACTAATAAAGTTATAACATATAATAAGAATGTTTAGTTAGTGAAGAATACTGTGCAAACATGTTTTTGGCATACAGAAGAAAAAAACACTTTACAAATGGACAATAATTATTTACACAAATGTTTGGAGTTGCAAATTGTGAATGAAGGGTTACAAGTTTTTAAGTTACCATCTGGGTTGTTGTACTCAGATTTGATGTACCATGAGTTTGTTGAAACGTTTAACAAGCATGGCTTTGATCTTATGAAGAAAATTATTAAGTTTAGTGAGTTGTCTATTGACAATTTGCAGAGAGAAGTGGAGGATTTAAATAAGAAAATAATTGAAGATTTGTTTTAAAACAGTGGGAGGTGTTTTTATAACAAGCGTTTAGACAGGATTAATTGGCAATGTTATAAAGCTCTCTCTAAAAAACAAAGGAAAATAGAGATTTAAAACAATATGCAGAGAATCAAGCTTATCCCTTCAAGGTTAACAGTGGGACTAGACAAAATACGGGAATTAAGCATGTATCCCCACACAAAACTAATGTTAAGAAGTCCAAAACTGATAAGCAGGTTGGTTATGATGTAGTCTGGGGAAAGTGTGGTAACTGGAACAATAACAAATACAATTTTTTTCAGAATGGGAAAAAATGGAGAAATTACAGGAGAAAAGGGGATGTGTGTGATTCTGGACAACAGGAACACCAGAAGGTTTGGGAAAGAGAGAAGCGGAAGTGGAACAGGCTAACTTACAAGTAGAGGTACACGATAACATTGTGTGTACATATAAAGGTTTTAATATATACAATTATGCTAAAGTAGAGACTTCCCCTGATCATTTTTCCCTATTTTTGAGGGGTTTAAAATTTGTCCCCAAAAAATGTTTTGACCTAGTGGACATTCTAATTGAAGTCAAATTATTTATTATGAAGTTGAATTTGCCTTTCTTTTTCAGTGAGAAGAAACACATAGAAAAGAAGAAGGCTGGCACTTGGGTTAAAAAGAAAAATACATTTGATCCACCTTTAAATTCCACATTAGGTGTTTTTGGAAAGGTTTTAACAGAAGAACTGTATAAGCTAGATAGTACACATAGAAAAACGTTGAAATTTTGAATAACAGTGTCAAAGGTTAAATGTATGTCTAAAAAATCTATAGACCCACAAAAACCTCCAACAGTAATCTAAGAAAAGTGTTACTAAGATTCAGATGTTCAACAAAAGTAAAAAAACTACCATAATCGCCCTTCCTAAGGAGAATCAAATCATCTATGCATTGCCTATAAAACAAAATGTTTTCAGAATAAGGCAAAACATAGAAATGCTTTAGCTCCCGAAGAGCCATAACAATGTTGGCAAAAGATGGAGCAACTCTTGACCCCATTGCAACACCTGATGTCTGCTGAAAAAAGCAATCACCAAATTTGAAAAAATTGTTAGTTAGAACTAACTCCATAAGAGTACAAACAGTATTGACAGTGTTGTTTCCAAGAGCTGTGTATAGTGTTAAATATTCCCTCAAATAATCCAAACCAACCTCCTGATCAATACTTGTGTACAATGAGGTAACATCAAGACTGGCAAAGGAAAAAACATTGAAACTTCAAGCTTATTCAAAAGTTCTAACAAATGCCAAGAGTCTCGTAAATAAAACTTGGATTCCTGAACCACTGGATTTAATATACTATCCAACCAAATGGAAATAGGATCAGTTTTGGAATAAGTCGCAGACACTATAGGTATGAAAGGAGGATTGAGACAGTCCTTGTGTACCTTAGGAATACCAAATAATACAGCCATATTGGGATATTCAACCTGTAAGAGCCTATAGGTGTCAAAGTCTATGCTGACCTCACAAAATAAATCAAATAACGTAGTGTCTCACTTTTGAAAGCAGTTAAGAATAAAATCACTGCTAACTATTCTATAACACTTATTGTCATCTAATAAGGAAAACATAGCTTGCTCGTATCCTTTTGTTTTCATAACAACTAACAAACTACCCTTGTCAGCTTTCATTTCTTGAACATCACTATTGTTACTCAGATCAGAAAGAGCCATTCTTTCACCTTCTGACAGGGTAGAAACATACAACCCTGCTTTCAAAGTTCTAAACTGTTTTTCACATAATGTGCCAAAATCATGAATAGTAGAATTCAAAGCAGGGTTATAGGTGCTTTTCTTCTTAAAAGTTGTTAAATCATTCCTGACTTCTGGAAGATTACCAAAAATAAACTTTAAATTCAGTTTCCTTAGATACAACCTAAAGTCAACAATCAATCTTGGAATATTAACAGTATTTGAAGGAATAAAGGAAAAGCCATGTTTTAACACAGAAATAACATCATTGCTAAGGTCATCTCCAGTAAGATCCAAAATCTCTATGTCAAAAGTTAGTTCTTTTTTTTTTTTTCAGTGAGAACAAACACATAGAAAGGAAGAAGGCTGGTACTAGGGTTAAAAAGAAAAATACATTTGATCCACCTTTAAATTCCACATTAGGTGTTTTTGAAAAAGTTTTAACAGAAGAACTGTATAAGCTGGATAGTACACATAGAAAAATGTTTTTTAATAACCCCAATTTAAATGTAGGAGAGAAGGCCTTGTTGACACAATTAAGGAAGGACAACACTATCAGAATAATGAAACCAGACAAGGGAGGGGGTGTTGTTCTATTTAACACTCGATTATGTTAAGGCTATATTTGATATACTGAATTAAGGTTCAACATATTATGTTGCATCTATTAACAAAATGCACATTCGTTATCAGAGAATTGATTTGTATTTAAATGAATACTTATTTGAACAAATAATATCCACTGAAGTTTACAAATTTGTAAGTGTTAAATACCCTATGGTGATGACTATGTTTGGAATCCTGAAAGTCCACAACAATGTAGAATGCCCCCCTTTTAGACCAATTGTGTCAGGAAGAGGTTCTAAAGCCTACCCAATAGGGTATATATAGATGGATGTTTGAAATCTATTCTTAGTAAGGTCCCCTATGTAATTAAAGATGCTTGGGACTTTTTTAGGGAGACTTAAGGCAGATCTTTGGTCTAGGGATTTAATGTTTGTTACAGTTGACGTAGTAGACTTATATTCATCCATACCTAAGAATGAAGGATTGGAGTATTTTTCTAACAGTTTATTTTAATATTCTACTCTTTCATACTGAAGAAATTAAATTATAAGTTGAATTAATGTCTTTGGTCCTAGACTACAATTATATTTACTTTGAGGGTGAACTTTACAGACAGATTAAAGGAGTGGTGAGGGCGGCGTCTTATGCCCCCATTTATGCCAATCTGGTTTTTGGTTGATAGGAATCACAATATGTTTTTGGTGGTAGTTTTTTCTAAATACATTACTTTATACACTAGATTTCTGGATGATGTTTTTATTCTGTGGAATGGGTCAGACAGTGAGATTAGTAATTTTGTGAACTCCTTGAATAGTGCTTCTGAATTTTTGAAATTCACATTTGACTTTAATAAAGATGGCATTAATTACTTGGACAAATTCATTGAGCACACCCAAAGTGGGTTTAAGTCAAGGGTGTTTAGGAAGTGAACATTTAGTAATATTTATTTGGATTTTACTAGTTATCATCCTTTAGTACAAAAGAAATTAGTATATTAAAAGCTCAGTGTATCAGGGCAGTAAGGATGACTTCTCAAGATGAGGATGCTGTGAATGAACTATCATTTATAGAGAAAATGTTTTTGGAACATGGAGTTCCCCATGACATGGTTCAAGATATTTGTGTATATGTTCTGGAACAATGGGACAGCAAGTACAAATCCCTGCTATGGTCCTATACTACAGTCGTTAGGGAAGTTGATGATGAAATAAAATTTGAGAGGACATTAGTGGTACAATATGGCCCATTTTCCAAAGGAATTAAAGAACTATTTAGCAGAAATTGAAATATACTAAGGGGTAACCCTCAGTTATTTCATATAGTAAGTTCAGAACCATTTGTTTTTAAGACTGGTCTTAATTTGTCATCTATGTTTGAATGTACATCTTTTAATAGGAAATGGAATACTAAGAACAAAGGGACTTTGAAATGTATGTTTTGTTCCCAATGCCCACACATTCTGGAGACTAGTAGTATTGTTTTGAATAATGATGTTAAATCAACAATTAGGTTTGTAAAGGGTAATTGTCAATCGAAATATGTGATTTATTTAGCTGTATGTGTTACTTGTTCTGCATTTTGTGTAGGCAAAACTGAAAGATGCCTAAGAAAAAGAATTTACAAACATTTATATAACATTTCTAGGCAAAATGTAAACAATGCCTTATATCGACACTCTTTGGAGTGTATAAATTATAAAGGCTATCAGTTTTCCATTCTGGAATAACTGAATGTGAATCGAAGACGGGCGGTGGGAGTAAGAATTGTATTGGATTTAAGAGAAGCTTCATGGCAGATTACGTTAAATGCGTGTAGTTTCCCTGGTTTGAATGACAAAATTTCCTTGCAACCTTTTTTGAACATGAAAGCATTACTGTCTGTTTAATTAAGTTAAATATTCAGCTATTTTCAGTGATATTTTAGTATTTGCTTAATAGATGTACATGTTTATTTTAGATTTGTATATAGGTAATGAAATTTTAGGTAAACTATTTTTCATGCTGGGTTTTTAGAAGGGATAGGTTTGTATTGCATGGTACAAATTTAATATCGTTAATTGCTTTAATTATGTGTTAATGACTGATAATAAATACTTGGTTGTTTTTGGGTATCAGTAGATTCTAATGAGGTCCCATTTTAGTGGGCAAAAGTGCTAAATCCTAATTTTTAAGTATTATAATAAATAAGTTTTCTTAATGTCCACTGGTAATTATTGTTGACTGTGGTGTCTTAGGATATTGTCGAGTATTTTTTTAGTTTGTTCATTTCAGTATCGGAAATCAATTCTTTATTTCCAAGTTGTTTTCATACAGAATAAATGTTTTGGTGGTAATCAGCAAGGGTTCCTAGACTGAATTATATATAAATATCCTGAAGAAGAGTGTGTATTGAAAAGAGCCACACACAGGAATTGTATGAATGGACACAAAGAAAGAAGGCAAGTGAAACATGGTAATGTACGCCAGATGAAGGCATGTCAATGCACATACACAAAAAAGACAAGACAGTTATAGCATGTACAGTAATCACATATCTACATAATACAATCCGTGCTGCTGTTAATACATCCTGCATGGTTATAGTCATATCAGCACACAGTTATTGCATATTATGTGACTGTCATACAAGGTGACATATCAATGGACATGAGGTTTTGTGTGATAAAAGCATCCTGACATGATCACTGGAGAGGACATTTATCAAGGATGGATTATACAATGGAGGTAGGTGCATATTGTGAACATGTACAAAATGATTTGCTTGAATATCAATGTAATTTCAGCATAGGTCATAACCAAGCATTATATATAGTAACAGGCTCATGGACAACAGTAGACAAAAGCATGCACAATCATGGACAATATCAGAATAATACCAGCAGTACTCTGTGTCATTGACATAAGCTATGTGATTGTGAGTTATTATAAATGGTTCTGCAAGAATACACTTGTACAACTGTCATGATTTGTCAGTAATCTATAAGGGTAATCAAGCATTCTTTCCTCAAAAATTAACATCTTTTGGAGCTATTAAGAGGGACACTGTTGCATGTGTAGTTTAAAGTATGAGCAATCCTGGCTATTTGATAGGTTTGCATGGCATTATATATGCCAAAACCCACAGATGCATAAATGTAACCCATGCCATCAATGTTGTCAGTTAGCTATGTGTTTACTGTGTGCATCACAGGAACACATATCACACATGCATCTTGTATAACACCCTGCAGGGAGTTCCACATTGTCACCTCCTAATGGTTATGCATCAAAAACAATTGATAGTTATGGCCGATAAGATGTTCTGGAGCTCACTGTGGCAACAGTGATACACTTGACTAAATCGTTCCTGCAAGATGTGTTGGGAGTTGCATCCAAAGGGATGCATTTTACTCAATTATGGGTATGAGGAGGGTTGAAAGCCCATTGATGAGGATGTTTTGCACATACACAGGAGTTGTGCTACATACAAGGGATTAGTCACCACTGTGGGCACATGCTGGAAAATGCTCTGCATGCCATCTACCTGAGTACACAGGTTGATCCTCTAATAGTGGTGTGCTGTTTATATTGTAATTATCTTGTGTATTTTCTTTCATAAACTGATCCCTCTAATATTATTATTCATCTACTGTGTCTCCATGGCTCTGGCAACAATGCTTTATTGTTACTGCTGTCTGCATTATACCAGTACAAATCTTGGATTAAATGATTGTCCACAACTTGCAGTCCTCCACAAAGCTGGTTAAACAAAGAATGTGTAAGTTAGTCTTGTCTTCTGAGACTTGAGCAATGAACATGAAAGAGCCTACTTCAAAATCCTGTGTTATGGACCTGGTCATTGGACTCTAGACAAAGGTAACTTTATACATTTTTACATTATCCGTCATGCATCTGAGCATTTGTCTACTCACTTGGTGACCTGGGTGAGTATACCCTCTAAAGACAGTTTTATGTAATTAAGAAAGTGTGGATTTTCGTCAAATGCCATGGACAGGTTAAGTTATGCAGGATGATACTGTTTTCATCATGCATGACCTTGGTGACCTTCTTGAAGACAACGCTATAGGCAAACTGTGATATCATCAACGTCCATTGATTCTATGTTATTAACTGTAGACAGTGCACAAATGAGCTGCCATCCTGAGAAGAAGAACTGAGTAATCTTTGCATGTGTACTTTGGCTGATAGCCAGTGGTGACAGGGGGCTGAAGTGTGAGACAAACTGTCAGCTAGCAGATTGTCTGTTTTCTCTGCTTGAGTATGGATTGTGGCATCCACAAACAGTTCTGTGCTTAGTTATGTATTCCCCTTTAACATTTCACATTTATTTAAAATAAATGATTTGGGAAAACACCAATAAATACAACCTTGGTCATGCATCACATTCCACACACTGCTACTTGTGCTACCATCATACAAATGCACCAGTGTGACATAATTACATCAACTGTACAACATATGTTTATACGTGTTTCATGGCAAAGCTGTGTTTAAGTGACTTGATGCCATATAAGGCCATATTGCAAATCATTTGTTTGTGGAGCATGCAGAACATTTCCTGACACAAATGCTAATAGTCACACAATGGTTCTGCTGACCACCTCAATAATCATTGGGAATAGCAACACAACTACACATACAATGAATTTCGCAAGGTTGCAATTAAATCAAGACGTGATATTTTTATGCATGTCACAGCATCACAACATGTGAATGATACAAGACTTATGTGCCAATGTAATCAGTATGAATTTATATTGATGTCTATGACAGAGTATTGAATGATGGTAGGTAGACACATGCACACCTGTGCCATACTGCAAGTGTCACTGTAAAGGTGGAATGAGAAGTGTGTACAATTTTTATCTGCTTCACTATAACACATGTGCTAATAAGCCAACAATATGCATAAAAGTTTATCTTACCATGTCAGCAGTTCTCAGATGGCATATTATTACAGCTGCTATAGAAGGAGGATGTGATGAAACGGCAGCAGTAGTCATCTATACATTATCTGAAATAATGTCAGTGACAGCAACATTGACATGTCAAATGTTTATAGGGTTATAGGACATTATTAAGCTAATGGTCAACATCAAATAAGATACTAGACATTACTACACCATTTAAAACAACACGCAATATCTATATAATGGAAGACGTTAAGAATATTTGCATATGTGTGTATTTGTTGGCTTGGATTACATACTACAATTGTCCATATGGGACATGTGCACCACATTATGACAGAATGAGCAATCACACATGTATTGGTCTGGAGATAGCTTGCAGAAGCTCATAGAAGGACTCTGCTTCATAATGTGTGTATGCATATTTAACATGAGGATATCCTCCACTCCTCTGCAGGAAGCACGTCATGTGGCCAGCTCATATAAGAGAATGGTGGATGCATGAGGCTACATTAAAAGTTAATCTAAGTGATAGTGAAATGATATACTACCATCACACACACACACATCATTATCCGGGGCCAGATTTGAACATTACACCTGTGTAAGTATAGAATATAAATGCCATGCAATGTAACACTAGCACCGCCACATATGTCTGACTTTAACAATGTCACATTGCACTTTATGGAGTAGGATAGCATCATTGTATGTGCAAAACTAAAATTTGGATGTATACACACTCAAGTTACCTGATGTCAGATTAGAACCCCGATATATATATATATATATATATATATATATATATATTTACAGAGAGAGAGAGAGACAGAGATAAAGAGAGACAGAGATATATAGATATATAGATATAGCTAAAGTAGCTTGATAACATGGAAGTTAATGTTACTGCCTCAGTACAGGATTGTCTTGAATACACTGTCAGACTGCATGATACACAGAATTACATGATCAGTGTATGCTACAAGAAGAATGTCTGACATAGCTGTGGACTCAAATGTCATTCTAAAATTGACACCATGATGAGTGTTGAATGCACACATAAACCAACTGACTACAGTGATAGTAGAACCCCTACCTGACTATATGCAGAGCACAGTATTTAACACAAGTACCACATCACAAGTTTGGCTTTTATAGTCTCAGAAAACACTTTATAGCTGATGGCATCAGCATTGTTTGGCGAGAATATGGAAGTAGGAGTGTCTCACATGTTGTTCTAAACATTCTCTGGAATGTCAACCAAGGGTGACCAAAGTAAGAGTAGAACCCCTAGCTATTTACAGAGCACAGTACTTAACACAAGTGCCACATTACAAGTATGGCTTTTATAGTCTCAGACAACACTTTATAGCCAGTGACATCATCAGTGTCTTTTGAGAAGAAGATGGAATAGAAATGTCTCACATGCTGGTCTAAAATGTAAACCAAGTGAGAACAAAAAACACATCATACATACACACACACACACACACACACACACACACACACACACACACACACACACACACACACACCAGTTGACTGCAATGAAAGTAAAACACTACCTATTTACAGAGAGCAGTACTTAACACAAGCACAGCATCACAAGTTCAGCTTCTATAGCCTTAGACATTTTATAGCTGATGAGGAGTGTCTCACATTATGGTCTAAAATGGTCTTTGAAATATCAACCAAGGGAGCACAAACACACACACACACACACACACACACACACACACTCCAGTTGACTGCAGTGAAAGTAGAACCACTACCAATTTACAGAGAGCAGTACTTAACACAAGCACCACATCACAAGTTTAGCTTCTATAGTTTTAGACAATGTGTTATAGCTGATGATGAGTGTCTTGCTGGTATAAAATAGTCTCTGGAATGTCAACCAAGGGAGCACAAACACACGCACACACACACACACACACACACACACACACACACACACACACACACACACACACACACACACACACCAGTTAACTCCAGTGAGATTAGGCCCCTTACCTAGCTAGGTAGATGAGCTAGAGACCTTAGTACTTAATTCAGGTGCCATGGCACAAGTATAACATATGCACTGCTGCTGTAAAATGTGTAGTGGATGACATCTTCATTAGATGTTTGTGAAAATATGTTGTGAGGCCTGCATGTATGTCTAGCCATATATGACTGTCAACATATGTTATTTCTGCATGGGACCAGATTTATGATAGCATGATACAGACTGAATTTCCTCTGACTATACACACACACTTAAACATACATAGAAGTACACATATAATGTGGCTGCTGTGTATTTGTTCCCATCTGCAAAACACAGTATTTAATGATTTCAGCAGCCCCAAACATGTTTTTGTCTTGTCATAGTGTACTTTCTAGAGGATGTCATTATCATTATATAATGTGGTTGACATTTCCTGTTATGAGAGTGGTTTGCAAGGTATGGATGTAGTATTCCTGTTGTTTTTCCAATGTGCAGGTATTCTTTAAGAGACAGGTTGTCAAACTAGATATAAAGAACTGTCAGGAATGCATGTAGCAGAAATGAGAAATATGCAGCCTTTTTCCAGTATGTTGTGTGTATTAAACACTTAAATTGTCACATACAGACACACACATGTCACATACAGACACACACATTTTTTGTGATCATATTTGTGTGTTCATATTTCTGAAGAATTACTGTTTACATTAATACATGTATAAGATAATCTAAATGTGTATTGTCATTATAAAGGTGTACATGCATGCAGTTTTGCTATTTATTTCTGTAGTGTAGTTGATATCTATGATATGAACAAGTACTGACAAACTACATTTCAAGTGCATGGGTGCAGGTAACACATGACTGAGTGTAAATAAGTGTTCAGTCATTAAAAAGCAACTTCCCTTTGGTTGTATTTGTACATAGATTTTAATGTGATGAAGATTAACTGGTTAGTAAACATATTTAATACATGCTAATAAGCAGTTTCCATAGTGCACCACAAAATATCTGATTTACGTGATCAATGGCAAAGTGTTTCTGTATGCGAGATATACATTTTAGGACTCCTACTTCAATTTGAGAAGTATTTATCCATACAGGCAATGTTAAACACAACTAATAGGTACTATATAGTGTTCATAAGTAGTTCATATAGCAAATGCCTTGTCATAAATTGTATAACCTTAAAAAAGTAGTTATATTGCATTCCCTGTTTGTGCATAGTTAAGTGACAAGCAAACACGGGTCTCTGCTTCATTGAGAAAATTATGAGAGTTCTATTTGGTCACTTTCCTCCACACAAACACACTAAGTAGTGCGGCATGGCAGTCAGCACTTTGAACAGTAATGAGTGGAAGAAAAACATCTGCTGCCTAGCTGAATCTACAGTAGCTGGTGTAAAAATATTAGTGGGTTCTTATTTTGAGCACAGAGGGTACAGGTGTTTAATCTGTATGTAATTTTTTACATATATATTGATCATGTAATTAAATAATTACACTTGATAAATATTGGAAATGCAAGAAGGCATTACTACAGTAAAGTACTGTATAAAACCAGCCAGTATTCAAGTGATTAAAGTCAACAGTACACATATAAAGTTGTGGGTCTATATTAGATCTCCGAATGCTTAAAAAATCGAACAGTGATTAATCGACCCTATGTAAGCAAAAACTTACAATTTCAAGCTGTCAGAATCACTGTTCAAAAAAAAAACACTTGAAACATTACATTAAGTGGGGGGCTTCACCCCCCATGCCCCCCCACTTAAATATACCAACTTTGAGACTACACTACAGTGCTGAAAATGGCAAAGTAATGAAGCACCCAAGAATTCGCTTAAAAGCCATTTTAAAATTTTGCCGTTTCAGGCTTTTGAGTTTGACCAAGATGCATTTGAAAGAATGCATCTTTGGTCTTCAAATAGGGAACTGAAGTTACACATTTATACAGTCATCAGTGATAATAAATTGTTTACCTAAAATGTTTAATATGAGTGCCATTATTCTTTTTTAAATGTGTCTTTCTGTAGTGCAGTGGGTTTAAGCAACATTGTGCAGAGGTAGCCATACCTTGCCATAGGACGTGAAGAGCCATTCATCATCACTCTGCATTGGTGTGCAATGCCAAGCTCCACACAAATGCCAAGGACAAAAAGGGGGGATTTGTTATTTATGTGTGAGGTGTATTATATTTTTTTAACTAGATTAAAGGTGCGGAAATGGGGTAGATGGGAAAGTGGTGAAATGGGGGCACACAACAAAAAGAACAAAGGGGGAAGAAATACAGGAATGTGCAGGAGGGAATTAGGAAAGAACCATAGCTATCCACTTCTCCAGCAGTGTAAAATTAACATGGATAGAATATTGGGTGAATTTGGACTGTCACCTCAACAAAGATGGGTGACAATGATGCAATCATGTTGCATAGCCAATTTGACCAAATTAATTGTATCTAAAAGACACATGTGAAGTAGAGAACTACGTATGGGACAATATTTTTTTGTGGGACAAGTGCCCATTTTTTGTTTTTTTTTTCAGTAAGAGAGGGATGTTGGGTAAGGGACAGGTATGGCAGGGTCGGGTAAGTAGGGTAGGAAAGGAAGCAGATGCAGACAAATAGGACAAACAAGATAAGAGACATGAATGGTGAGGGACACAAAAGGTTGGGGGACACCATGCTTGGGGATAGGGAAGGGACACTGAATGCCCATGCCCAACAAACTTGGGGCAGGGAGAATCTAGTCCTAACCCACAATACTGTCATCACTGTTGTCTTAATCGGCTTGCTATTGCAGTGCCTGACATTTTTGTTTTTACACCATGCCATAGAGCATCCTCTCCATCCAGCTGAGAAGTGCACCATTGGTGCTCTCCATGAACTCATGCACCATGCCTGGCATCTCCTGGTGGGTGACAGAATCATCACTCCCACCAATACTCCTGGAGTGTATTGTGATGACCCTAAACTGCACCAGTAATCAAGGAGCTTCAGTCTTCAACACTGGTACCAGTGGGGGATGTACACTGGGAGGATAGCAAGTACACACACAGTAATTCTAGATGCAGCTCACTTCATCAAGTGCAATTTCCCTTAAGAGCACACAGTGACCACAGTCTGGGGTTGGTTTCTCCCTCTTTCTCCAGATCCTCAGTATGACTCCCCACTGGCACAGCTATAGAGTTAAGTCCATAGCAAGGGATCCAAGCCAAGTCCTCCAACATGCTCTCTGTCCAACCAGTGCTTCCTGTCCCTGTCTAAGTAGCTGACACTCACACTCTTAGAAATGTTTTCTGTTCTATTTTTTGCTGTTTGGCTTCTGCCAGGTTCTCCTGGGATAAGCCCAGGAGAACCTGAGGCTCATCTGGAGGTTTAGGAAGTATGCCACAAAAAACTCCTTGTGGGATTCACACTCACCCTCCTGTTCTTTGCAAATCAAACTTAGAGGTCCTCTCACCCTATGCCCATACAGCAACACAAAGGGTGAAAAATCTATGGATTCCTGGGGCACCTCTCTGTAAGCAAACAACAGATTGGGCAAATATTTGTCCTACTCTATCTTAAACTGGTCTGCAAATGCCCAAAGCATGGTCTTTAGTGTAGAGTTTAACCTCTCCACTAGAACATTAGTCTGGGGTTGATAGGTGTGGACTTTAGGTGTTTCATCCCACAGCACTCCTACAGACAAGCCAGCAGGTTTGACGTGAAATTGGCACCTCTGTCAGTCAGCATATTTTTTGGGAAACCTACCCTGTTGAAAATCTCTAACAAAGCATTTGCTACCTTTTCAGCCTCAATGGAGGACAGAGCCACCACCTCAGGATATCTGGTAGCATAATCCACTACCACTAGGATGTACTTCTTCCCTGTGGAACTTGAGATACTCAGAGGCCCCTCAATATCCATAGCTACCCTCTGAAATGGCTCCTCAATCACAGGCAAAGACATCAAAGGAGTTTTGACATTGTCTCCTGCCTTGCCTACTTTTTGGAACTGGTCACAGGTCCTGCAGTACTCTGCTGCATCCCTGGAAATCATGGGCCAATAAAAGTTCTGCATAATACGTCTCTTGGTATGCTGTATGCCCATATGGCCTGCAAAGGGAATATCATGGGCTATGGCTAGAAGTACCAGATAGTAGGCTGCGGACACTACTAACTGCTGTATTACCTCACCTTCTAGCCCTCCCTCAGGGGTTCACTCTCTATGCAGTAAACATTTGTCACAGTATACAGATTCCCCTTTTCCTTGAGAATAAGGCACCTCCCTGGCTACCACCCTCAAGTCTTGTAATGTAGGGTCTGAGAACTGAGCCTGTCTCAACTCTCTTTGTAACCCTTCCTGGCTGCCCTTCCACAGGAAGTCTATTATCCTCTAAGAGCTGTGCCGCACTGTCATACTGGGTACTACTAATCACCTCTGCCCTTGCAGTCACTTTGTTCAAGGGAACATCAATAACCACCAGCAGCCATGGCTCACCTTCAGTCTCGCTGCTATAGGGTAGCTCCCTCCCTGAAGTAGCCACCTCGACAGTCCTGGCTTCAAGTATGCAGACTGTCTGGGCCCCTTAGGCTATCAGACCCATATGCTTGTCTCCAAGCCTGACTGCATATAACTGTATGTAGACAAGGTACTGAATTGTTAAACTCATTCACTATCAGGACATCTGCAGGGAACACAAACACACCTACTTGCTTGCTTCCTTTTCCACCCTCCCAGTTAAGGTAAACCCTAGGAAAAGGTATTTGGAATGGGGTCCCTCCTAAAGCTCTCACTGGGGTAGACTGCCCAAGCAAGTAGTGCTCCTCTTTAACCATTGCTGGCTTCACAATGGTTAGGTCAGAGGCTGTGCCTCTCTTAGCAGTGGCCTGTTTCCTATCTACTAAGATAGGATATAACCTATTGTGGTAGTTTGGTACCCTTGTTGTCTCCAGACAACTTACCACTGGCATTCTGTTATTCCCACTTACTGGCTCCCCCACCTTTTGTTCCCCACCTTGCCTTCATGGACTCCTACCTAAGAAGACTGAATGCTGTAATTAAATCAAAAGGTGCTTCAGCAAAGTATTAGTTTAAGGGTGTGCACACTTATGCAGTCAGCATATTGTACATTTTTTATTTTTGTAATTTTTCCCCTAACCGAGTTGTTTGTTGTTCAATTGAATTGTACAAGTTATAGGTCGCATTAAAGTGGGAAAAGTGTTGAAATTATTTATTTTGGTCTCTTTTTTTTATATCACAAAAACATGGCATTTTAACAGTGGTGTGTACACTTTTTATATCCACTGTATATGATGCATCCCCCACTCCCCTGTTACTGGAGGGCTCTGTTGGGGTGGTTAAGGATGCCCAACATAGTTTCCCTTAGACCCATGTGCAGCACTAGGTATCCTTTTACTGTGCAGTGATGCCCTGCTTGCTGGGTATAGGTCTCCCTTTTCCCCAACTTATTAGTAGTATTGCATTTTCTATCTGCCAACCAGATTCTCGTGTCCTTAGGCAAAGTGCTAAGGGCTTGTTCCCTCACCAAAAGGTCTGCCAGCCCTTCAAAAGTGGTGACCTGACACCCAGTCACCCACCTATGAAAATAAGTGCTTAGTTCAGCAATATATTTATACACACATTGCTTTTTTTGTCATTGCTGTCTTGAGTCTATGCTCACAAAACATTTCCTATAAGATTCAGGTGTCAATTTAAAACACACTAATAAACAATTTTTAGTGGTTTTTAATTTAAGCAATCAGTACCAGACAATTTAGAAACAGCAGTTACAGCTTTACCATGGAGTAAGGGGGTCAGAAGCCATGCTCAGAGCCCTTGGTCAACATTACACTGTTTACAAACCCTTTCAAACATATAAATAAAAGTATCAAAATTATCACCCTCTGTAAATTGTGGAAGACATTTACTGACCTTTATTCATTCTGGGATTCAGTTATTCCCTTCCCCATTACCTCCATGACCATGGCAAAGAGTCGGCATTCCCCTTTCATGTTGCCTCTGCCTCTCATTTTCTTCAGCCTACAAGCACTGCAGTCTCTCTGCTGATTCTATGTTCAACTGTTTGACCTCCAGTTCAAGTCTCTTTAACTCCAGACAGATTTTTAAGTACTCTGAGTCAAATGTGAACTGTCCATTTTCTGACAGTTGTACATCCCCAAGGCCAGTCTCATTGCCCTCCTGGTTGCTGGACTGTGATACAGTTGTGGTTAAGGCTGCAATTATTTCTCCTTTAGTCTGATTGCCATGCCCCAGTCTTTTGGCTTGGCACATCTCAGCCAAGTGGTTCCTTGTCAGCTTTCCATAATCCACTGTTGACATCCTTGCCTGCTCTCCCTGACTAACTAAGCTAACAAAAATAAATAAAAAACTCTGAATGTCTGTCATGTGGCTGCTTGAGAGTACAGACATCTTATTTAGCTAATCCCAATATGTGATGTGGTAATCTCACCACTGCCAGCCAATATGTGACCACCCCCCACTGGACCAGTAATCAAGGACCCTCAAGCCTTACCACTGTTAAAAGTGGGGTACATACACAGGGAGGATAGCAAGTACACACACACTATTTCCATATGCAGCTCTCTGCATCATGTGCAATTTCCCTTAAGAGCACACATAGACTACAGTCAGTCCAGGGCTGGTTTCTCCTTCTTTCTCCAGATCTCCACTAAGACACTGCACTGGCACAGCTATAGAGTTCAGTCCTTTGCCAGGGTTCCATGCCAAGTCCTCCACCACTCTCTCTTTCCAAACAGTGCTTGGTGTCCCTGCCCAAGTAGCTGACACACTCACTCTTGGATATTTGTTTTACATATGCACACACCTGGGAAAGGCTGGCACAGGTTTACTAGCTATGACCTTTCTGCCTAGATTATAAGGTAGTTATCACTGCCACCAGAACCCCTTATCAGCTACTTTAAGGCCCTTAGCAAAGGGTGTCAAATTTACTGTGTAATATTAATACTAATTCAAATGGTAGTTTGACCAAGGGCAAGGCTATTAGGAGTGGCCCACGCAGTGTCACCAAATAACTATGCAAGTACTCACAAAACTTAAATATCTCTACATAGATCAGCCACAATGAAAGTTTTAAATATATTTAATAATAAATAAAATAACAAGCAATACTATATATATATATATATATATATATATATATATATATATATATATATATATATATATATATATATTCACAGTGACATCAGAGTTCAAAACCACAGGAATATTTAAAACAACATTGCAGGGCAGTCTCAAATAAAGAAAAACATTTAAATTAAGCTTTACTATATTCCTGACTGCATCTAAGAAATCTACCATACCCTAAAAACGTACTTCATTAGAGCATGGCAGATGTTGTGAATGGATCTTCTAATCTTCTAGTTCTCAGGTCCAAGACAAAATACAGAATGCTCTTTCTCTCTAAGAGACTTCTGAAATTAATATCTCAAATATTACAGCTGGGATAACTTGCAGAATGACATCGTTTCTTGTCATCTGACTCCTAGTTCCTAGGCAAAACAACCACTGATGAAGCTAGCAGTATTTAGCATCTACCTGTAAAAATACATGGACAGGGGCTTGTCCTCTGATCTCTGGCAGATGTTGGAAGTCATAAAACCAGTGCATTCTTTCATGCTTTCAAGATAAGTAGTTAATTCACCCTAAAGACAATACAGAAAGTTTCCTAGTATAGACATTGTGTCTGTTGCTGTATTAAAATTGTAAGATACCATCTTTTATAACCTAGCCATAAAGCAATTTAATTTCAGGTATTTTTTCTGCAATTTACTAGACTGAGGTTAACCTTCTGTATCCCAGTTTCCACTGTTAAAGATATACATTTAAACAGTTATGTTCATTTCTGTTCTCTTCCAGCAGAGCACACTGTGGCTACATTTCAAACAGCACTCTGCAAATTCTCCTTTTCAACACACACGCCTGTACAAGCAGTTTGAAATACACAACTTACAGTTGTAATACATTTATAGCATAAGCATCTTACATAAATCGTTTCGATATTCACCAATGACATATAATTATTTTAAAAATTCCAGCTCTCTGGGCTGGTAGTATGTCTTTTCATCACAGGTACAATGCAGTAGCTGCTAAGGGTAATGCTACTTCACGTGGAGGGCCCAGGTAATGTATGGGGCTGCAATGGCAGTACTGGCAGGTTGGGTCCTAGATGTGCTGGGCTTCAGTGTAACAGCTGTTAAAAGGGGGGGGGTGACTGATCCACAGTGATTGGCCTACCTCCCTTTGCTGTACAACATTTTGTGAGTTTTCAGAAATTGATGAAATCAGAACTTGTGACCACACATATAAAAATAAAAAAGAGAGAAGACAATTAGTAACATTATATGTTGCATACAATGCATGAGATAAATGGAAATAATGATATTGTTATATTAAGTATACATTTTAAAAACAACTACAAATTATGGCTGATGATTATTCCACGTAATCCCTACAGTATGCACATATTGCACATACGCTCGATCAAATAATACAGGTTAGGTTAGCAATATGGCATGTATGCCAATTTTGTTGAATTTATTATGTAATATTTTTACATTATTTTACTATATATTTGTCACCTGTGGCATTTGAAATCACAGCATCTGAATGCACTAGTACAATTGATTCCTACAGTTGGCTTGTGATACAGACTGAAGCACATATGCTTGATTTTACAGTTAAAATATGTATGCTTAATATGCTAATAATATATACAAGATCAATACTTTAGATGAAAATAATTATAGTCTTTTGTGCTGCATACATAACCCTTGATTCGCTAAGTCATTCTAGATGGTCAGCATGGGCCTCCCTGTTTGCTGCAATCTCCTGGGTGGCTATAAACAAAAAAAGGGAGAAAATTAGAAGAGCATTATGTATACCAGTCTTGGCTATATCCAGCTTTATATCTAATTCACAGTACCTTTATCTGTGGACTTACAGAACTGTGGGATGTCATCAGTCCTAAACTCATCCAGCCAATGGTTGAGTTGTGCCTTCTTGCACCTTTTCACGTCATTATAGTGGTGCCTGTATTGCTCTCCAGTACGTGAAATGCCAGTCTCACTGGAGACAGACTTGTCCAGACTTTTCCAAGCCTCTGATTTGCATTGAGATCGAGTATAGTCCCCCCTACAGTAGCCTATGGCTGTGGCACTTCATGAGATGTGCAATGAAAATTCTAGACTCCTCCACATTCCATCTTTAAGCCCTAAATTGGCCATCTTCTTTTTTAATTTCTCCAAATCTTTTGGGTTTCTAATCCCGTGATGGGAATGGACCTCATTCAGAAGTCAAAGTACAATTAAAGTTCATGAAATTAGAATTGTTTCAGTCTTTGATGTCAGCCAGAAGTGCCCTTCGCTGCACCTGCAATGTGCCCAGTAATGACTCCTTCTGCAGTTCGTATGGGGTTACATGTATTGGTAACATATCTAAATTGAATTGTAGATTATTTTTTATAAGACCTGTTGCTCCTACTACTACTGGAACTGTTTGGGTATCTTTCTTCCACATTGTTCTCATTTCCACCTGCATATCCTGATATTTTATGACTTTTTGTCTCTCTGTATACAATCACTGTAGTCACTGGGTGTGGCAATTTCAATGATCAATGTTACTTTTTTCTTCTTTTCATGGACCACTATATCTGGTTTTCTAGTGTCTATCTTTTAAACTGTTGGTAATGGGTGAACCTATGTTATGTAGACTTCATCATTTTCTATGATGCTTTGTGGCTCATGTTTCCAGTGTTTTTCAGCCACTTCAATACCTTAACACAACAGAGGATGTGTTTTAAAATGTTTGCTCTTGAAATTGTGTACTCATCCAGTTCTTTCTGTGGTAAACAACACATTAATCCATTGTTATTCCTTGCTATGGATCAAACATTGGTTTGTGTAGGACTGATATGGTACAAGCACATAAACCTTAAATTTTAATACCTAAACTGTGTGTCTCCAGAGGTTAATAATGAAAATATGTACATGTACATAACCAGAAATGTAATTATGTGTTATTTATGTGTTGTATCCTTCTCTGTTTTATGTTCCCTTGGATTATGTAACCCAAGCATACCAATCCATATAAACCACCTTTCAGTGACTTGGAGAACAAGATCATTGTGCAAGCATTTAGACTCCGCACTGCCTTTCTGCTTGAGAGAAGATGTGGGGATATGTCTAACAGATTTGGAACCAGATAGTCAGTTATGTAAATGCCTTAGGGGGATGCAACAGGAATTATGATCAGGTGAGTCATAGGGCACTGATATGATTTCATCAGCCAGGAGTAGAGCAGCTGCAGTTGACATGAACAGCCGAATACTGGGAGGGAGACCTTCTACACAGCTACCACTCACACCCACACCAAATGAAGAGTTCCTGTCCACTGTCAGAGATCCAGAGAGCTCCGTATAAAGTGCACAAGAATGTGATTGATGTTGGTGCTGATGTTTCTGGGAGGACAAGTATGTGGCAGGAGAATGCTTCCAGGTAAGGTTACATATGTCAATTGATAATATTTTCTTGTACAGTAAAATATTGAAAGTAATAGTTCATGTTGTTTTAATTAATTAATTTATTTTTGAACCTATTGATAAATTTATACAATTAACAGCACATTTTGTTCTTTACACGTCAGCTTTGGGGGGACGTGTCAGCCAAGCTTCAGTTAAAAGTATTGCTAATCGTCATAATAGGCAGAAGATCTGTCCCCTGAGTAGTTGGAATTATGGTGATTGTGTCCTCACCTTTTGTTTAACTTCTTCCTAGCAAGTGTGGAATCCTCTGCACATGGTAAGCCAAACATTTTGCTTTGATTATTAATGACCATTTGTCAGAAATAGGCATTTATCTGTGTATGAGGTGTGTGTCATGAGTATGTGTGCATTCACGTACCATCTGTGATAGTGGCACCAGTAGTTTGTTATCATACATTCAGTTGTAGTATATCCATTACTTTTTTGCCTGTGTTTGTTGCTTATTATCACAGGTGATCCTGACAGTGGAAGTGTAGGACTCTTGCCAACTAATGTCTGAGTATCAGCAGACTCCGATGATGATGATGATGATGGCCAAACACAGGCAGAGTCGGGGGGGTGCAGAAGTTGAACCTGACACTGAAGTTGACATTCAGCTATCTCCTGTATTTCCATAAGACTCAGCCAGAAGGCCTACACATACCTATTCTAGTAAGCCGAGAATAAGTATAACAAAAAATGACAAACCAGGGTAAAGCAGAGCCATCACAACACAACAAAAATCCAAAATGAGAAAAGCAGGTCTGCAAAGCTAAAACACTTTATTCAACAACAATATCAGCTTCAAATTCAAATTGCGTCCAAAGACTTTCAGATCCATAAGTGCATTTACAAGTGTATTGGTCTGTGTGGGGATAAATTTAATGCTGCAAATTAATAGGGCAATATCTGCATCTGATAGTTCTAAATTCAGTAAATTAATTACAGAGCTAGTGCTCCTTGTTGATGAAAGTTCAATCTGTTACACATTTGTGGGTGGAGGAAGAAGAGTCACAGTGACCCACGGATCTGAAAGTCTTTGTGCACAATTTGAATTTGAAGCTGATATTTAATTATTCTGTTCCCCTTAGTTCTCAGGTATGCAAAGAATCTATAGTGTGTTATTCCATTGACCAATCCAGTTATTACTGCTTTTCATGAAGTATGTGAACAACAACTTTGTAAATCAAATGAACAGAATTATTTTAAGAAAATGTGTAATTTATCGAAATGTGAACATGGGGCCTTACTAAAATTACAAAACAATAATGACATAGTAATTAAAGAGGCTGACAAGGGTGGCACAATTGTTTTAATGAATCATCCAGATTATGTCGGTTCTATAAATGAGCTTTTGTCTGATTACTCTGCTTTTAAGAAAATAACTAACTTGGATGTTACTAAGTGCATTTATAACATTAATATCAGTGTTTAAGATTTACAAGTTACGAACAATATTTCCACTGAAACTTTTAACTATTTCAAGGTTTATGGCCCTGTAATTCCAGTGTTATAAGGTCTTCCAAAGGTTCATAAATCACTGTCCTGCCCTCCAATGAGACCAATTGCATCGGGTAGGGGCTGGGCAATTGAACAAGTTTCACTTTATTTGCAAAATGTTTTAAGCGAATATTTGACATATGTTAAAAGCTTTATTAGAGATACTGGTGATGTCCTGGTTCAACTATCCAATTGGTCTAAAACTAACCGTAATGGTTATTTTATTTTTGTTAGATTAGATATTAAATCATCGTTCACTGTTATCCCTAATTATTATGGGATCAATGCAATTAGGGAAATATTATGTGAACATAACCAATATAAAGGGAAACATATTGAAACACTGAATTACTTGAATAATACTTGAGAACAATCCCTGAGATTCAATAAACTCTATGCAGGAATAGTGCTATTCCTGCAAGGAGTGGTTCCATATAGCACAGCATAGCACTTTGCATATTCATGAAGGTATGCTGCTGTGTAACCTACATGGACATGAACTGAGAATGAGTGCAGGAGGCATGTTCAAGTAGCGCATGGACATTGAACATGCTCCCTGCAATCAGAAAGTGCCATACGGCACTTTCTAATAGGATCTGACATAATATTAGGGAATATTAAATACATGATCCTTTCAGTGTCTGCGGACACTGAAATACACACATCAGCAGGAAAGCAATGCAGGGGGTGTATGACAGGTTCTGTGACACACCCCCTACATTGTAAAAGTGCCGTACGACACCTACACAACCTGCTGAAGCAGGAAATGTGTACAAATGCAAAAATAATGGGGGATAAATCCCTGAAAAGGGACACATCATACATACTGCTTTCACAAACTTAGAAAGTTGATAGAAAACAGGTCATGTATTAGCTTGAATTACCGAAGGATAGAAGTCTGAAAGCAAATGTATGCCAGTATTCCCTAACAGCAGTCCATGTGGACAAAGGCACAAATAATGGGGGGGGGGGACAATAAAAATAGGGACACTTCTGAAAAATTGCCCTCACACACTTAGAAAGTTGATAGAAAACAGGATATGTATTAGCAGGAATCTCTGAAGGATAGAAGCCTGAAAGCCAAATGTATGCCATTATTTCCCAATTGCAGTCCTCAATGACTTGTCAGAACAACACAATACTCACTATATAACATAATAATATAATAATAATATTATAATTTATTTTTTTTCTAGGCTAAGGAATGTTTAAGTGAAGCTAAGCAGGTGTATGCGTTATGGCTCTCGGCTTACCATAGCTTAAACATCCCATAGGCGATAAGTACAAATATAGAGGTTAAAAATTCCAAGCTGAGATAGCATAGTGGTTAGACTCCTGGATTTACATGCAGGCATTCCTAGTCTGAGTACGAAAACAGGGAAGTTATTTTTATATGGGAAAGTAGTGTTAACATTATTTTTTTAAAACTTAAATTATGTAGCAACTGTCTTTTTGTCAACCAGGGCAGTGTAGCTGGTGTACAATGTCACCCATGTACACACAAGTGCCTCATACAGTACAGTCACACCCCTTGCCAATGTAAGGAAAGCACATAGAGGAATGTCATGTAAAGTGCATCATATACACTTAATAAATGAAGTCAGTCCTCTGATATACTTAAAAAATTAAAAGAGAGCAATGATTAGCAATGCTCAGCTATGCTTAGCAAGTGTAACCATTGCTAAGATGTGAATGCTAAGCAGCCAGTAGTTCAGCTAAATGGATTTGTGCAGTGTTAAACACTGATCAACAACTTCCCCTTTAAGCAGTGTTAAAACCAGTTTAGCGGATTTGCGCACTGCTTAGCGGAGCTTAACCTTTTCAAAATGGTCCAATGACAGCAAAGGGTGGGAATATCGCTCTATTTAAATGGTACAGGTGGGAATACAGCCACAATCTGTTATAGTCCATCTGTGCAGAGACAATGGCTGGCGTAGAAGAGGGAGTGCAATTTTGAGCACAACCATGTGCATTAGGGAGTCCAGGGTCATGGTTGGACTCCTAGTTAAAATAGCATGAGGAAACACTGCTGCAGGGCCAGTACTAGGGCTTCCAATACAAAATGGAGGCCTAATACTGTCTTACACATGACCTCACCAGTGCTACTGGCATCCCCTGGACTGGTGAGCAGGAATGGCACCACTATGCCAAACTAAAGCATAGGAAGGGGGAGCTCTTGGACCAGTGAATCCAAGATGGATGGCCCAGAATGCTCCAGCAGTGTTTAAGTATCACTATCAAGTAGTTTGTAGCAAATCCTAGCCTGAGAATGTGATAGATATGCATAATGTGTGGTTTTCTCCCCTACAGCTGCAGCAGAGAGGGCTGTGTACATTGAAGCCCATGGTGACAGACTGCTGAGGCTGCACTGACAGGCTGGTGAGTGCAAATCTCTTTTGCAGTATTTTGTTAAAATAGCTAAGAAGGAGTACATTGCTTACTGCTAGTAGGTATACTGCTAATGTGTGAAATGAATAAATAAAAAATTATGACTGATGAATATTGAAGTACAATAAAGACCCTTAACAAAATGGTTGTGTTTATTCTGATATGTTGTTGTAGACATATATAGAATGTATACAGGTTCTTCACAGCAAATATGGGTGTGATAGCATACATTAACTGAGATGCATCTGTAAACAGGCTGTAGGAGAAACCGTAGATGGCGTAACTGTAACACGAGATATAAATTAAATGCGAAATATATACTGCACTAAGCTCTGAACCCTGAATAGTAATATGTCAAGTATCAATGTTTGTACCATGAAGCAGTGCCTTGTGTTAAACTTTGCTTTCCAGGTTGTAGCAATCCAAAGGGGAAATGCACAGTACAATAACTATCTGTCATGCATGCATCACAAAATTACAAGTTCAGACTGTCTAACCAAGAGAATATTAGGTAGAAACCATTAAAACAAAAAACAGCAGTTCTCCAGTAGCTCAGTATGATGAGAAATAGCTTAGTTGTTAATCCGGCACACCCAGACACGGTTTGACTCCAGGGAGTGGTATTAAAATGTGTGCATATCTACATACAAGAAATCAGGGATAAATGTAAAACAACAGTCAGGTAGTGTTAACAGATATTTCCCCACAGGTTTTACAGGTAAGTAAATGTTGCCAGTAGTTGTATGAAGGGTATACTAATAAACTGTGTACAACTGTTCAATTGTCCCACCACATGCCTGCAAATGACAGCAGGGTAGGTACATACAATATGCACTCCTCCTGAATCATACCTCCCAACTGTACAGATATTCACTGAATGTCCAGATATTTGTCTCAAATTTTTGGTCCGTTTTACATAAAGTAGTCGTGACATGGCAAATCAGTGGCAAACCATAATAGACTGAAGTTAGAAAATAATGATATATATATATACAAGTGTCAGATGTCATATCCATTAGAAAAGCCATGTACATGCAAAACCTGTTATTTTATCAACTTTCTAAGTTTGCAAGAGCAATATCTAAAAAATGTCCATATTTATGGCCCTTTGTCCAACTTTTATGCATGGCTTTGTCCAGATGTCATGCTCTAAGAGGTTGAGAGGTATGTTTCCAATATATGTCTCTCAAGTGTCATGCTGTCATGGTTAGTGGTCACTGCTGCAAACAATCCTGGACACAGATAGGAAACCAGTTGATGTGTGCCAGTAGCACACTCACATAACAGCAGTTCAGGGTACCCCTCCTGTGCCTGATATGTAACCTTGACATGTATGAGTCCCTTCTAGTCATGTACCCAGAGTTGTCACAGCTTGCCTCATACCATTCCAGGCTGACAGTTTAATAGGTATGTTTGTACTACAGAAGCTATGCCCATAGGTAGATGTAAAGTGAGGACAGACCCATAGAGTATTGAGCAGTACTGTTGTGGAAAATCGAAGCATAAACAATTGTTAATGACCCCCCCCCCATCAGCATCAATAATTATTACTCATATACTACGGGTATGCTGTGCTCCAACCCTAATGTTGGGACTTGTGTTATATTACTGTTAATATGTTTGAATGCTTGCATGTTAACATATCTTGTTCAAATACCACTGTTGGTGGCCTGTTGTCATCAATGTTACTGGCATGCTGTTATGATGCATACTGTTTTTCCATTTATGCATGTGTTCTGTTTGCTCTGCAACTGTTTCATATCTGTTTTATGGGGTTAAATGGAACGCCCATGCATGCATGCTGTTATAACTAATCTTGAAGTGTGTTGTTCCTGACTAACCAACATATTTTGTAAAACCTCAACACCATAACATATTTGGAAATACAGATCTCAGTGGATCCACCTGTCCTACCTCATCTGGCAGTGGCACTGGGCCACAGCATGTCTGGGACCCAATCCAGCTCTCCCTTGTCTGCTGGTCCTGTACCACCTTTGGGTGGAACTGCCACAAGGGGATGGGGCCCATCCCCCCCCGGAGCAGGAGCAGACAGGAGGCTGTCATTCACAGTCAGGTCCAGGGTTTAGTGTGCAGCACCTTTTGATTTGAGTTTGGAGAGCAGCTGCACCAGATTGAGGGCCGCCTGGCACACCTCAAGGGGCAGATCACCCCCCTGTCCAGCCACCAGCACAGCGACCTTTGGGGCTGTGGGGGTGTAGTGGTGACTGTGCATAGGTGGGGATCTCAGTCCCACTGTAACCATATGGGGACCCATGGGCTACAGATTCCCACCCACCCTCCCCATCAAATGTGTTCACCCCCTCATGTGTCATATGCCACCTCTGTATGCTGTCTTGTCTGTCTCCCTACCCAGTCTACCTCCTGAGATGTACCTACAATCCTTCCCCAACATCCCACTCTCATCTTAAAAAAAAAGAAAAGGGCATCTGTCCCCAAAAAAAAAATATCACCCCATACATAGCTGTCCATTTCACTCATGTGTCCACTGGACACATGTAATCTGGTCCAATTGGCTTGACAACAAATTTCTGTTGTTCTCACCCATGTCTCTGAGCTTTGAATATCCAAATCTGCCTCTGAATCCTGTACAAATGAACAGCTGTTACTGTATAAGAAATGCACAGCTATGGAGCTTCCCTACACCCATCCTGCACATCCCTAGCTATCTTTCATATTGTTTTTCCCTCTGCGTGCCCCTTTTTCACTACTTTCCTAGCACCCCTTTTTCTTTTATTTTAAAGAAATTAGCACAAGTGTAAGTGGGAGTAAGCAGGAGTAAGCGAGTTTCTGCGATGCTAAGTGAAGCCTACACAGATTAAGCATCTGTATGGTTAACAGTGTGTTGGCATTGATTAGCGTCCCACAAACCTGCGCAAATCCACTTAAAGCCTCCTAAAACTGCTTTAATCACTCTGTCTCCATCAGCCACTGTTCTGCCTAGCAGCAAAAAAATCAGCACTGCTAAGTCTAAAACCCAGAGCCCTGTGACCTAGAGTCAGAGCAAAGTGCTACTACACCATTTGAGCTATAGGGATTGCTGATGCTTTTTCAAACATATCATTCAGTAGAGTCATTCAACAGTAGGAAAAAAATTCTGTAGAAGCAGTCAGGTTTTGTATATATATACATATACACATGTATATATGTATGGAGATGCATATAAATGGAAAAATATATACATAATATATATATAAAGAAAAAATGTATATATAAAACACACACACACACACACACACACACACACACATATATATATATATATATATATATATATATATATATATATATATATATATATACATATGCATTGATAATGTAGTGGAGTCATACCTCAGATCCATACCTCTCAACTTCTTAGTGCAAGAAATCAGGCCAAAGGCTGTCACAATGGGGGGACAATGGGCCGAAACTAGGGACATATTTTAACTATCGCTCTTATAAATGTAGAATGTTGCCAGAGTGACAGGATTTGATTCAGCATACATGTTCTGAAGGATGTGAGTTCTGAAACTGTAATGTATGTCATTTGCTGACAGAAATCCTCAGATCATCACAGTGATTTACCATGGAAACAAAAATAGTGAATCTGTGGAACACACCAGAAATATGAGCAATAAACCTGGACATTTTGAAACAATCTGGCCAGTAGAGAGGTGTGCTCAGAACCGCTTAGTGCAACAAATCTGGACCAAGCCTGACAAAGTGAGGGGAGAAAGCCATGAAAATGGCTTTTCACCACGCATTTGCTCTTAGCTGCTGTGCTACCCCAGCTCTGGTGACCAGCTTGTCGACCCTACCTGCCTTAAGGATACTAAAGCTGAGGAACTGCCCTCCATCTTTAAACCAACCCAAATCCTGCCATCCTCACCCTAAGCTAAGGACAATATAAAAGGAGAAACGACTCTACCTGCCTTAAGGATACTAAAGCTGTGGAACTGCCCTGCATCTTTAAACCAACCCAAATCCTGCCATCCTCACCCTAAGCTAAGGAACGGAATCTTTCTTGCCCTGTGCAAAAGCCCCTCAAGGACAATATAAAAGGAGAAAGTATGTGTAGTACAACTTCTGTCTATTGCAATACCACTGCATAAGTACCTGTTAGGCACTCAGCTAGGGCGGCCAGTAGCCAAACCCTTTCTTCCCCTGCTTACTAGCATAACATTCCCCCCTGTACCCTTTAGAACTAACTTATTTCCCTCCCTCCTCATATTTCTAGCCCTGCTATCTCTTATTGAGACTCTACTGTTGCTATACAACCTTTAGCCACTAGGTGGCACCTGTTTTTGCTCCTAATATTTTCCCTCTATCTCTAAACTTAACTCACAGATACACAGTATTCGCAACTTGTTGAATATAATTCCACTCTACTCTTCTGTCCTCTAATTCTATTCTGCCCACTATCCCTACTCTCTAGCCTCCTACCCCTAACCCTCTCTACCCAAACTTACCTTAGCAATCAGCTTCTCACTGATTGTACTCCTAGGATTCACTCCTACAGTGGCTCTAACTCTATTTCTCCATCTCTGTAAACATTCCTCCTGCTCCCTGTGGCCACCACTACTTTGATTCTTGCCTGTTCCCTTTGCCTCTTAACTCTCTCTCTTTTTGCACATTCCTCCCTTCTTCTCAAGTGTGGTTGTCCACCACAGGCTATATAAGAAGCACCTAACTGCCCTCATTACCCGCTGTAATGTGCTACTCAAATCTGATCTCTACCTGCCCCCACCTATCTCTCCCCTCCCCTTTCTCACTTAAGACCTCATTAACCTTATAAATATACCCCACCCCATGTGCCGCCATTTTTTCACCACGCATTTGCTCTTGGTTGCTGTGCTACCCCAGCTCCGGTGACCAGCTTGTGTAAGTTGTGACTGTTAATACCTCAACTGCCAAATAAGTGTTTTTCATATGATGTTGTTTATAATGGTATTATTTTAAGAAGAGGTGAAACCTGGTCAATACTGTTGCCTAATAACTTTGTTACCGGCTAACTGTGGTGTTGTTTGTTGCATGTGCTTTGTAATACTTATTGCCTGCTACGCAGAATGTTGTTGTAGTGCTGTAGAGTCATAGTATTTTTCCTCCTCATAGATAGTGATTGCTGCTCGTGTTTGCCTGCCTATTTCACAAACCAGCTACGCATTATATATTTTTACATGGGAAATGTGACTCATAGGTAGCGATTGCAAGCCGCATTTGTCTATTACTCTTTACAAACTACTAGGCATTATTTACATTTTGCCTGTAAGTGTGTCCGACCCTCATAGACAGCATTAAATACAGCTAGAAGAGCATTCGCGACTCATAGGAAGTGATTGTTGCTTGCAAATTGTCTAACTTTTTGTACAAACTGCTTGTCTTCACATATAATAAGCTTAAAAAGACCGTTCGTCACCCAGTGATAGCAATTAAAATTACCAAAGTGCATTGGCGACTTAAAGGTAGAAATTGTTGCCTGCAGTTGTCTAATTATTTTCACAAAACAGCTAGGCATTACATAGATTAAGCTTAAAAGTGTGTCAGACACCCAGTGACAGCATTTAATATAACCAGAGTGCACTTGCGACTCATAGGCAACATTTGTTGATCACACTTGTTTCACTTCTGTCACAAATTGCTAGGCATTACTTATAGTCTGCTGAAAAGTGTGTCCAACACCTAGAGAGAGTATTTAATATAACTGGAGTGCATTTGCGACTCATAAGTAGAGATGTTGCTCACATCTGTCTGATTTCTTTCACAAACTGTTAGGTATTACATATAGTAAGCTGTAAGTGTGTCCGACACCCAGAGACAGAAGTTAGTATAATCGGAGTGCAATTGAGATTTATAAGTAGTGATTGTTGCTCACATTTGACTGATTTCTTTTACAAACCGCTAGGCACTACTTATATAACGCCGATAGTGTGCCCGATACCCAGAGACAGCATGAAAAATAACCAGAGTATATTTGCGAAAATAATTGCCGGGTCCAGCAAACTGTAATCACTTTCAGCACCTGGAACGGAATACAAATAAAAATTCTGCTACTACACGGAGGGAGCCCAGCTCTTAAATTAATTAGAACATATCCTGCCCCCATACTACGTAGCTGTAGCTACCTGCAGGACATTTGACTGGGAGCTTAAGGTGTATACGGCTTATTTTTTTAAACAGGAAACACCAATTGTAAGGAGCGTGAGCCCAAACTAAGCCCTAGGCTTCTTAATACAGTCAGTAAAACACAGAAAATGGCAGTAGAGTACTTACCACACAGCAATCACTATCTGTAATGAGCGCGGACACTGAACAAGCTCTAAGCTTGTGTGTTAGTTATACAGCAAGCATTAAATGAAAGGTATAAAAGACTTGACTGTTCCTAGTGTATCAATAGAACTTACTTGGTGCCTAGAAACTGTGACATAACTAAATGAAATAATTCAAGGTGTTATTACACTTTCTACCAGTTTAAATACCTAGCCCTAGGCTATAAACTGTATTGCCTTGTCTGTATTTACGTGCTACTCTACATGATGTTTGCTAGATAAAGATGGACTAGCTCTTTCTGTCCAAAGGCAATTTTCAGTTGGTGTTAATGCTAGTTATTGCTTTTTATCTCACTGGTAACTGTGCTTTTCATCTTACTTATTTTATCACGTTGTTACTCTCTCCCTTTATGAAACTAGCAACTCTACCTGCCTTAAGGATACTAAAGCTGTGGAACTGCCCTGCATCTTTAAACCAACCCAAATCCTGCCATCCTCACCCTAAGCTAAGGAACGGAATATTTCTTGCCCTGTGCAAAAGCCCCTCAAGGACAATATAAAAGGAGAAAGTATGTGTAGTACAACTTCTGTCTATTGCAATACCACTGCATAAGTACCTGTTAGGCACTCAGCTAGGGCGGCCAGCAGCCAAACCCTTTTTTCTCCTGCTTACTAGCATAACATTCCCCCCTGTACCCTTTAGAACTAACTTATTTCCCTCCCTCCTCATATTTCTAGCCCTGCTACCTCTTATTGAGACTCTACTGTTGCTATACAAACTTTAGCCACTAGGTGGCACCTGTTTTTGCTCCTAATATTTTCCCTCTATCTCTAAGCTTAACTCACAGGTACACAGTATTCGCAACTTTTTGAATACAGTTCCACTCTACCCTTCTGTCCTCTTACTCTATTCTGCCCACTATCCCTACTCTCTAGCCTCCTACCCCTCACCCTCTCTACCCAAACTTACCTTAGCAATCAGCTTCCCACTGATTGTACTCCTAGGATTCACTCCTACAGTGGCTCTACCCACTCCGTTCACCCTGTGGGCTCACTCCGCTCTCCTACCCTGCCCCCAATTCCCACCCGCCCCCAGTGTGTCTACATTTATACATTCTAACCACACCCCCTCCTCCAATTAACCAACCCCATACTCAAAACCTGTTAATTGGTTAATCCCACCTCGCCCTCAACTTCTACCTAATCAACACAACTGAAAAAAATCCCTGCATAGCAACCTGAACACTACACAACTACAATGCCACCCATTACTACTCTAAAACACATAAAACCCTTACTACTACTCTTACTCCTTCCTATCCTAACTGTACCTTACCTAATTACCTTCTACGAGCACCTTAATTCCCTAGACTTTAGCAACCCCAGAAAGCAAACTGCCACAACTCTAATAATCCCACATAGCCAAAACAATACATCCTGTACACCAAAGTACTCATCAGCCAAATTTCATAGACTTACCCACATCACATACTACAGCTCCAGAGCCAGAAAATCTCAAAGTCTAACATGTAAACTTTTAAAACTCATTATACAAACACAAGTACAATCCCTAATAGATGGGGACATTCATCCTAATCCTGGCCCAAACTTCACCCCTGCCACAGAGCCCAACTCCCCAACTTCTAGCTATACAAACTTGACTACAAGACCTCACAACTCTCTCCTGATAGCCCATCTCAATATTTGAAGTATAAATAACAAACTTGCCCCCCTGCATGCCCTCATGGATGTACATTAATTTGACATCATCTGCCTCACTGAAACATGGCTCAAGCCATCAATACAAGAGAGTGAGGTTATTCCTCCCAGTTATAGTATACTACGACTAGACCATAATACTAAGAAAGGAGGTGGTGTAGCCATTCTATATAAAACTGGACTACATGTAACCTCAATAGACTCAGAACCTCCCTTAACTAGTAATGCGGAGGTACTTATTTACAAGATTCAACTCAACAAATGGAAATCTATATATATTATCTGTATCTATCTCCCTCCAGGCAACAATATCAGCACCTTAGAGGCTATCCTAAGCTGGCTATCCACCACCTACCCACAAGAAACGATAGTACTCTGAGACCTTAACATAAACTGGAGGTGCTGTACATCTGAGCATCCTTCTACCCACATCAACCTACATGGTTTTTCTCAAACCATTACATCTCCCACTAGATTTAATAAACTTAATAACAATGACAGCACACTAGACTGGATCCTTACAAATAGTAATCAACTGTCATACAAAGTAGGGACCCACCCTGAAGACCTAAGCGACCACTCACTCACCTTCCTAATCAGGTATAAGAGTGAAATTCCAAACACAACCATTTATAAGAGTATAAGGTCTAACAAAAATTTTAACCTCGACAGCTTTCAACAAGAACTCATAGCTTGTGACTGGTCACCCCTGAAATGCCTACCATTAGAAGAAACAATCAAATACTTTAATTCCAAATTCTTAACCATACTTGACTATCATGCCCCAGCTCGTACAATCAGATGTTGATCAAAACCAGCCCCATGGCTTTCCAAAACTACCAAACAAAAAATCCTCCAAAGAAACAAACTCAGGACCACCTGGCTGACTACTAAATACCCCCACAGATCAATTAAAGTATAGACAATTAAGAAATGAAACCAAAAAAAGCCGTTCTATCTGATAAAAGAAACTTTTACTGTCACCTACAACAAACCCACCAAAACAAACCTCAAAAATGCTGGGCTGGCATCAGCAAACTGATACACCCAGGTCGCTCAGTCATACCCAACCCCTCAGGCTCTGAACACAATAGCCCCAACCAAATTGCCAATTCTTTCAATACTTTTTCTACAGACACCATTCAATCTCTGGCCAATCAGCTATCCCCTGACACAACATCTTCTTCCCCCCATAACACTAACAATCCACCACTATTTCAATTTCGCCCTGTTCCTACATCCCTTGTCCGCACCCTAATACAAAAACTTAAACCCACCACTCTTGCTGCAGACCTCCTACCTGCAGAATATCTACAAAAAGCTGCTAAAGCCATAGCCTACCCCATAACTATCCTTATCAACAGAACTATCTCTGAGGGAACCATCCCATCACTCTGGAAAATATCACATATTATCCCCCTGCACAAAGGTGGTAACTCCATTGATTTATCTAACTACAGGCCCATAGCCATATTATCCCCTCTGGCAAAAATCATGGAGAGGTGCATTCATAAGCAGCTGTTAAACCACTTACTAGATAACAACTTGCTATCTATCTGTCAACATGGCTTCAGACCATTTCACAGCACCACCTCTGCTCTCTTATCCTTCACCGACTGCATCAATAAAAATCGTAATAATGATACACTATCCTCAGCTCTCTTTATTGATCTGTCAAAAGCTTTTGACATGGTCAACCACCAGCTACTCATAAACTTACTCAAAAACTTGTCAATAGCTCCTCCTGCTATACAGTGGTTTTAATCCTACCTAAAAAACAGGCAACAAGCCGTACTATGGCAGAATAGCCTGTCTTCCCACCTCCCAATTACCCTCGGAGTCCCTCAAGGCTCCATACTTGGTCCTCTCCTCTTCTCTATCTTCACAAATGACCTACACTCTGTAATACCTCAAGCCACTTATATTCAATATGCAGATGATTCCACATTAATATGCTCAGCCACGTCACCATCACAACTACAGTCTCTTACCCAAAACGTGTTTAGCATAGTTGAGAAATGGCTCCTTGATCGGTCTCATTCTGAATCCAAAAAAAAAACAAAAATGCTATTATTCACACCCAGACGTAGAACCTCCCCACTTAACTTTAATGTTACATCAACTAATGGTACCATTATATCTCCTGATCCTACCACAAAACTTCTTGGGGTACTAATTGATAATAACCTCTCCTTTGAGCCCCATATTAACAACACTATAAAAACAGTTAACAAAAAACTGGGATCCCTCTATAGAATCAAACCCTTTCTGACCCCTATAGCCAGGACCACTATTGCCCGTACCCATTTAATCTCAACCCTTACATATGCATCCTCTATCTATACTAAACTATGTAAAAACAATATGAACAAGCTTTCCATCTTCTACAGTAATATTGCAAGATTTGCAACTGGGTCAGTCTACAGAACCCATCACTGCAACAATCTTAAACAACTAGGCTGGTTAGAACTGTCAAATCTAATTTTACTGAACCAACTCACAGTGGCCCAAAAGATACTGTACCAACCTTCAAATACTCCAATACATAACCTAATCTACCCCTACAATAACCTAAAGTCCCTGTGCTCATCAAACAAATTACTAGTTCAAATAAATAAAACCAACAATCTGGCTGGCGACTCTCTGTTCTCTAACGCAGTAGGAAAACCCTGGAACACCCTCCCTGATCACCTAACCTCCATATCCTCAGCTCTCTTATTTAAAACCAAACTTAAAACATATCTTAAATTTCACTGGTTATGCCCCTGTGCTAATCCAGACTAACTACTATATTTGCATCCTGACATTTCTCTACATACCAGCATAAACTAGTTAATCCTATACTAACAATACTGTGCATGTCACTATACTTACTAATAGTGTTCTATTTTAAATAACTATCGTATACTAGCAAACAACATATTTGTGACTTTATTGCACAATAGTGTACTTTTAGCTTACATAGTTTACTAGAAAATAATGTGTGTGTGACTTTATTGCTCAATTAGTGTGCTTTTTGCTTATATTGTTTTAAACATTTACTGTTTACTGAACTATTAATATTGTCCTACATTTTTATTCATCTTTGTACCTACATCCTTAGCTCTCTTTTAATAGGAATCATGATATTCATATGTCAAAAGGAAAGTAACTGTATAATAGACAAAAATTTACAATGTAACTATGTCTTGTATATACTATTCTGAAGTGAGGAACTTTTCTCCCCGGGCCTCCACTGAAAATGGACATATATCCAGTTGGACCAGCCTGGTCAACAAATGTAAAATAAATAAATAAATAATAATAAAATAGGGACATATCTGAAATACTGAAGTAGATAAGCTAACACAGTTGCTGCAGTAATACCGTCCTATTTGTCCTAACAAATATTGACTAAAATAGCACAAGTCGAGCACTCAATTACTTCTCACTAATTAGTGACTTAACGCCTCACATCATCCCACTGATGTGTCAAAAACACACAACACTTATGGGGGCCAGGCAACAGTACATCCTACAAATATCTGGACATAACATCACATTAGGGAAACTACACGCAGCTGCTAAGCATGTCACCAAGCACCATCCAAACTACACTCAGACTGACACACTAACCCAAATCTGCTATGGGAAATTATGCATGTATTTGTAAATATATCAAGGACTAAAGGGATGTAATAGCACTGAAAAACAGACACCAGTGTGAAAGTGCATGCCCACAATTAATTTCACTGCAGTCACACTGACATACCAGTAAGCCAAATGAACAGTAGAGTATAAGGACTGTGTAAACCAAAACATCTTATCATGTTTGCCACTCACACACTACCGCTATATGTACTGGCCCAATTCACAGTATAGAGTGACACCTGACCATGGGATGAGACATGTATCAGTCTGCCTGTACAAACCTATACAGCCAGTAGACCACCAAAAACTGGAGCAGCATGCACAGTCAAATAGAAAGGGAGCCATAACACATACATCTACCCCCTCCCTACACAGGCCAAATAACATTTAAACCCTACACTGCTACACAATCCTGACAGTCTGTCAACAATTGCCAGAAATGCACAGACCTCTCAACTGTTCAAAGTCCCACAGAATGTCCAGACTTTGTCCTCATATATAAGGCCTCTCACACATAACATGGCTGGCATGCTGAGACATCACTGGGATGGTATCAGGAATGAAGGCAAAAAATTATGATATACCCTACCTATCAACCTCTTACTTCAGACATCTGGACAGAGCCTGACATAGTTGGGGGACAGAGGCCCAAAAACAGGGGCATATGTGAAATATTGCTGATATAAACTGAGACAGTTGCTGGTGTAACAGGGTTTGTTGCAACATATCTTTTCTGAAGGGTATGAAGTCAGAAACACAAATGGATGACACCATTTACTGAATGCAATCCCCACAGTATGCTACTGATTTTCCAAAGACAAACAATGTCTGAGGAACACACCAAACACGAGAATCCAAAATTTGGCCATTCTGTGGATAGCCCTACAGTTGGGAGTTATGTCAACCACATAACATTGTCAGACTTAAAATCACACAGAAAAGCCATGTCCACACAAACCCTATTAAACTAGCATTAATTCAACTGTATAACAGCAATACTTACATTCTGTCCCTATGCCTGGAACATTCTCCCCTAGTTTGTTCGGCTGTCTCCACAGTTTTCCTTGTAAGAGGTATTTCCAACTACCCTCTGAGATGCTGTTGTTCACACACCTACATGAAGTTCTCTTCACAGGCAAGGAAAAGGGGCAACACCCACATGAAATACTCAGTTATAGAAGTGTGTTGACATGCCATTGGCTATAGGAATAACAGCACAGCTGTTCTGCATGCAATTAGCAAGTGGGGGACACCAATTGGTGCATAGCCTATCAGCTGCTCATGAGCATTACCTAAAAAAAGGCAAGTTGCTGCCTATGCAAAACAGTTGTATACCCTACATCTCAGAGAGAGAGAGAGAGAGACAGACAAACAAACCAACCAACCAACACATCTTAGAATCAAACCAACCATACTTGGAAAAAATAAAGGTAAGCATGTAATGGGATGCAGTAGGGGGTATGTAATAATGGCAAATAGGAAGTTCAACAAATATGTCTCAACAAGACTTGCTGTAGTGATATATTGCTGATCAGAACCTATGGCCATAGCATCTGGGTCTGTCTGCAGTGACATAGATCAGCTCAGGCCCCTGAGTTATCCCAAAAAAGGATGGCTCACATATGACTACTACTGGAGTGTGTGTTGAAAAATACTGGCTGTGACACTGCTAGGCCAGCTACTGTGATGTCATAGATATCTATATGTTATTGTGAATACAACTTTGATATACATGTTTGTCTCAGAAATGTGAGAGACCTATACAGGGTATTTGCATAGTAAACTACTGTTGCAGATGTATATATTGAACTGCATGTGACATACTGAGCTCATACCATTCAACTGTCCAGTTTTATGCACACTGAGCATATGTGTGCCTCATATTTGTAGTAATTTACTCATAGAGTTGTATTATGTCTGGCAAATCATTGGCAACATGTGAAGACTGACATTACAACATCTCCTTCTTGTTCTTTTGGCTGCTTCCATTAGGGTCACCACAGCAGATCATCTGTCTCCACGTCTTCTTGTCCTTTGCATCTTGCTCTGTCACACTAACCACTTGCATGTCCTCTATCACCACATCCATACACCTTATCATAGGCCTTCCTCTTGTCCTCTTACCTGGCTGCTTCATCCTTAACATCCTTTTCCCAATACACTCAGCATCCCTCCTCAGCACATGTCCAAACCAACATAATCCCACTACTCTGGCTTTGTCTCCAAACCATCCAACCTGGGCTGACTCTCTCACATACATATTCCCAATCCTGTCCATCCTCGTCACACTCAGTGTAAATCTTAACATCTTTAACTCTGCCATGTCCAGCTCTCACTCCTGCCTTTTTGTCAATGCCACCGTCTCCAACCCATATAACATAGCTGGTATCACTACCCTCATACTCATCGGTCACAAATCACTCCTGACACTCTTCTCCACCTTCTCCATCCTGCCTGTACTCTCTTCTTTACCTCTCTCCCACACTCATCATTTCTCTGAACTGTTGATCCCAAGTATTTAAACTCATCCACCTTCGCCACCTCTACTCCCTGCATCCTCACCATTCCTCTATCCTCCCTCTCATTCACACACATATATTCTGTCTTAGTCCTGCTGACCTTCATTCCTCCCCTCTCTAGAGCATATCTCCACCTCTCCAGGGTCTCCTCAACCTGTTCCCCACTTTCACTACAGATCACAATGTAATCTGCAAACATCACAGTCAACGGGAACCCCTGTCTGATTTTGTCTGTCAACCTGTCCATCACCAATGCAAATAAGAAAGGGCTCAGAGCTGATCCATGATGTAATCCCACCTCCACCTTAAATGCATCTGTCACTCCCACCGCAGAACTCACTGCTGTCACACCACCCTTGTACATATCCTTTAGCACTCTTACAGATTCTTCCGCAACTCAAGACTTCCTCATACAATACCACAACTTCTCTCTAGGCACCCTTTCATATGCTTTCTCTAAGTCCACAAAGACACAACTCAACTCCTTCTGCACTTCTCTGTACTTCTCCATCAACACTCTCAGAGCAAACATTGTATCTGTAGTGCTCTTTCCTGACATAAAACCATACTGCTGATGCCTAATCCTCACGTCCCTTTTTAACCTAGTTTCCACTACTCTTTCCCATAACTTCATGCTGTGACTGATCAGTGTTATCCCTCTGTAGTTACTATAGCTCTGCACATCACCCTTATTCTTATAATCGGTACCAAAACACTTTTTCTCCACTCCTCACACATCTTCACTTTCCAAGATTTCATTAAACAGTCTGGTCAAAAACACCACTGTCATTTCACCTAAATACTTTCATGCTTCCATAGGTATGTCATCTCGACCAACAGTCTTTCCATTCTTAATCCTCTTCATAGCTATTCTTACTTCCTCCTTGCTAATCCGTTGCACTTCCTGATTCACCATACAAACATCATCCAATGTTCTCTCTTTCTCATTCTCTTCATTCAATAGCCCCTCAAAGTACTCTTTCCATCTGTTCAACACACTCTTCTTGCTTGTGAGTATTTTTCCCTTATTATCCTTTATCATCCTTATCTGCTGCACATCCTTCCTAGCTCGGTCCCTCTGTCTGGCCAGTTGGTACAGGTAATTTTTTCCATCCTTATTGTCCAACCTTTCATAAAACCCTTCATATGCCTCATCCTTAGCCTTCACCACCTTTCTCTTTGCCATGCACCTCATCTCCTTATACTCCTATCTACTTTCTTCATCTCTCTGACAATCCCATGTCTTCTTCGTCAGCCTCTTTCCCTGTATACTCTTTCTCTGTATACTCCGCTGTACTTCCTCATTCCACCACCAGGTTTCCTTGTACTCCTTCCTCTGCCCAGATGTCACACCAAGCACCTTTCTAGTCATCTCCCTTACTAGCTCTGCTGTAGTTAACCAGATATGCGGTAACTCTTTACTGCCACCCACTGCCTGTCTTAACTCTTCCCTGAACTCAATCTCAGAATCACCCTCTTTCCATTTCCACCATTTGATCTTTGGTGCTGCTTTCACACTCCTCTTTCTCTTCTTGATCACCAACATCATCCCACAGACCAACATTCCATGCTGCCTAACTACAGTTTCATTGGGGATCGAACCATGAATGACTGCATGCAAAGCGGACGCTGTAACCACTACACTATATATCATGGTGTGGATGGGAGGAGAACTGATGTAGGAGTTATCCTGGAGAAACAGTCACCACTTTACTGTCTCCAATATCTTTCAAACTGGCCCTCCTGCATAGGATATAATCCACCTGTGTGCATTTTCCTCCACTCTTGTATGTCACCCTATGCTCCTCTGTCTTATTAAAATACGTATTCCCCACAGCCATGTCCATCCTTTTTGCAAACTCCACCACCATCTCACCTTCTGCATTCTTTTGCTTAACACCATACCTACCCATCACTTCCACATCCCCTCTGTTCCCTTCAACAACATGCCCATTTAAATCTGCTCCAATCACCACTCCCTCAACCTTGAGTACAGTCATCACCACTTCATCCAACTCACTCCAAAGTTTTTCTGTCTCATCAATTGCACACGCAACTTGCGGAGTATATGCACTAACAACAGTCATCATTACACAATCAGTTTCCAGCATCATAAACATCATGCTATCAGACACTCTTTTCACCTCCAAACACACTCTTGGCATACTGTTCCTTCAGGATAACCCCTACAGCATTTCTCCTCCAATCCACACCATAATAGAATGATTTAGACCCTACTCCGATACAGCCAGCCTTACCCCGCTTCTATCTGGTCTCTTGCACATACACAATATATCAACCTTCCTCCTGTCCATCATATTAACTAGCTTTGTTCCCATGCCAGTCATACTGCCGACATTAAAAGTTCCTATACTCACTACCACACTCCTAGCCTTTCTCCTCTCTTCCTGCCATATGAGTGTCGGACATATTCCAGGGTATGTCTGTGACTGCAAAGGCTACTGTGCTATCAAATGACTTAAGTATGTTACAGCAATATTAAGAAAGTGTCACAAATTTTGGCCCATCAGCCCCCCATGTAAGTGTGGCATCCTCCAGCTGTCCTGCTCTAACAAGTTCATAGGTTCATAGGTAGGTACTAGGTTATCAGCCGTAAGGCCTATATAAGCCTTGCCAAAAAAGTTCCCTGGCTTTCACCACCCAAAAAATTTATTTTCCTGCTCTTCTGTCTAGCAGAGCCACAGAAGTGATCTCCAGGGTGAATTTCCTATTTCCCATCCATTGTCGAGATTTTTCTTAAAGAGGGCTAATAAGGAGCATTGTTTGACATGAATGGGTAGTCTGTTCCAGAGCATGGGAAGTCTCTGGGGCAGGAATCTATCCCTCCAGCATGTTCTGTTTAATGTGGTGGCAAGGTTTAGGTCCCTGGAGCATGTGGCTCAGAGAGATTGAGGTTTCTTTAAGTGTAGCATGTCCAACAGATCTGGGTTTGACATGGCTTTGTATGTTAGGCAGAGGTCACCTCTGAGTAGGCGATAAGCGACCGAGTAGAACTGGAGATTTTTGAGATGGTCTGCGTATGGCATCTGTTTGAGGCCAATATTCCTCTTGGTGAGGTATTTCTGTGGCCTTTCTAGTTGTTGTAGATGTCTTGTGAGGTATATGCCAAATGGGGCGTTGTACTCTATACTGGGTACAATGAACGATGAGGAGAGGAACAATGACCTCTTTTTTTCTGGAGGTGAACCCCTTTGTGATGAGGTGTGCCATGTAGAAGCATTTCCTGACTACTGTGGCAATGTGATTATCAAAGGAGAGACTACTGTCCACCTGTGTCCCAAGGTCTCTTATCACATTTTCAGTGTTCACTAGGCTACCAGCTATCTGGTAGTTCATAGGTACAATGTTTTTTTCCCAAAGGGGATGACAATGCACTTCTTGGCATTGAGCTTGAGGCCATGACTTTGACACCAAGCATCAGTCTCAATGAGGCCACTTTGTAGAATGTCCACATCATTAGGCGATTATATAATGCACCTAGTTTGCAGTCGTCTGCGAACTTCATTAGCCAAAGATCTGCTGTATTAGCCTGAACATCTGCGAAGTAGATGCCAAACAGGCGAGGAACCAGGACTGAGCCCTGTGGTACTCCACTTGTCACTGGTCTGAAGTTGGATTTGGAGTTGACTAGTTTCACTGTGTGGGTTCTGTCAGTGAGCCAGTTGGCCACACATCTTGTGACATAGGGATTTATGCCCAGTCTAGTGAGTTTATCTATAATTCCAGAGTGGAGGATGGTGTTGAAAGCCTTGGTGAGGTTAAGATAGGCTGTGTGCACCACCTTACCCTCATCCATGGCTCTGGTGACTACTTCAAAGAAATCAATCAGGTTAAGGAGACATGACCTACCTTTTACAAACCCAAACTAAGGGAATCCAGAGTTTGGAAGTTACCTATGTCCTTGTTTATAAGCTCCAAGATGATAAGTTCCATGGCCTTGCAGACCAGGCTCATCAGGCTAATGGGCTGGTAGTTCCTGGGGTCTGTGGTGGCACCCCGTTTGTGGAGTAGGATAACCATTGCTGTGCACCATTCTGTAAGCACAAAGCCTGAAGTGATGCTATGATTAAACATGGTACTTAAGAGGGGTGCCAATTCATTCTGTAGTTCGTGCATAATGCAGCCTAGGATGTTGTCAGGTCCCATGAATGTTGTGTTCTTGGCTTTGGAGAGTATGATCTTTACTTGTGCAGCAGTGATTACACGGTCTTTGCATTTTTCCTGTATAGTGATGGGCCCTTTGGGGGGTGAGTGGAGGTGAAGTTTGCACTGAACCTATCTGCTAGGATGTCAGCAATATCAGTTGATTCTGTATATCTAGTGCCATTGTGTTTAGCTCAGAGCTGATCTGAGTGTCATAATTGAGATTCTTGCATAGCTGTAGAGTGCTTTGTGGTTGCCTTTAGAATCAGTGGTGATTTTATTTTCATAAATAGCTTTGGAAGATTTTATGAGGAATCTCAGCTTCTTACTGAGGCTCACCTGGGAGTTCCTGCATGATGAATTTGTTTATGGCAGGGGACCACTATATTGGCTTGCTTTTTTTGGAGGATAGCATCTTGGTTCTGTTGGGGATGATACAATCCATGCACTCGTTTATGTGGTTATATAGTGGATTTGTATAGGATTCAGCGGTTTTACCTCTATTTTCCATCTGTATGGGTGTCGTGAAGCTTGCCACTTCTGTCTTAAGAAGCACAAAGTTGGCTTTGGAGAAGTTTTTTTTACAGTGATTTCCTTAATGGGGGATAGGAGCAGGATATTGATGTCTATGGTGATTGTGGTCAGATCTGAACAGCAAGAAGTTCACCTTTGGTGTGGAACATCAGTTGCCCATATTGGTAATGACCAGGTCCAGGATATTGCTGCCCCTGGTGAGGGTATGGACAAGCTGATCCAAGGCACTGGAATTTATGAATTCCAGAAAGCATTGAGCAAATCAGTTAGTACATTAGTAGTTTTCCTAGTTGATGGTGGGGTAGTTGAAATCACCCATTATTAGGGTATTGGGCTGTACCTTGATATTACCAAGTATATAAAGAAACGTGGAGTGGGCATCCTGGAGCATGGTCAGGGATCTGTAACAAGCTACAACCTGGATTACAGTCTTGCCCAGTGTTAGTTGCAGTTGGATAATTTTGGATGCATTATGTTGAGCAACTAGCCTGGAGGTGTGGATATCCTGAATGAATATGGATACGCCTCCTCCTTTAGTGTTTCAGTCCAGGCAAGGTGGCCGACAGGTGTGGTATGAGTTATAGCCTGGTAATGGAGGGGTGCTCTCTGGAACCTTGAACCAGGTCTCCATCACTGCACAGATGCCGATGTTCTCCATTTTCAGGAGTGCCTCGAGTGAGTGCATTTTGAGGTTTAGACCTCTAGTATTGAATAGCAATACCCTCAGATTTTGCTTGCTTATACCTGCTATGGTGTTGAGTTTGTCATTTGACCCTTGCCTAAAAAATGCACTATAAAGGTGGCAAGAGCCTTAGCCAGTATCTGGAATCCCAGGGTGATAGGAATGACTGAGCAGTAAGAGTGTAAATACAGTGTGCCATACTGACATACAACAGAAATATATATTAGGTATTACCTGTGCCCATATATGTATGAGGAGGTGTACCTGGCTGCCTCATAATAACAGACATGGGATGCAAAACATCATGTAAATAAACTGTATATGTTGTACACATGTGTACTCTTAGTTTCTGTGCATCCAACAGAGTTAGATTTCTACAGCTACTGGATGTTACATTGCCCTGACACAGAGATGGGTACTAGAATAAGCATTATTATCAGGTTGAAATTGAAGAGGCATCCAACTGTGTTATGACCTGGTGCCCATGCCTACTACAAACAGCTATATGACCACCTACGTAACTGTATGGACTCTGCAATACCTTCCTTGTAAAACTTGTCTCCACCAAAGTAGAGTAATCCTCCTTTGCTGGACAGCAGCAATACACAAACCACATAATTGGTCACTATATTGGCTGTACAGGGCAAAGTAAGAACAGGCACCAACTTGGCAGCATGTCAACCTTTGTCTGAACAAGCATATAAGGTCACAGATGGATTACTGTAAGGCTAACTATGAATACAAATTGGACACATTCACCAAGGAAAATCACAAGGACATCTTCACATATGTCTGCAATCTCAGAGGCAACAACCCAACCCACCCGGTAATGGTGGTCAATCACACCACATACACACAATGGCTCACCATCAGTACAGGTGGATATGCAGAGCACCCGCACCCCTCCCCTCATCATCAGGGAGCAGGTGCATACTGCCTAATCAAAGTCAACAAAAGCAAGTCTCAATGGGACCTGATAACATTCCTGTCTGCTTCCTACATGAACTCAGGCATATGCTTCCAGCTCCACTACACACTGTATACAAGCAAAGCCTGAGTGCTATTGACATCCCATCTGCAAGGAAGATGGCTACTGTCATCCCTCTACAAAAACGTGAATGATGAATGGTGGTTTATGCAATGTGCTGGCCCTCAATGGGGGGAGCATGGCACATCAGGACCAAGAGTGCAATGCAGGTTCATACTGTGCTGATAAATGACAAAGGTATGATGTGTTTGTAAGTGGCTAATGATAGGCAATATTGATATACTGGCTCTGTAAATAACTCTGGGCAATGTCTGAGTTCCTGTGATGTGTTTCCCTGTTTAAGTCTTCCAGGTGGCATACAGCATCAGCCAGCATATGCTGCAGAGGAGAATGCAGCTATCAATGAAGCAATAATCCAGCACCATGTGGTGCTGTTTGGCCGTAGCCAACAAAAATCTGTGGGAGAGACTGCCATGTGGGATGATCTTGTCCATAGAGTTAACACCTTGGGCCACCATGGCTGCACATACGATCAGGTCAGGCATGGGGCAACTGACCTGATACATCGTGCCCAGCAAAAGGCTGCTGCCGTGACCAGGGACTGTACTGCTACAGGTGGGGATCCAGCCACACAGGCCCCATTTATGGAAACAGAAGAGCTTCTTGCCATCCTTGGGCAAGCCCTCACACAACAGCCAACACATGAAACACAAGTCGTGGAGGTGGGTATCACCTAGGCAACAGGCTAGGAGTGCCCAGGTAATGCCACAGTGCACATCAATTTAATCATGTATCAGTCATACTGTCTTCTATAGAGTTTCTAGATGCATATGCCAGTTGAAACTGCATTTGTGAGTGGGGTTTAGTAATGCACACAAGTGCACATCTTTGGTGAGGGACAACAAATTGTGTACTATCATAGCTTGTACTGTACCTGTGCAGAAATGTAACATTCATCTTGTACCAATGCCAAATGTGAGTCTGCTGACAATACCTCTCCTCCACACCTACATAGGTACCTCTCATCTGCATGTGGGACAGCAGCCTGAAGTCCTTGAGTACAGGGTTGTCCTGTTGTGGCTCACCAGTACCCCAGGCATGTTAAGGTCATGCATGTTACCATGCACACAACTGTTACTCTCAGCCATATGGAGATATCTGCATGCTCACTTGTGGTTGGGTTAATTGCATTGCATCACAGTGGTCATCACAGGGGTCTATTTGCTGGAGATGTAACATATCTGTAGCATACCTCACAACCTGTCATTGCAAGAAATCTGGACAAAGACTGAGAAAATTGGGGGGGCAAAGACCCAAACCTGGGGACATATGTTATAAATTAGTGTTATACAGTGCATAGAAATGGTGTACACACACCTGTTAGAATGCCAGGTATTTGTGATATACAAAAATAAGAGCACAATAAAACTTTTCCAAACCCTTCCAACCTTTCATGTGACCTATAACCTGTATAATTCAATTCTAAAACAAACTGTTAGGGGGAACAATTATGACACCTAAAACACTTACAAGAAGCTAGATGCATATGTGTGCACAGACTGAAGCTAATACTGTGTTGAAGCAGCTTTAGATACTATTACAGCATTATGTCTTCTTGGGTACACACCTGCCATCAATTACAGAGACATGTTGATTAACAGCAAATAATGGTCAGCTGCCTTACCAGGATTATCCTAAATTTACTAAGTTGCCTGCTACAGCAACAGCCATAGTTTGCATACAGCTTACGATGCAGCAAAGGGATCTCATTTGTGAAAGGTATCAGCCCAGAGAAGGGTACACGCATATTTCCACAGCATTGCATATACCATGGAACACAATGAAGACAGTCCTCAAATAGTGGTGGAAATATGGGGCAACAGTGATATTGTAAAGAACTGGTAATCCCTCCAAATGTGTAGAAAAGGCAAGACCCAAACTGGTCATGGAGGCTGCCAGGAGACCTACAGCAACACTACAGGAGTTGCAGGAATCTCTGGCAAGTACTGGCTGTGTACTACATGTGACAACAATTTCCCATATTGTCCACATGTCTGGCCTATAGGGTAGGTTTGGAAGATGGAAAACAAAAAGGTACAGCACAGTGGGTAGAAAACTTGAAACAATGTATTTGAGTAGCTTCAAAAAACAAATGGCATACTGGTTTTGGCAACAGCCTTCCTCGGTGCACTGAGAAAGGCTGTTGCTGAAACTGGTATGCCATTTGTTTTTTGAAGCTACTCAAATAAATTGTTTCAAGTTTTCTACCCACTGTGGTGGACCTTTTTGATTTTTATTCATTGCCTTGGTTGATTTGGACCGTGCACATCTGTACGTGCGGGTGTTTGTGTTTGGTGCTACTTGGAAGATGGAAGCCTTCTCACACACAGAACAATATCCAGGTCTGGAGTATGTCTCAAGAAAACTACATCAGGTTTCCCAATTGCATGTGAGGAACTGTGTCATGATGTAATGAGACCAAGGTTGCACTTTTTGGCCACAATACCAAAAGGTTTGTTTGACACAAGAAAAACACTGTGCATCATCAAAAGAACACCATCCCCATGGTGAAGCATGGTGATGACAGTGTCCTGCTTTGGGGTTGCTGTTCATAAGGCAGAAATGTTCCTTTAGCCAAGGTGGAGGGGATTAGGAACAGTTCAAAATACTAGTCCCTTTTGACCCATATCTCCATGTGTCTGCTAGAAAGCTGTGGATGGAGAGTACTTACACCTTTTCACACCACACAACAATGACCCATACCATACATCAAAATCCATAAATGAATGTTTTCACCAAAAGACAATCATTTTGGAATGGCCCAGCCACAGCCCACACATACATCCAATAGAAAATCTGTGGAGTGCCCTGAAGAGGCCTGTGCAGCAGATATGTCCTTGCAATCTGACAGAGATGGAGGGAGTATGTAAGGGAGAGTGTACAAATATTGCTATGTTGAGATCTGCCATGCTGATACACACTTTCCCAAGAGGATTGACTGCTGTTATGAAGTCAAAAAGTGCTTTAACAAAGTATGAGTTTAAGGGTATGCCCAAGTCATGCAACCAGCCTATTGTATGTATTTCAACTCCTACATGTTACCCCTAACAGATGTGTTTGTTCTTCAGTTGGATTGCCAGGTTATAGGTCACATTAAGGTGGAAAATGTTATCACATGATTTCTGTGGTCTCATGTTATATATATCAGACAAACCTGGAATTATAACAGGGATGTCTGCACTTATAATATCCACTGTAAGCTTAGAAGGTTGTTAGTATAACCGGTTCTGTTATAACATACATATACTGCAGGTTTTGAAGTGTGAGACTCAAAATATGTCATTAATTAGTAACACCAGTCCTCATATCATCCCAGTAATGCGTCAGACAAACACAAGATTTATGAAGAACAGATCAGAAATATGAGTCACACATGTAGACATTCAGCAACACTCTGCACAGTTGAGAGGTATGTTCTGTTGGAGTTGCCACTGTGCTATATAGATGAACAGCAATTATGTGTACATGGGTGCAGTGTGTGCTACTTGAAGGCCCATCACCTACTAACACTACTCACATATCACAGAGGTGTATATAAGTAGTAACTTTAAGTGGAAAGGGCTGCACTGCATTATGTTGAGGGCCTGTCCATGGTGTGTATGAAGATGTCTGACTGTGTTGTTAATGTCACCAGTTGGCTATTGTAAGGTCCGTGTAATGCCTGCCTGCCACCTCACTTGTATGTGTGTGCATGTGTGTGTGTGTGTGTGTGTGTGTGTGTGTGTGTATGTGTGTGTGTGCATGTGTGCACGTGTGTGCATGTGTAGCAGCAAATGGTATAGTGCAGGTATTAATCTGTCTTTCCCCCACAGGTGGTCATGGTGGTTGTGGTCCCGCTCACTCAGAATTTGATGTCAGTGTCTCTGCAGACTCTGGCAATGATGATAGTCATATTCAGGCACAGGTGGTGTTGATAGGGGCTGAATCTGTGCCATTGGTTGGCATCCCACAGTCATCCACAATGTCCCTGCACACAGTCACAATGTCCACACATGCCCCATCTTCAGCAGCTACAGATGATGGACAGTTGGCAGGTGGTGGCATGGAACAGGCTAGTGTGGTGACTATTGCAGGTTTTAGTGTAGATACTGGCCATAGCCAGAGTGCAGCTGAGGTCCGACACAGGTAGAAGGAAAAGGATGCAAGTAGGAGGACTGCTGCTTGTCAAGCTGCTGTCACAAGTGCCACAGTAGGTTTCACCAGATGCATGTTTTAGGCTGTCATGGATGCTCTGCCATGTAGTGAATGCAACATCAAACAAATACTTAGGGTGTTGGATGCAACTCTTCCTGATTTACTTGGCAACATACATGACCTTGTTGAGGCCACATGCCAAAATACTGAAGTCATGAATACACGGTGGGGTGAGAACTTGGCAATCCTCCACCATGGCATGTCTGTGCTAGTGCGTATGGTGGGATATGGGCATTGGCCATGTGGACGTAGGTCAGCACCAACATCAGCTGAGAGTCTACTGGGCTGTGCACCTTCACACTCCCATAGTGGCAGTGACACCAGCACTACCGAAGGCGGGTTTCTGTCCACATCATAACAGAGCAGACCATGGGCATGTGGTCCTGCCCAGTCCCATAAGGGATATGGATCCAGCAGACAGATGTCACTATCAGGAAGCAGTACTGCATTAGGCCTTGGCCCTAGTGGTGCCAGTGAGACCCCTGGCAAGAACAGTTCATGTGTCCTTGGCCACAGGTCAGATTGCAGTGGCATACATTTGAGTTTCAGACTTCTTACCCTTCATAGCCTAACTGCCACCGCAAAGCCTGCTGTGCTATCACTGTGTGATTCTGTAGGGGGTAATTCCACATTGCTGACATTTGTGAGCCTTTATCAGACATTTCTCTCTGGTTTTCTACAGCTGACTTGCTGTGTGGGTGTGAGGTGTGGGTATGGGACCCCCACACTGACATCCTTGTCTGTGGCCTATGACCCCTGTTAGTTGCCCCCACGCATATACTGCAGTGGGATTTTCCACCTTGGGTACTACTGCATAGTGTGGGGATGCCAGTTTTGGGCAGACATTTCCTGTTGTCCCACATAGCTCTCAGTTGTCTGCTGCTATCCCAGTAGGCCACCCCATTCTCTTGAATGCATGCAGCATTACCATAGATATGCTACCAAAACAATCTAATCCATTCATTTGTTGTTAAGAAGATTGACTTACCTTATGCCTGCAGCAGTTTTGTGTATGTTGCTTGAGGGCTGCCTATGTTGGATGCACGCAGTACACTGCTTATACATGGTAAGTTACAGGTAATGTGTTATCCATTTTACAGTGTGTGTGAGTCAAAGAGAGGTGTCAGTCCCTGGGGTCCCTACAGTGTCAGTGTGTGTGCTATGCATTGCATCTTTTCCAAGGCCTCAGCATACTGGGCACACCTCCATCTGACTACAGGAGCAGGCTTAGGGGCCTCCTCCTCTAAGTCCCTCTGTGCCTGTGGGGACCTTGGCAATGGTGGTGGTCTGTATGGCCCTTTCCTGTGCTGTTCCTGCTGCAGCTGTTTCAACACGATCATATTGTGTAGCATGTCACATACTATGAACATGTGTGCACATGTAGCTAGAGAGTACTGCAAGAATCCACCAGATATGTCAAGGCAGCAGAACCGTGACTTGAGCATCCCAAATACATGCACTATAATGATCCTGGTTTGTGTCTGTGCCTCATTATGGCATTCTTGTGTGGGTGTGTGTGCATTTCTAATGAGAGTCATCATCCTCAGCTCCAGTGCATAGTCAGCATCCCCCAGTAGATGACCATACGGGATGTCCCCACTAGCAAATACCTGGTACAGCTGTGATGAATGCCAGATGTGGGAGTCATGATAGCTTCCAGGGCTGCAAGCACACACATTCATGATAATGCCCTGGGCATTGCACACAACCTGGCAGTTGATGGAGAGGAATCCCTTGCGGTTTATGTAGACCCTACCCTGTTCACCAGGTGATGCTTTGATGTGCATGTGCGTGCAGTCTATCTCACCCAGTACCTCTGGGCATTCTGCTACATGGTGAAAGAGACATATATTGCTGGTCCTCTCCTCATAGGTGTTGGGAAGTAAATGTGCTCTCCGGCATGTGGTAGTATGGCATCTAGGAACTGGTGGAGTACCATGGATGCAGATGTCTGTGAGACCCCCATGATGTCCTCAGTAGGTCTTTGTAAAGTACCTGTAGCTAGTATTCTTAAGGCTACACATACCTTGGTATCCACTGGGATGGGTTCCTCTCTGTTGGTTCTAGGTCTGAGTTGAGGCCGGCATAGCTTGATTTGCTGAAGTATGTCTCTGTCCACCCTGTAGCACTCTATTATCTCCAGATCATGTAGCCCCTGGTAGGTTACCCTGGGTCTGAACACTCTTCTCCTCCTCCTCAGTCTGTGGCAGTTGTCAGCATTATCTTCCTCACCACCCTCAGCCTCTAGCACATACTGATGGATCAAAGCAATGGCAGCCCCTAACATTTTTCCAGTTAAAATTCCCCCACATGTGTACACCAATGGTGCAGAGTTTGTGGGAAAAAACAGACTGTAAGGTGTTCCATAGTTTATACTGTTGCGCTGCATCTGCTGTCTGTATGATTGGATGACTATGATACATTCCACCTGCCAGCTATGTAATTTGTTCTTAATTGCATTTATTCTGCTATTTTCCTTGTTTTCCTTTTTTTTCCTTCCAATTTCCTCCCCTTTTACGCCTTGAGCCATTATGCACAAACCTGGTGTCTAAATGTAAACAGTCCTGCTATTTCCAGTTTTTTTTTTTTTTTAGACCAGGTGTGCGCCATGCAAACCCATTTAGCTAATGTAAACACTAAGAAATGGCCCTCCCTGGACGTGAACACGCTCTTCATTTCATGGAATAAGTCAATACCGCCTCAGACATACCCCTTTGTTTAGCTGTGCTTAGCTAGGCTTATCTGGGGACCATAGAGCTCCAATGTGCTTACACCATACATGACACACACCCTTTTCATGTCTGTTGCTCCTCCTGCTTACATGATCGTGTTTTAGCACCTACATGGTTAGGTGCAGTTTGGCACTTAGAATATTTTTGTGATTCAGTAAATTTCCCCTCATTTGGGGTCTATATTACGTTATCGAATCCCGGTAACATCGAACCCCAGAAGACTGACATGTAAAGTGCGAACTATAATAATGGTGAACGTACAAAACTGCGAAACACAAAATGTTGAAGTGTTATGGTTGGCCCATCTGTGGTATAGCTCCATAATGTAAGTGTGCAATAGTTACAGAACTTAGGGTTAGGGTGCGGGTTAAGGTAAGTGCATAGATAGGTAATGTATGTAAGGTTTATTGTAGGGTTAGAAGTAGGGTTTTGTTAACTGTATGTGTGTGGATTATTTGTTTTGTTTGGGTATATGTCTGTAGGGTAAGTATGCGATAATTACTGACCTTAGGCTTAGGGTGCAGGTTAAGTTAAGTGCGTAGGTAGTAATGTATGTAAGGTTCAGTGTAGGGTTAGAAGTAGGGTTTGGTTTGTGTATGTATGTGTTTTATTTATTATGTTTGGGTATGTAGTATGTAGCGTGCGGTGGTGTTGGCCGACTATGACAGTTCGAGATTTGAAAATTCATGGTTTAGGGGGTACAACTTATTTGCAGTTCGGGCTATGTGTGTTGGTGTTGTGGTGTTCGATGTTACGGGTTTTCGATAATATAATATAGACCCCTCATTTGCATACCCCAGTGCTTCAGTCCATAGTTACTGCACTACCCCAGAGCCTTTCCCCTTAACAACCACTGTTCCTTGGTATTGTTTTGATTCTGCATGCTATAGACTATAATGGCAAAATGCAGATTTTGCTTAAAATTGAGTTTTCACATTTTTTTTAATTTTTGGCACGATCCCGTTTGTGCGTCGCTGCCCTATGATAAAACGGCTGAGATCGGCCAAAAAAAAAACCTTTTATTTTTGTAAATATTTAACACTTTTCCATGCCATTGGCCATATATTTGGCCATTGACATGCCTAAAGATTATAATACATGCTTTTATTTGAGCTATCATGCCTCTGTTTTAATTTTTGCATTTAGTATTTGTCTAGTAGCTGAATACATTTCTGCAACTAACACTATTATTACATGGATGCCTGCCTGCTTGCTGAATTGCTAATTCACCTCATTTGCATGATTTTCACCAGCAAATGAGGTAATTAGCATTATGCAGTGGTGTCCGTGCAGGAATAGTGTAAGCAGGCTCGTGCACATCAGAACAGTAGTTTACTCGATCGCTTGGTGGCCATATTCCATGCAGGAGCAGCTACACTGTTTCTGCATGGAAAAAATGCTTATTGAATCCCAGGGAATATCTTCTTCTATGATGAGAAACTTTATCATCAGATTGCAGGTGTAGCGATCGGTACACCCATTGCTAACACCTATGCTAACCTTACTCTTAGCAAATGGGAGGAAACATATAATTATGGTAGACCAGAGAACTTTAGATCTAAACTCACTTTTTATAAATGTTTTTTGGATGATATGTTTTTGATATGGCATGGCCAGCAGGATGAACTTATTGAATTTGTTCAATTTTTAAATCAGATGACTGAGTTTTTAGAATTTTAAAATGAGCTCTTCTGAAGTAGAGATTAATTTCTTGGATATTAAATTAGAATACAGTGGCTCTGAAATCAATACTACCATTTACAAAAAGGCTATATGTGCAAAAAGATATTCACACAGGACAAGCATGCATGCTAAGCATACATTCAAAGGAATTGTGAAGATCCAGTATCTGCAGCTAAGTAGGTTAAATACTGATACTACAAAATGTATAAACAAGATGACTGAAATGACGACTGAGTTTAAGGAAAGGGGTTATGATATACAAACTCTGGATAATATTAGAGTGGATGTAATGAATGAGAGAAGAGATAAAGTGAAACCCTAGTTCTTTGGTCACTCTGTGTCTGGTGTACATTGTCATAATGATGAATCTAATTTAACTTTACTTTACTTAACCGCTTATATTAGGTGTGCTGATGCTGTTAAAGTAATAATAACAAACAACTGGGGTATTCGAAAAGCACTGCCAGACCTTAAGCAGTTTATAGGGATGGACCCTCTTTTGCTTATAGAAATTGTCTAGACCTGAAGAGTCAATTATGTTATAAATATATAGTTTTTAGTAGTCGGTTTAAGTCTTACAATAAGCCCAAAACTTCAATTGTTCCTACTGTAATGCGATATGTAGTGACAGCACTTTTACACATCTAGAAAGAAATATGTATTTAAATATACTGAGACATGCAACACTTCTCTCAATATTTATCTGGCTACCTGTAAGAGCTGTATGGGTTTCTATGTAGGTAAATTATATAGGAAACTTAAAGATCAAATTATTGAACATAGGTCAGACGTGTAGGGGTATTATGACCAAAGCTTTAGCAAAACACTTGACTGAAAATGGCATCCAGCATAACTTTGTTTTTAGAGTAATTGACATACTCTCAAAAAATCTGAGGGGTGGTGACATGAATAATAAATAAATTAGAATTAAAGGAATATGACTGGATAGTGCGTATGCAAGCAGACCATACATTAGGAATAAATAAAATGGTTAGCATTAAACTTGTGTTAAAATATAAACAGTTATGTTTAAAATGAATGTATTATTTAATATAGTTTTGTATATATATATTGATTTAGGATTAATTTTATATTCCATGTTTTAATTGTTTTTATTGTTAATTGAATAATTAATGCTAGTCTGTAGTTGTGTGATTTTTGCATATTGTATTTAACTGAGCTTTTTTACTCGTTATTTTGTACTACATTGAAGAAGGATTGTATATCCTAAAGCTTTGTTGTTGAATAAAGTGTTTTAGCATCGCAGAGCTGCTTTTCTCTTTTTCAATATTCTAGCAAGCCCTCAGATATTGGACAGGTGGAGGGCGACACACTTGATCAGGGTAGTGTGGTTGCTGCGGCTTCAGTGTCAGTTGACTCTGGCTGTAGCCAAAGTGCAGGCGAGGTGCCATGCAGGATGCTTGTTAGGGATGCTCATAGAAGGCATGCTGTGCAACCTCCACCTGATCCTGGTGTGTATGTGCCAATTGATGCATGTTTAGGGCCATCATGGAGGTGCAGGCATGTTCCATTTGGGTATCAAAGGATGTGCTAAGAGCATAGTTGTGGCACAGGGTGATATGTGGGACTGCCTCTGTCTTGTGGCTAATTCAATAGATCGGATGAATGACATGATGGAATATGCAGTGTATGTGATGGAATGTCTGCTGGGAGGGGATGGTATCCATATTGACAGAGGTCAGCATCATCATCTGATGCTAGCCAACGTGGCCGTGCCTGATCACACTCCTGTAGTTGCACTACTTCCACTACTCCTTCAGTGATTGAAGTGTCCACACCCAGATGTAGTAGGCCATGCGGTTGTGGTCCTGGCCATATTTACGAGGAGATCTCATCCAGCAGACATTAGTCATGTTTAGGTGGCAGCAGTGGATCTGACAGTGGGCATGAACGTGTGAGAGCAACTCCTGGCAGAAGCAGTTCTCATGGTCAGGGATGACGACAATGAACTGTCACCTTTACCATGCAAGGCTTATACCTGTCTGACATTCCAGGACTTAGAGTTAGCACAGAGGTTGTCTGTGCTCTTGTAGACATTCACACACTCATTTCATCTTGAGTGCCCACACACACACACACACACACACACACACACACACAAAACACCCTGTGCAAATTATGATAATTGTTTCATATCCTTGATGTTCTATCTTTTGGACTGAGGAATACATAAGTCATTTGTCTGATGCCCAGGGTGCATAGCTGACCAAGTGCTTAGTATATGTGTGTTTGCGATGCTCTTTTGAAAATTGTACTGCTTTCTTACAGGTTTTTGTAATGTTCGATTCTTTGATGCATGAGGCCTATTAGTTGATTGAGCACATCTATTGACAAAAGTCATTGCTGTACAAATCACCCACCTTCTACTTAGTGGCATTAGCAAGTAACAGTATGCAAGGATATGCCATTCATTTGTGATCTTAGACATTTATTTCCCTCGTCCAGGTTCAACACTTACCTTGGAAGCCCAGAAGTAACAAGCATTTTAATTCAGGACTAAGTCTGTGTGATGCTAGAAGTACGCAGCCATTTCATGGGTAAGTAAAGGTCTGTGAGCATTGCCAAGCATCACTGTTACTGTATGTATGTGCATAGGAGTAAGGTTTTAGCCCTTAGGTTGTGAGTATTTGTGCTATCTGTTGATTCTTGGCCAGAGTGAGGACATATTGTCCATGGCTACAACTGCCTACACCCACAGTGGCTGACTCCTCATCTGAGTGTGGGTGTGGTAACCTTGTCAGTGGTGGTGGGATGTATACCCCTTCCACATGGTGTTCCTGCTAAATCTGTTCTCTCAGGATGATATTGTGAAAGATGGCCCAGAGGGTGAACATTTCAGAACAAGTATGGAGATTCCACTGCAGGGCTCCCCAGATGTATCTAGGCAGTGGAGCCATAACTTCAGTAGCCCAAACACACACTTTCTTGTTTGAACATGTGCCTCATTATAGCATTCTTCAGTTGGTGTGTGTGCATTTCTGATGGCATCATCAACCATGAGTCCAGTGCATAACCTGCACCCCCCCCACCAGTGTATGACTCTGTGGGATATACGCCCCTGGAAAACCTCTGATAGAGTTGAGAGTTGTGCCAGTTATGGGAATCGTGGTAACTGCCTGAGTTGCCTGCACACACATTCAGGATGATTCCCTTAGTGTTATGAGTTAATGGAGTAGCAGCCCTACCTGTTTATGTCCACCCTTCCCAGTTCCCTGGGGGGTGCTTTAATTTCAATGTTGGTGTAGTCTATGGCACATAAGACTTCAGGGTAGTGTGCTACAGGGTAGAAATCCTGCATAGTGGTAGCTCTGCCCTGGAGTGTAAGAGTAAACTGTATGTAATCACTGGCAAGTTGTAGCATAGCATTAAGGAATTGACATAGGATCCTGAAATGATGACTGTAACTCCCCCATCATATCCACTTTTTGTCTCTGGAAGGTTCCTGCAGCTAATATTTTAAGTGATACACATAACTTGGTCTCCACAGGTACTGGCTCTCCTTGGTTTACCCTTGCTCTCAGTTGAGTATGATGGAGGTTGCAGAATTCCTGTAGTGTGTCTCTACCCAACCTGTAGCCTTTTACAATTTCCACCTCATGCAGATTGTGTAAAGTTAAATGCGGTCTAATCACCCTTCTTCTTGTCTGAGGTCTGTTAGCAACAACAGTATAGACTTGGGCCTGTTGCACATACACATGTATAAGAGCAGCAACAGCCCCTAACAATGTTCAGTGTAGAGCAGTTTCTGTGGCTGTATTCCAATAGGATTTGGAATTTGCAGGTAAAACCTGAGCTGAGCGTACACTATTGCTTTATAGCTTGATGAATAGCTTCTCCAACTTGGATTGGTTGATTAGCATACAATTCACCTGGTTGTGCAGTAATTAGCATGCCATGATGTTTACTGTGTTTGCTCAGATCTACATGGTGTGTAGAGATGTTTACTAAATACAAAACTGTGCGCCACCATATGCATATCACTCCACGATGCCCATACAGTCTTAGCCACCATGGACTCTTTATTGAATCCAGACCAAAGTCTAAACCAACTTTATTTGTACTACTGAATATTGCAGAAGAGATAAAAGAACTAGAAGAGGGTTATTTAGAAAAGGGAATGAGCAAATTAAATAAAAATACATGGAAATTGTAGGAAAAATACATGAAGAATAATGTTCACAATGAGGAAAAGTGAGGTTTAAGGGAAGACAGGAAGTGAGAAATTTGTGTAATGTTGGACTGATTATAGTTACAAAGAAAGAACAAATATGTTATGTATATTGTATGCAAACAGAAAGAAATGTTAATATGTTTTTTATCCTTTCTGTTCATGTATGTTTGCTTATGTCTGAATAAAGGCATTAAAAAAAGAATATCACAGTAGCTCCATTCCTTAATCCAAAGTGTCATAAAAAACTTGTCTCAGCACCCCCATAGCCACAGATCCCGTATTGTCAGTGAACATGTCCATATTTTTACTACATACCCAATTATCATGACAAAAAGATGCCATTAAAATCTTTCAAAAATTAATTAGTTTTTCTTTTCTCATCTATGGACCCTGAGCTACTTTTGATTTTTCACTATCAGTAGTACTACCAGTGATCTAATGAAAGTGTTGTCTTTTCCCTAAAGCTTCTGCATGCAGAATTGCACACAACAACAGTGACACAACATTTTCCATTTTCTTTTTATCAAGATACAATCCAAACACATTATAAACAACATCCTCCTCCAGCTCTAGGAGGACTAATTTCCTAACTTTCTTACAGAAAGTCCCTGAAGTCAACAAGTTTGGTTCTAACAAGACCCATCTAATCCTTTTCCACTGGTAGGTTAGGTAATGAAGACTCTGAATCTACCTGCAAGAATGGATGGCCTACATTCCTAACTCAGCGACTGCATAACAGACAAAGAAAGATGCCCTCAATGTGAAAGGCTTTGGCTTAGAAAGCATTTTCCCATCTCTGTGGGCACTGAAAAGGGAAATAAGGATGAGAAGTAGAAGAGAGGGGTGAAGGTAACTTCGGGACATTTCCTGCAGGAGTGTTTCAATCAGTATTCCACACTAATTTTTCCCCTCCCAATATCAATGAGAAACAGTATACAGCGAATTACTCTATATGTCCTCTGTTTTTCTTCCCCTTTACTTGCTTTAACTTAAATACCAAGATACCATCCTTCATTTATATTCGTACTGTTCTCTATTTATGACATATGCAAATGTATATATTTTGAATCCTCACAACCTCTGTCCAGAAGATGGGACTCGAATTCCAGTTTTCTGGTTTGTGTCACCAGCGTATATCCTCCTTCCAATATTGCCATGCTCTACTCACCTTTGACTGGCATGGCAATGCTAGCAGTAGGATACCTATGCCCTACACATCTTTGACAGGCATATAGGTATATAACAGGGTAACCATTTGAAATGTCTGGACCTTCTAGAGTAAGTCCAGTTGTTATATGTAAGTTCAGGGAGTGTGGGTGTGCAGGGAGTTTTCCCTATTCTAAAAGAACTTTAAAGGAGAAGAGCAATTTTCAAAATTCACTTTTCTCCTGTGTCTTTGTTTTTTTTTTTTTTTTTGACTTGTAGGCACTAGATATTTGAGTGCCAACATTTCAGTAGGAACCTTATAACAAACTCAAGATGCCTTTCCAAAAATGACAGCTAACCCTTCAACTTCTGACAGCATCAGCCAATGATTCTGAAATGGCCATCAGACTAATGTGAATACATAACATAAACATTGAATTAAACAGAGACAATCAGCTGAGAATATTCAACTAAATGTGAAAAAATTAGGCACATAATTACTATATAAAAAAAAAGAGCTATTAAATTGTCACATTGGCAACAGATTACTGTTATAACCTTACAGCGAATGCTACCAGCATAGGACAGACCCATTCTCCATTACACATATGGGAATAGTGTCATGGGACTTGGTAATTCACTTAAAACAAGACACGAGTTACTGCTTTATTTATACTGCATTAACAAGCATAGTGTTCCTGCAGACCAGCTCAGTTAACACAAGAGTACACAAGGCATTGCAAATCCTGCTGATTGATGTTATTCAAAAAACTGGAAATTACTGCAGCAAAACTGAGGGAGAGGAGGGTGAAGACAGGGACAAAGAATAATCAACCATACAGACAACCCATTATTAATCTTTTAATAATCTCTGAAGAATTAGTTACTGAACTAAACAGCCCCCTAATCTTCTATGTGCAGACTTTAAAATACAAAATGTTTTCCCACAGATTTCATACACATTTGTGTAAAATGCATCCACAGGGATTTCAGAAAGTTTCTTTCCTTCTTTCTTTATTCCCTTATTATTGGTAGTAGTAGCAGTAATAGACATGTTAGTAGTAGTTATAGTACTAGTAGTAGTAATAATGGTAGAAGTAGTAATAGTTGCAATAGTGGTAGTTGTAGTAGTAATAGTGGTAATACTAGTAATAGTGGCACAAATAGTAGCAATAGTGGAAATAGCAGTACTAATAGTAGTAATAGTGCTAGAAGTAGTAATAGTTGTAATGGTGGTAGTAGTAGTAATAGTGATAGTGATACAAATAGTAGCAATAGTAGTAGTAGTATTAGTACTAATAGCAGTAATAGTGGTAGAAGTTTCAATAGTAACATTAGTACAAGGACTAATACTGGTAGTAATAGTTTTATTAGTAGTAATAGTAGCAGTAGGCATATCCTTTGTAATACCTGGAAGATAAAAGGCAGAATAAAACAGTTGGACTCTTCACATTACTTTATCTTTGAGCAGGCACATCACTTTGAGAGTGGAGTATGCTACAATACTGACTCAATTTTAAGCCTCCTGTCTGTTTGCAAACAAAAGAATATACTACAGATACATTTTCTTTTTTTTTAAATCTGGTCTAGCATGTTGGGTTACATTGATATCCATTTTTCTGGTCTAACATGTTGGGTTATCTTGATATCCATTTTTCTCAGTTACTTCTACCAACCTCAGCCCTCAGCTTTCCCATCCCACTTTGTGCTGTGTTTCCCTTTGCTTATATTTTCTCAGCCAAAAGCATGCATACCAAAAAAGATAATAGCATCAAATCTGACCTCTACTTTTTAAAGAAATACTAATTCTGCTCCAGTGAGACAGCTAAATAGGAATTCTCACACACACACACACACACACACACACACACACACACACACACACACACACACACACACACACCTTCACGTGCGCACTCACACACACACACACACACACACACACACACACACACACACACACACACACACACACACACACACACCTGCATGCGTGCACTCCCACACACACACACACACACACACACACACACACACACACACACACACACACACACACACACACACATTTGTGTATGAATGTCTATGTTCACTCACACATACACACACACACACACACACACACACACACACACACACACATACATAAAAACAGAAAACTAGTTGAAGAGGAAGGACTGCTCTTGATATTGGCATACCAGTTACTAAAATGGGCCATTGTAAGATCTGTGTCAAAGATCACTTTTCATTCTTATGAAAGATAAGAAAAAAGGATTTAAGCTAGAATTGCTTGTTTAAACCACAGTTTATTCAGTTAAAACAAGAGATGACTGTTTTTGACCTCGTCAGAGCTTCGTCAGATTTAAGGTATAAATAGTAATTTTTTTTCTTATTTAACAGCCCATGGATGCAAGTTAATTCATTTTTATTAAGTTAACCCAGCCAACTCATAGCTACAGTGAGTGAAAGTAGCAGTTGTATATATCTGTTCTTTTTTCTCATTTCTGTTATTTATATCCCTTTTACTCTACAGTCCAACTACGTACTGACCTGGAAGGTAGATTAGCTGATTGTTTCTGGCATCACTTTGCAACCTGCTTCTCTGACTCTTCCCACTCCATTCACCTTTGCTTTCACTCAAACTCACTCCGCTCCCCTCCTCTACCCTACCCCCTTTCCCAACCATCCCTGCATACACTAACTTTATACTCTATCCTCCTTGACCACACCCCGTCTCCACCCAACTTTTTCCATAACCCTCCGATCATCAGACATTTCCTCCTCATCCTAATTTTTGCCTATCCTTCTACAGGCTCTTACATACACCCCACCGCCACCACCACTTCATACCTAGGTAATCATCTTTTCACCCAGTTATCTCACTTAGGCTACATCATTATGTCTATCCAAAATCTAAACTACTTAAACAGCTTCCTACTTGTTATACTTCTCACACCCATTCTCACTCTTACCTCTTATTCTACATCATATCACTGCAGACTCACCTACTGTCAACTTTCACCAACCATAGCCTACCCCCAAGCTAACTACTCTACCACCTACTCTTACCCTATAACCCCTTCAATCTTTCAACTCTCAGACATTTCTCTGCTTAGACTGAAGATATTCCAAATTCCTACACCCCTCTTAAACCTAAACTAAAATTCTACCTCCAATATAATTACTACTCTTATCTCAAATTAGTCTTTACATATCTGCTACTATCAGGTGACATTCAGAACACAATGTCTCCTTTTCAGCTCATCCCTCTCACCCATTAAACCCCACTACTAATACTAACTCACACAATTTTCATTGCTGTTCCACCACAAATCTTTCTTTTCTATCCATAAATTTTCAAAGCATTATGAATAAAATCTCCCCATTCCATGACTGGATCTCACTACACACTCCTGTCATTCTTACCCTCTGTGAAACCTGGCTTAAGCCCTACATATCTGACTCAGAATTTCTTCCACCAGGCTATAACATCTTCTGGCAAGATAGACTTTAGAAAAAAGGTGGTGGGGGTAGCAATCCTTTACTCCAATCAGCTCTCCCTTCACCCTCTATCTATTACCCTTCCTGACTTCCACCCTGCTGAAGTTCTCATTGCTACCTGTAAACTAAATAACAAAAAATAAGCAATTGCTTCCATTTCATCCCCTCCAAGTAACAACATCCCTATCCTAGAGCTCTTCCTGTTCTGGATCTCAAACTATCAATTACGAAACAATTATCTTTGGCAACATTAACATTGACTGGAATGTCCCTAACACTGACTCCCCTAGCACCTCCATTAATCTCTATGGCTTCTCCCAGCTGATATCTACCCTTACTCGCCTGAATAAACACACAACTCTGGTCCCACACTATACTGGATCCTTACCTCCAACTCAAATTCCTAACACAGCCCCTCCACCATACCTGATTCCCTCAGTGACCATCATCCCATCTTCATACTTTGACACTCTCGCTAACTTCACAAAACCCAGCAATACAAAAACTGCCGTAAGTTCTCAAACTTTAACCCAGACACTCTCAACCACTCACTCTCTATGATAAATTAGTCCTTCCTCTATGATTTCCTCCTCGAGGAAGCTGTTCCATCCTTCAACCATATTTTTCTAGAAACATTTAACTCCCTTGCCCTCACCAGGAAAATAAGAATCAAATCCCACTCTGCCCCCTGGTTAACAAAACACACTTATCAACTTATGAATAAGGGAGATAGTGCATGGAAAAAAATGGAAAAAATCAAAATCTGCCACTGATTTTCAATCCTATAGAGAGCTTCAGAACCTTACTAAAAAGGGTCACCCTTGACAGAAAGAACTATTTTCAATTACCATTAAACAATCCTCAATCTAACCTCCAAAACTTCTGGCAATCAGTTAATAAGCTATTACATCCCAAAAACATAGAATAGCCACAGCTCTGCTCTCTTTCACCAATTCTATTGAAAATTCTCGTGACAACAACAAGTTAATCTCCTGCTTGTTTCTAGACCTCTACAAAGCCTTCAACACAGTTTCCCACCAATTGCTTTGATCCAAACTATCTACCCAAATCTCTCCAACTTTTCTCTTCACTGGTTCTCCAGTTACCTCTCAAACAGCTTCCAAGCAATTTAATGGCAATCTCAACTCTCTCCCTTCCTACCAATACAAACTGTGGTACCTCAAGGCTCCATCCTTGGACCTCTTTTATTCAGTATCTTTACTAATCACCTATACTCTTCTTTCCTACTCTCTTCTGTTATCCAATAAGCTGATGATTCCGCAATCTTCTCCACCTCAGACAATATAACCCACCTCCACAGCCTCACCCAAGAATCTTTACACTCTGTTGAAAAATGATTAACTTCCAATCAATTGTTGCTTAACCCAAAGAAAACTAAACTTCTGTTTCTCCCTGAATCGGATCTATATTATATGTTCGAAGTTTTATAAGTTCGAACGTTAAAATATCGAATTTAAATGTTTGAAGTTATAAAAAACTTCGAACATATGTAAAAAAAAAAAAAAAACTCAAACCCAAAACTAACGGTTGTAGGCAGGGGGCAAGCCCCCTTGCACCCCCACTCTTTAAATATACCAACTCCGAGAGCTCACTACAGTGCAATAAGGGAAATCTTTCCTTTATCGCACTATAGTGCAGTCTGGGAGTCAGTATATTTAAAGAGCGGGGTGTGTGGGGGCACAGACCCCACGTGGGGGGTGCAGGGGGCTTGCCTCCCTTTCTACACTAGTCAGGTAAGTTCCGTTTTTTTTTTATTATATGTTTGATGTTTGAAACTTCAAACATTTAAATTTGATTATTTAATGTTCGAAGTTTTCAAACTTCAAACATATAATATAGACCCCCCTAAATCTCTCCAACATCATAAACATACCTTTACTGTCACCTCACTTAACAACACTATCATCTCTGTTGAATCCCACACTAAATTGCTAGAAGTCATTATCGACGGCCAATTGAAATGTAATCGCCATATTCAGCAGTGCATTAAAAAGACACATCAAAAGCTAGGCCTCCTATACAGGCAAAAAAAATTCCCTACAAATACTGCTAGGCTCTCTCTTGCACAAGCTTTCCTACTCTCCACCCTACTCTATGCTGCCCCATTCCCACTAACATCCAAATCAATCTTCTGTCTAAGCTGGAATTGACTTATAATAAAATAAACAGATTCACTGCTAACCTACCCTACCACTCTCACCATTGCCTAGCTCTAAAACCCTGCACTCATTAGAATTTCCTCATCAACTCCTACTACCCCAGCTTCTCCGGGCTCACTCCATCTTATGTGAACCCTCCTCCTGCCCCTTTCTGTCCACCCTCATTCAGCTTTATACACCCAACCGAGATCGCTGTAGTACTGAACAACATCTCCTACGAGTGTATAAGTCCAATAAAAATATTGGTAAACTCCTTTACAGCTGCTCAGTGGCAAATGCTTGGAATAAACTTCCACTAAATGTTAGACAGATCCCATATCCATAATCTTTTAAAAGCACTCTAAAGGATACTATCCAAGTGTCTTGGATATGCTCTTGTAATGACCCTACATAATCCATTTCTCCTCCTCAGATTACTACTGCAGCAGCCTTTTTACTGCATTTCCCTCTCTGCCACTGCTCCATAAAAAACTGAGAGCTAATTGAACCTTTTAGCCTTACAATACCTGACAATAAATTATTGTATGCAGCTCTGCTTACCATTGTACATAGCTCTATTTCAAAAAGTTATTATTTACTCTGAATATCTTTTTACACAGACTTGTACACTGTAACAGTCAATCTATCTGACTTTTTTACCATATTGTTTTATCTTTCTCTTAGCTGATTTGTAATTGTATAATTGTCTTAGATGTTGTTATTATTTCTGTTTTATTGACTTCTGTTGTTATTTTTACTGTTCCTGGAGCTTTTCTCCTTGGGCCTCCACTTTTGACCCAGTCGGCCTAACTCAGTTAACAAATATCAAATAAAATAAAAATAAATAGTAGAAACAAGTACTATATTACATGTTAAAATTATGTATGACTTACATAGTAGTAACTTACATAGTAGTAATAAGTAATATATAATGTTTTCCATATAAATAGCCATGTGAATTACAACAAATGCTTTACTCTAAGAGTACTGAAAAAGTTCACATTCAATGACAGTTATTGGAACAGTATGCATCTTTATTGTGATTGGTGCTGTTAACTCCTTACTTGAGTAAGTACAAAGTAACTGTATTTCTGTCCGTTGATCAGTATGCTAGGTATCATTTCAAATAACAATGTAGGCATCAGATCCTGCACGTGTATTATGTTAATAGGGTCTATATTAGATACTTGAGCATTTGAAAGTTCGACTACCATATGGTCAACACCATATGATCAAACTTGCAAAAGTTCGAATATCTAATAAAAAATATATAAATTACACAAAACACCTACCTGAACACTCTAAGCAGGGGTCAAGCCCCTCCTGCACCCCCCTCTCTTTAAGTATACCAACTCCGAGATCGCACTACAGTTTAGAAAAGGGAAATCTTCCCATTCTGCGCTGTACAAAGATCTCCATTACGTTTGAACATTCAAAAATCCGATCATATGGCGTCGAACATATGAGATTTGGAATTTTGAATGTTTGAACATTCAATATAGACCCATGTTAATGTAGTATATATTGAAACAGAGGACAGTGAGACTATACTCTGTGTAAAATGGTGTGATGGGAGAGGGGAGGAGACTCATGGTTAACAAAATTCAAAAATAGAAGTCTGCTGCTAAGGGCAGACCTGCAATTATGATTTCACAAACCCTGTGTGAGCCAAGGAAGTTTCAAAGAGCCAAGAGATCAAAATCTCATCAGGACTAGCATTAAGATTATCTAAAAGAAAAAAAAAAACAAGTGTGAAGATGTGTGTGTGTGTGTGTGTGTGTGTGTGTGTGTGTGTGTGTGTGTGTGTGTGTGTGTGTGTGTGTGTGTGTGTGTGTGTGTGTGAAGAGTCCCAGGCTCAGAAAACAAAGGGGAGGGGAAATGTCAGAGATAGGTCACACATAAGGTCAGAGTCATGCCAAACCAAAAACTATGTAATATGTATATCCATCTATCTACACACACACACACACACACACACACACACACACACACACACACACACACACACACACACACACACACACACACATGGATCCCTCTCATTTGGTTGAATGCTGTTTCTTGGACAAATGCAGGGACCATGATTTTAATGTTGAATGTATGGATAGTTGAGCAGTGAAAATGTCAATGGTGTCAAATGTCAAAACCAGTAAGTAGAGTTGAAGGAGTGAGAGTGTTTGTGTGTATGTGTATGTGAATTAGGTTAGGGTCAAGTATGAGTGAAGAATAGATGTATGTTTGTGTGCTAGTTTGTGTATTTTAGGACTAGGGTCAGGGTTAGGTTAGGGGATAGATGTACTGTTGTTTGTGTGTTTGTGAACATTTGCCTGAGTGTGCCTCTGTGTAATGATAGTGTTATGGGAAGCTTTTTAGAAAGGTAAGGTGTATGGTTAGGGCTGAGGGAAGGGCAGTGTAAGGGATAGAGTTAGCACCCTTGACTGAAGAGTAATAGTTGCTAACCCTAACCCTAATGCTGCCCTTCTCTAAACCCTAACCATACACTTTATCATCCTGAATAGCTTCTCGTAACACTGCCAGTATTCAGACAAATTTGAGGCTTGTATTATGAGGGGTTTTAGCGTTAATATCAGGAGAGGAAATAGTTTTCCTTTCTGAATATTATTGCATCTAGTGTTTTTTTTTTTTTTTTTTATGTTCGGTATTGCATATGTTCAACCTGTTTTTGGTGGTGTTTTTAAATTGACGTTAAAGCAGTTCACTCATACATAGTAAAACCAGATAGATAGATAGATAGATAGATAGATAGATAGATAGATAGATAGACACACACATATAGATATAGATATAAATATAAATATATATATATATATATATATATATATATATATATATATATATATACACACAGAAATAAACACATGTACACATATACATCTTTATAAAAATGGTGAATGTATATGTGGTTGTGATAAGTAAATATATGTGTCTCAGCTTGTACTCATCAGAAAATTATTATTTCAAAATGCTTTTAGCCATTTTTTTTAATAAAGTGAGAGGCTTCCTCAGATCTCATTAAGCTGTCTTGTACCTGCATGGTAATTCGTGCTATTGATCAAACATGTAATATGAACAGTTTAACTTGACATTAAATTATTTCACAGATATCAAATATAAATGCAAGCATTGCAATGGAAATAAAAGTAATAATCAAAAATCTAACCTAAATTTCTCATAAAAAAAAAAATAAAACAAACAATTAAAAATATAGTGCCAAACATAAAAAATGAAAATTAAAAATTAAATCTAATCATAGACATGAAATACTATGCCTATAACAATAACAAAAGAAACTTGTATTAGGATAATTGTGTTTTAGTAAAAGCTGCTATGTTCCAATTTCTTTAACTCGTGTATTCTCTTAACGGAGCATGTCCAATTGATTCTGGGCTCCCAATAACTTTTAAGTCAAATCTGCCCTTCAAGTTCTTTTTTTCTGTAGCTTTGCACTCAGATTGCCTTGTAATGAACTCAGACTGAGTCTGTCAATGACATGAAAAACAAACTTTTTATAGTAAATCAAATAAATTAAATAAGAAAGCCGAGTGCAGCGATGGTAAGGTTAAAATACCAACATTTTATTTCCAGTGGGTGCACACAAACGGATGAGCACTTTCACAATAAATGCTTCTTCAGATCCATCTAAAAAACCCCAGAAGTCTGCTCTTTATATATACGTGAACCAATCAACCAATTGATAAAAATACTCATCTACATTTGAAATATAAAAGCAAATGGCTAATAAAAATATATATCTAAATATTTATATATATAAAAAAGCATACATGTAGCAACCCTATATATAAAAAACATCAAATCATAAACTACATAATATAAATAAATAAAAACATACAGAGATATGCAGTCAGAGATGCAACTATAAATAATTAAACATAAGCAAACCACACTATATATGTCAAACTCCACAATACACAACCTTCGAAGGAGAATAATAATTGTAGAAAATCTAAATAATTTTATCTCCTGTGTTACTAATACTATGTGTACTAATAAGTGCAAACCAGCATTGGGAATAAACAGCGTGGATGTATAAGTAGCATCCAAATTATTTAATGTTCCTACGCTGTTTCAACCTAGGTTTGATCGAAGCTCAATCATTCAGACCATGGCCCCTGTCTGTCTTTAGTGTGATGATCCAATCGGTCTCCTTGGCTTCTGTAAAATTCTTGATATCACCGCCCCTCTTATTGACAATAATAATCTCTAATACCCGGAATAAGAAAGTGTGACCCCCGTCATGGGAGACCACATGTCTCGCTAGAGCATTATGTAAAGTGCCCTTCTTCATGTGGTAAACGTGCTCCCTCATTCTGTCCCATAATGGACGGTTGGTTTTCCCAACATAAAAACTTGGGCAAGCCTGACAGGTGGCTAAATATACCACATTGGATGTCATGCAATTAGCATCCACCTTAGTAAGAAAAGTAACATGATCATCCGGATGGATGAAGACCTCACTGCTATCTATAAAAGAGCAGAAATTGCAATGACCACACGGTTTGGTGTGTCCAGTATTCGTCATGGTCCTATCAAATCTAGGATAGCATTGCGGTCGCTTCAGATTACTCTTGTTCCTAAACAAAAAACCTGGTGTTTCCCCCACAATATTCTTCTGATCGTCATCTACAAGGAGAATATCCCAGTGCCTATTGATGATTTCCTTTTAATGGGGTAAATCAGAAGTAAAGCATGTGGAAAACTTAACAGGTCTATAGGTCGTATGTGTTCCAGTCACCTCATACTGGCTTCTAGGTCCAAAATATGGTGAACCCAGAGTGGTACGTAAGGTTCGTGCCTCCTCTAAGTATGAGTTAATCTCACCGTCACTGTATCCCCGAATTGATAATCTATTCCTAAGACTTTCTAACTCCGAGATAAAGCCATTGTTGGTAGGGTTAAGTCACGAGGCTCTAATAGCTTGTCCTTTCATAATGTTCTTAAAAACAAAGGGTGGATGCAAACTCAACCTTAATAACAGGGAGATGCAATGGCAAGCCTTACGATGGACTCCCGTATTAATCAAGTTGTCTGTTAGTCTCTCAATATATAAATCTAGGAAATCAATCCTGTCTGCTGAATGATTCATGGTAAAATTAAGGAATGTAGTTAAACTGTTCATGGTTGTTAACATTGATTCCAACTGTGATGATGTCCCATCCCAGAGAACGAAAAGGTCATCAACAAACCTTCTATAAAACACTACGTGTCTGCAAAATAAATCATCCTTTTTATAGTGCCTGAAGACTTGAGCATGTCTATATAGTGAATTGTTGAAGTTCTTAAGCCTTATGTCTGAGAGGTGTTTGGTCACTCTTATCTTGACATTGTTAATAGCTGTTCCTATGTAGAATGCATTGCATTTTGTGAAGCTTGCCCTGTGTACCACAACGTTACTATTGCAGTTATATTTGTCAGTGCTGACATATTTCTTTTTCAAGTTTGGACATATAAAATAATTCATTTGGCTCACAAATGCACATCATCTGCAGCCTGGTGGGTTCCAAATAAATGCTACTACCTATAGCTCTGGGAATGCATTAATTTCTTTTTCATTTTCTACCCAACCTCTAATATTTACACCTTTTTGATTAAATGAAGGATGGTTGAAGATCCTGTACCTGAGTAACAGATTGATTTTCCGTTACGATAATCCAGTTTTTTTACCATTTTTCTTTTTTTTACATGTGAATCCTTGGGATACATTTTTGTGTTTTTATCTGATTGGCCTGAGGGGTTAATGTTTTAAAAGTCTTTCATCTTGCTGGTATAATAGAATTACATTTTGTAATATTCCACTCTTTTATTCAGAGCTTCCTTATGCCTGGCTGTTCACCTGTGGCTGAAAGATTCAGATTGCTTCTAAAACCATCTAGAAATGCAAATCTGATACAAATATATTTTTTGTACTTGCTCTAACTATTTCAGTGATATTTAACTATTATGTACTGCATTTATATATTTGACTGAATTTATCACTGTTTTTCAGCCTGCGTTTGTTAAAGAAACTGCATATACTGTACTGCTCTTAGGTTGTTGTTTTAACAGTACCCTGCAAAAGCTGTTCTGAGTTTGCCAAACTATTTCTAAGTTTTGCAAAGTTTTTGTGTGTTGTGAATATTTCACAGGGTTAGTGAACATGATTCTTTATATTGCAGAAATCCTTACTTCTGTTCTGATCTCTGTCTCCATTTTTTCCCACCCACTCTCCCAACTGTTCTATTCTTAAAACTTGGTGGCTTTTGATTTGGCTACCTCTACTATACATTTGATATTGGATACTCCTCTCTGTCCCATTGAATCAGCCCACTCTACTGAGTACAGTGAGATCATTTGGGAAGGCCCACCCCCTTAGTTTCTTAACCTTGAATTGTCTTCTGTTTCCTCCCTTTCTACTTAACTAAAAAATACACTTTATTCAGCTGCTTTTACTCTTTTTGTGTCTCTTCCTACTTCATTACTTTTGTTCAATTGCATTTGTTCTATTGCATTTATTACTGCTTGTTAGTAGCCTGATTAAATTGTAATTGTTACTCTAAGCCTCTTAGTAGTGGCTGCATGCCAGTTATTTTGCATTAAGAAGGTTTGAGGTCTACAGTCTTGTTGGACGAGAGGGTAGCCTCTACCCTTCTGAGCTGGAGATTGCTGGGTGAAGGCTTATTGTTCCTGTTGTTCTTTGTGTCTTTATTCTAGTTAAAGCACTTGGGTTGCAAACCAATTATTTTACATTAGGAAGATTTGTGGTCTAAACTCTTGTGGCAGGAGAGGATAGCCAACACCCTTCTAAGCTGGGAATTGCTGGTTGAAGGATTATTGTGTCTGTTATTCTAAAACTATCTTAGTTCTGATTTAAGCAATTGGGCTTCAAACCAGTTATTTTACATTAGAAAGGTTTGTGCTCTAGACTCTTGTGACAGAAGAGTGTGGCCTACACCCTTCTAAGCTGGGAATTGCTGTTGAAAGCTTATTTTGCCTGTTATTCTAAGTGTCTTTGTTCTGGTTTAAGCATTTGGGTTCAAAACAAAGTTATTCTATATTAGGAAGATTTGTGGTCTAAACTCTTGTGGCAGGAGAGGATAGCCTACATGCTTCTAAGCTGGAAATTGCTGGTTGAAGGTTTATTGTGTCTGTTATTCTGAAGTATCTTATTTCTGGCTTAAGCACTTGGGCTCCAAAACCAGTTATTTTACATTTGGAAGGTTTGTGGTCTAGACTCTTGTGATGGGATTGTGTGGCCTACACCCTTCTAACCTGGGAATTTCTGGTGAAGGCTTATTGTGCCTGTTATTCTAAGTGACTTGGTTCTTGTTTAAGTTCTTGGGTTCTAGACCAGTTATTTCTCATTAGGAAGGTTTGTGTTCTACACTCATTTGGGAGTATTATACTGAAATTATGCTTTATTTAAGGTGTTTTTTGCTGCTGTGACTGAGATTTTCTGCAGTTTGAATTTCTAGTACTTCTGCATTTTATAGCATAGGCTAGATACAAGCTTGCTGAATCTAGACTGTTTGGTATTTGAACACTAAAATCATCTGAAAAATAAGTTTTTTAAAGCCTACATTGTATTTTGTGAATAGTTTTTTACTCAATTGCTGCTTTATTTAAACTGTGTTTTTTCTGTTGTACCTTTTTATGCACTTTAAATTTCTAGTACTTCTGTATTTTATAGCATAGGCTAGATTCAGGCTTGCTGAATCTAGACTGTTTGGTATCATTTGAGCACTAAAACTAGTTCTTCACTGAGTTACTGAAAGATCTGAGGCATCTATTGCTTCCAACTAACTATAAGTGCCTGCTTTTGCTCGTATATTTCACTTTTAATTTGCATTTGTATTCTATGTCTGTTTGAATTGTCTGAACTGTTTTTTGCCACATTTTACTGTATACTGTACTAGCTCAGCTGTACCACAGCACAGTTCCAGGTTTGCTGTTTCTGGGTCTGTTTTGTAACTTCTGAGCATCAGATTCAAGCTATCTTTGTTAAAGAAGTCCCTTCTGCACCTTTGTGAGAGGAAAGCACTGTCTGGGTCCCATCTAATCGTGGATGATTGGACTAGAGCTCAGAGAGAACATCCTTATTGGCTAGTTTGAGATAAAAGAGTTTTTATTCTTGTTTGATCTAAGCCCCGTGTTTGCATTTGTTTGCATGTAGTGAACCATCATACACTGCTCCAGAGCGGTGGTTACCATTTGTGGTTATAGATGCAAACATCTTGTTTGTTAAATTTTCCCTTAGCACTTTGCTTGTGGTCCTCCAGTGGTTGTTGGTGGCCCTGCTCTACTGTCAGGTGGAACACTAAACCTAGCCTCAGAGGTACCAACACACCTCTCACCCACTAGGCATTCCTAAGTGTGATCTCTTTTCCTGACCATGTAAATTTACCTAACACTATGGACTGACAATTTACAACAGTTTCTCCAGCCATCTTGGTTGACATGGGCATACTGAGGCAGTTTAGCAGCTACCTTATGTTCACCAACAACCTTTTTCTCCTCGTCCACACAAACTCAACATATGAGAGATGCAACTATACTAAGAACCTTGAATCCATGCTCTCTCACACACCAGTCATTACATATGGCAATGAGGGGCTTGTCAGCATACACACCTCACCTACTCCTCCCAAACCCACATCACACATAACTTCATATGGAGAGGTCCTCACCAGAAACATACCTAAGCACCAGAGACCTCCCAAACACAAACACAACCACGCTATGCACAATACTTCCTCTGCAGAACACAATTCACATGATAGCTCATGCACCAGTGTCTCACCTGTCAAGCCGTTAAGGCAAAACACAAAACCAAACATATTAGTCATAGGTGATTCCATTGAGAGACATACACATTTCCCTCTCACCAGGCTGGATAAGGAATAGATCATGGTCAGCTGTCTGTCAGGTGCCAGGATCTACCATATCACACATGCACTCAAATCTCTCAACAACAGGTATTGTTATGACTCCATCATAGTCCATGTTGGGGGGAACGACTTGAGGTATACCTCTCTGGACTATATGGAGAGAAACATGACTGACCTAGCCTTAAGCAGCATTTTACCTTCACCTAGGATGTTTCCTCAATACAAACAGAAAATTATTGACTTCAATAACTGGCTAAGTTTCTGGTGTCATTCTAAAGGAATCCAGTATCTGTCAGCCTGGGATGAGATGATTGGCAGACCTTGATACTTTGCCACAGATGATCTTCATCTGTCAACCCTGGGATTTCGGCTACTAGCTAATGTTCTTGCCTTTTTTAGGCAGTGTCTCCATCTAAAAACAATCTCAAGGTTATAGTGCTAAATGCTAGTAGTCTTAATACAAAACTGCACTCACTGGAAGCAGTCTCACCTTGGAAAACACAGATATTTGTGCAGTCATTAAGACCTGGTTCAAGGCTGTGAAGAGCACCCCAAAAATACCAAGTTATACCTCCTTCCACACACTCAAACCAAAAAATGAAGGAAGAAAACTAAAGGAGGTGGCATATCAGTATTCATTAAAGATAAATACAACTCCAGATTGGTTAAATAGTATGATTCCCTGGAGATACTTCAGGTGCAATTAACTGTTGGTAGGACACCTATTCAAGTCATTGCCATGAATGACCCCTCCATGAATCAGGACACCCACTCTGACTATTTGGATCTGCTTAAGTCTATCAAGATACATCTGAACACCACGGTTTTGGGCAACTTTAACTACCCATCCATTGACTGGGTAAATTACCTGTGCCCAAACTCACTTGTTCAAAGATTCTTTGACTTTGTTAACTCCAAATGCACTGGACCAGCTGGTTCACACCCCCCACAACATCCTGGATCTGGTGCATACCAATATGGAGGACCACTGTAGCACCCCCACTGTGAGGACTTCCCTGGTGAGATCTGTCTGCAAATCAGTCTCATTCAAAGAAACTATTACACCTGAAACCCCCCCACCCAGCTGCAACTAAACTAAAAACCTTCTCTAAAGCAGATTATAACCTCTTTCAGGATTGTAGAAATAGCTTCACCGCACATCCCTCCTCAGATGGAACTGGCAACTATGCCGAGTTGTACACCAGTGCCTTATACAAGCACCTGTATAACTGCATTGAATCGGCCATACCTGATAGGACCAAAACAAGGACCAAAACAAGCTCATCAAGGAAGAGCAAACCTGCCTGGTGGACAACTGCCATTAACAGGGTTTACAATAAGAGGAAGAAATTGCTGTCAAGGATTAAGAGGGAGCGAGCTGTAAATTGGAAACACTGCCTCCTCATCTTAAGCAAGCATATAAGACTTCTTGTGAAGTACTCCAAAACAAACTACAAATCCAAATTAGCTTCCTCAAATAAGGACAGCCATCATTGACAAAAGTTCCTTACAAGAAAAATGTAAGGTCTTCAGCACCTGCCCTATATGGCTCACCTGAAATCACTGTCACTTTATTATGTTTCATATAGACTACTCAGAGGCGATGTCTGCCTTACATATAAGGCAATCTCTGACCCTACTTTATTGGAAATGCTGCACATCTGCAAGTCAAATGGTACATGGGTCACTCACACTGAAGACCTTAACCTGGTATGTAACATTAATAGAACCTGGTGGAGGGACAGATTTGTCTTGCAGAGGTTACCGCACCTTTGGAACAGACTCCCACTTCATGTCAAACAGAGCACCTCATTGGCCCTCTTCAAACACAATCTGGACAATTGGATGGGTAATCATAACTTCACTCCAGGGGTTCCACATCTGTCCATCTTAGACATGGGCATTATGTGCTGATTGTGGAAAAAAAGGGTAGAACTTGGCTAGGCTTGTAAGGGCCTTAGTGCCATTAGCATAATAACTTCCTATGATCCTATGATCCTATAAGGTATTCTTTAGTTACATCCGTAACCTAAAAGGAAATGCCCAGATTTGTGCCAAACTGGAAGTTAATGATACCACATATACAGAACCTGTGGACATAGCTAACCTGTTAGCTGACAGGTTCTGTAAAAACTTCACTCCCCTGTCCATGCTACACATATCCCATGACATCCCTACCACCTGACCCTTACCTTGTATCTCTAAAGAGCAGGTCATAAACACCCTCTCTAAGGGCAAAAAACACAGCATCTATGGTACCTGATAACATCCCAGACTGCATCCTACATGGGCTCCAACAATAATTATCAACACCATTGGGTAATCTTTTCAGTCATAGTCTAAACACCGGCTTTGTCCCAGCTGAATGGAATACAGCCACCATTATCCTCTTGCACAAAGATGATGCTTCCACTGACCTTGAGAACTATAGACCTTTTAGCCTGACTAGCCTCCTTATGGAGCGAATCATCATAGACCTTATCAACAAAGATATAGGTAATCTTCAAACACTTAACCCTACTCAGTTTGGATTTGTCAAAGGGAGATTATGCCTGTTAAACCTGATGGACTTATTTGAGTCAGTCTCCAGGGTCCTGGACGAGGGGAAATCTGTGCATATGACCTACCTAGACTTAGACAAAGCTTTTGACACTGTCCCCCACTCAGGCATCATTGACAAACTCACACAGTTAGGTATCAAACCTTATATCGTTAGATGGGTCACTACCTGGCTCACTGATAGAACCCATATAGTCAAAATAGGGAATCCACTTCCAACAGCAGACCTGTAACCAGTGGTGTTCCACAGGGATTAGTCCTGGGACCTTTAATGTTTGGAATCTATTTCTCCACAGTACAAGCAAAAACTGAAGGTCTGTGACTGACAAAGTTTTCTGATGACTGCAAACTGGGACCAGTCATAGATTCTCCAAATGATGTCAATATCCTACAAAGAGGTCTTACACAAATAACTTGGTGCTAAAGTCATGACCTTAACCTCAGTGCAAAAACATGTATTATCATCCGTTTTGGTAAGAGCAAATTTCCTGCTAACTACCCCATCAATATCTACACCTTAAGTACACACCTGGGCACACAGGTTGACAGCAACCTTACCTTTGATCATTATGTCTCCACAGTGGCAAGTAGGCCATTCTATATTGCTCATTTCATAAGTAAGGGCACTGCCTCCAGAAAACAAAAGAATTTATAACCTCCCTGTACTATTCCCTCATCAGGCCAATAACTGAGTACAATGCCCCTTTTGGTGTGCACCTTTCCAAGCACCTGCAGCAACTGGAGAGACCACTAAGGTTCCTCATAAAGAAAATTCAGGGTCTTCGGCATCTGTTTTATGTGGATCATCTGAAGTCACTGTTACTTTATTCTGTTTCATACAGACTACTCAGAGGCGATCTCTGCCTTGCATATAATGGAATCTCTGACCCTGCTTTATTGGAAATGCTGCATATGCGCAAGAGAAATGGTACACAGGTTACTCACTCTGAAGACATTAAATGGTACCAGATCTGCTCAGAACAGGTTGTCAAGAACACCACATACACAAATGCTGTAGATATAACCAACCTGCTGGCAGACAGGTTCAGTGAAAACTTCACCCCACTGTCCCACAATCAGTAAATAAGGACATCCCCAGCACCTGCCCCCCCTGCCCTTATCTCTAGGGAACATCTCATCACTGTCCTATCAAAGGCAAAGAAATACAGCCTCCATGGGATCCAGTAACATCCCAGGCTGCATCCTACATGAACTCAGGCAGGAAGTTGCAGCACCATTAGGCACCCTATTCAACCAAAGCCTGAGTAGTGGCTTCATCCCAGCCAAGTGGAGGGCAGCCACTGTCATCCCTTTGCACAAAGGTGGAGCATTCACTGATCCCAGAAATTATAGTCCTAGCAGCCTAACTAGCCTGATCTGCAAAACCGTGGATTGGATTATCATGGACCTCATTAATAATGACATTGTCCACCTCCTAACACTCAATCCTACACAGTTTGGTTTTGTTAAGGGGAAGTCATGCCTGTTAAATTTGGTCAGCTTCTTTAAGACAGTCACCAAAGCCATGGATGAGGGGAAGGTGGTGCACACCACCTACCTTGATCTGGCCAAAGCCTTCAATGCTATTCCCCACTGAAGTATAATAGACAAACTCTCTAAACTAGGCATCAATCCATATGTTACCAGATGGCTAGCAAACTGTCTCACTTATAGAACCCACCTAGCAAAATGGGGAAGCCACCTCAAGCAGTAGACCTGTAATGAGCGGTGTAACCCTGGGATCAGTCTTGTGGCCTCTGCTGTTTGGGATATACTTCTGAGGTGCAAGCCAAAACCAGTGAACTATGGCTGACCAAGTCTGCAGATGACTGGAAGCTAGGCACTGTCAGCAATTCCACTAGTGATGTGAACATCCTCCAATAGGTTCTCACCCAAACACATGACTGGTGCCAGAAACATGGCCTCAAACTGAATGCAAAAAAATGCATCATCATACCCTTTGAAGACAGTGACATTCTCACAACTTATCACATTAATAACAAGGTCCTAAGCATCCACCTTGTAGGTCCTCCAGAAAACGGAAAATATGAGGTTTGTTTAAAAAACATGTTTTAATGCACAATCCACAAACTGCATAGATGTGGCTATGCAGTTTGTGGATTGTGCATTAAAACTTCTTTTTTTTTTAACAAACCTCGTATTTTCTGTTTTCTGGAGGACCTACAAGGTGGATTCTAGTTAAAATTTTGGTGCTTCTGCTTCACTTTTTTTTGTTTAAAGGTCCTGAGCATGCAATCAGTCATGAGGGACTTGGGCACGCAGATTGATAGCAAACTGACTTTTGACCACCATATTGCCTCCATTGTATGGAATGGTTTCATCATGGCCCACCTCATTAGTAAGGGTATCTAATCCAGGGACAAGGAGGTCATAACATCCCTGTATTCTTCCCATATAAAACTCATTATTGAATATAATGCCCCTTTCAGCATGTATCTCACAAAGCACATGCAGCAGCTGGAGAGAACACAGCGTTTCCTCAACAGGAGAATCCAGGACCTCAAACATCTACCCTACACATATAGGTTAAAGGCCCTGTCCCTTTACTTAGTCTCATACAGACTCATCAGAGGTGACCTCTGTCTGGCATACTAAGCAATCTCAGAACCTACCTTGATGGGACTGCTGCATATCCGCAAGTCAAGCTCCACTTGAGTAACCCACATGTGTGACCTCAAACTGGTCTGTGACATCCATAGGACTTGTTGGCAGAACAGATTTGTGTTCCAGAGACTCCACTTTCTGTGGAATACACTCCCTCTCCACATCAAGCAGAGTACCTCGTTAACCCTTTTTAAGAGCAGCTTGGGTAACTGGATGGGGAACAGAAAATACAGCCCTGGTATTCCACCTGTGTCCCTGCTGGACAGGGGCATCAAGTGCTAACTTATCGTAACATGGGCTAAATTCTTGGCAAGGCTTGGAAGGGCCTCAGGGCAAATAGCCTCATAACTTCTTATGATTCTAACATCCTACGATCCTATGGTATGTGACATTAATAGAACCTGCTGGAGGGACAGATTTGTGTCCCAGACATTACCACACCATTGGAACAGACTTCCACTTCACATTAAACAGAGCACCTTTGTCCCTCTTCAAATGCAAACTGGATGATTGGATGGGTAACTGTAAATTCACTCCAGGGTTCCACTTGTGTCCCTCTTGGACAAGGGCAATAGGTGCTGATTGTAGAAATAAGAGTAAAACTTGGCTAGCCTTGTCAGGCCCTAGAGCCATTAGCCTAGTAACTTTCTATGATCCTATGATCATACTTCTTTTATATTTGTCATTTCTTTCATTGATACTTGGTTTCATGGCATGTGTTGGTTTCAATCTGGGAAGAGGGGTCAGCAGAGCTGGATCACCATTTTGTTTGAAGAATTTTATAGGTCCCAGTATGTTGGTCTACAAATTCTTATTGTATCTTATTTTCATAAAATTGTGCTGCAGTTGCTCTAGGTTGGTGAAAAATCTGTCCAGCTCTCCAGAGATACCCTTGCTATTCTCATTCTCTGTGATTTGATGACATTTTTCTTAGTAATTGTGAGGTACCTGCTATTAGCATGTAGAAGTAGATTCACTTGTGTAGATTTTCTGTAGACGTCATTCTTGAACTTCTCCTCATTTCTGTCCTTATAGATGATGTCCAGGAATTCCACCTTATCATAACTATAGTGATTAGTCAAGTGTAGAATGTCGGTGGTGTTTTCAGTGTAGGAAAAGAAGCTGTGCAGCTTGTCCTGGGAGCCTTTCCATGTGTTACAGATAACATTAATAAAACAAGAGTAACAATCCCTTTATAGATAGTATTCTGAGGACTATTTATTTATTTATTTATTTGCAGTTGGTTTACTAGGATAGTCCATTGGGCCAAAGTGAACCCGTTTTCAATGGAGTCCTGGGGAGAAAAGCTCCATAAACAATCAAGGTTACAAAATTTTGTAGATAATAAGTTTACATGTGTTATAATATAGCGCAGACCAATTAATACAGCAATATGACATAGATTGAAAATATACAATTAGATTAGACAAGAACAGACATTGCAAACAGTATAGGTTTTAGATAAATGAACAGGTAGTGCAGAATTTTAAGGAATGATTACAAGATATATACAGGAATATTAATATATAGAAAGTTTAAGTAAGAGGTGTAGACTAGAATAATATCTAGTCTGCAAGTAAATAACAACAGTTTATGAGTTTGAGGAGAAGTTAGAAGGAGCACTGTTGATAAAAAAGGGGAGAAAAAGAAATTTTGCAGTGTGAGTTATGTGGGGTGGCAGCTGGAGCATTCCCACTGGGATACTAGGTATGAGTGAAGATTTTTTTTGAAGATAGAGTAAGTAGGGGTAGCACGAATGTGTGGTGGTAGGGAGTTCCAGAGTCATGCTAGACTAAAGGATAGAAGGTGTTTGCCTGGGGGGCGAGCTGGTTTGTATATTTCTAGAAGATTTTGGTTGTTGGATCGTAGTACTCTGTCAGGTAGATGCATTTTAAAGGCAGAGGAGAGGGAGGGACAGAGTGAGGGGTTGAGAATGAGCTTGTGTGCTAAAGTGAGTTGGGTATAGATAAGGTGATTAGGTAGTTCTAGCCAGTTTAGTTTATGGAGAGAGGAACAATGGTGGGTGGAGGACTTATGGCTAGTAGCGAACTTGGCAATTTTGTTGTAATAACATGAGAGCTGAGTTTTCAGAGAGGACTGTAGATTAGTTAGGAGTGGAACTCCATAGAGAAGGGAAGGCATGAGAAAGGATTCTCTTCACATCTGGCCAAGGCTATACTGGCAAGGCTTGGGACCACAGCAGCTCCCATAGCTCCCCCCATGTTTGCTTGTTTGCACCATTGGTGATTGAAGTGAAAGTAATTTTTAGTGAGTATGGTGTCCAGCATACTATATACATAAAGATATCTATCTATCTATCTATCTATCTATCTATCTATCTATCTATCTATCTATCTATCTATCTATCTATCTATCTATCTATCTATCTATCTATCTATCTAATCTACCTATATATAAATATATACGGACATGCATATATATACATATGTGTATATATATATATATATATATATATATATATATATATATATATATATATATATATGTGTGTGTGTGTGTGTGTACATATATCTATATATATATATATATATATATATATATATATATATATATATATATATATATATATATATATATGGGTTCCATACACTAGATCGAATTTTCACTAATTTGAAATAGTGCATGGAATGCTCACTGCAGTTTAAGTACACTTAATCGAAAGTGCGCTTACGCGAAGTTCAGTACAATGAACGGGTGTTGTACTGAACTTCCATGCAGTACTTATGGACCTTAGGGTTAGGGCATGGGTCATAGTAAGGGGCTAGCCCATAGGGCTATCCCCTTACCATGACCGTGCCCTAACCCTAAGGACCGTGATGACTGCAGTGCAGTGAAGGACATAGCAATGTCCTCCATTATGGTGCGATAGTCACGAACTTAGGGTTAGGGTAAGGGGATAGCTTTACTATCTATCCCCTTACCCTAACCCATGCCCTAACCCTAAGGTCCGTGACTATCACACCATAGTGGAGGACATAGCTTGTTTTTTATGTCCTCCACTGTGCTGCGGTGCTTTTGGTGAAGTGCACTTACGTAAAAGTTCACTTTCGTTAAAGTGAACCTTCGCAGAAGTGAGGCTTCCTATTACAAGTTCGAAGTAGTGAACTTTTGTTCTTGTAATAGGAATCCATATATAAAATGTGGTGGTGTGAGTTTCCTTTGTGTGCCTGTTTGTGCGATCTCTGAGTTAGAATATTTAAGTAAGGGGGTGTGAGGGGTGCAGGAGGGCTTACCCCCCCTGCTTATCTGTAGTGTAGGATTATATATTTTATTGTGGGGGAAAGTTGTGTGTATGTGTATGTGTAGTGTACGTTCGGGATTTTAAATTTTGTGGTTATGGGTTTTCAGGATTTTGTATTTTCATAGTATTTTCAGCTATGTAATTTTGAAATACTGAAATTTGGGATTTCAGTATTTCAGGATTACATTGTGGAGCCATATATATATATATATATATATACATATATATATATATACATATATATATATATATATATATATATATATATATATATATATATATATATATAGATCATCAAATGAAAATGGAAAACATAACAAAAATATTTTTTACAAGGGGCCAGGCCCCAAAGCACTTTCTTTCTCCTGCTAAAAATATATCCCAACTCAGAGTCTGCACTGCAGCTGGGGAAAGACAAAACCTTAACTTCCCATTGTACCATGCTGTCATACCAATACCCACCACCACATTTCAAAGTTTTGTAATTTCAGTGTTGTGATCTCAATCTTCTGAGCATCAAGACACACTCATATACACACACACACACACACACACACACACACACACACACACACACACACACACACACACACACACACACACACACACACACACACACACACGCATGAATTTGCACACACACAAACACTCACACATACAAATGATGTTTTAAGGACATATTAGTGTTTCAGCTATATGTCTTCTGAAAACCCAGGAGTGTTTACTTTTCAATTATTTTTTGGTGCATCCAGACAAAGAAAGCCAAGCCCCGGTAGCTGTAGTGAATGGATGAGTGTCTGGGCACTACTAGTTGTTCTGACAATTATTACCTGCTCCTCCCAGCTTAGGTAATTAGCCTGTGACTGGCAAAGGCCATTCAGTGTTGGGCCATAATGAACATTAAGATCATAAGATATCTGACATCTGTGAAAGGAATATTGGCTTGCTGGTGCAAGTCAGTAAGCATTTGACAAGGCAGATAAGTTTCCATGCTCACAGTACTCATGCTTGAATGAAGGTTATTGATGCTTGCAACTATATGCAGTTGTGCTAAAAGTCACCATATGAAAATGTTGTGCGCCATGCAAGGAACAGCAGTGAAGCAAAATCAGGAAATCATTACTGGCCTGCAACAAGTTTGATGGTTAGTTCTGTCTGAGCAATACCATTTGGCAACCAAGGGACATGTTGTGTGGGACTCTTTGCATAGAGATTGTTTATTCGAGATGTGATCTGGGACTGCAAGGTCATGACCACAGGATTGCATAGACTTATTCTATGTTTGAAGCAGATGAAGGGGATCATTGGTGTTTCTCTAATCTGTCCAGATTTTTTCAGAATGTCCAGATTTTTGCCTCATATTTTTGGTCTGTTTCCCCAAAAATCGTGGTTTTCTGACAAATCAATCAGGACTGAAGTCACTAACTAATGACATACATTTGACTTTCAGACTTCATAACCATCATGGAAATCCTGTTATTTCCCTTAGTTTATGAGCAATATTTAAAATATGTCCCTATTTTTGGGGCTTTGTTTCCCCATTATTTTAGGCTTTGTCCAGATTTCTTGCACTAAGAGGTTGAGAGGTATGACCCTCAGTGCAAGACCATTCTCGTTGGTGTGAATTACATAAAATATCCTTCACTGGAGACAAGAATGCATCTGCTGGATGTGCTATGCTATTCCTGCCCTGTGTGTGACCTGTTAACTGTTCAAATGATGATGGTTATACATTATATATTATATATGGCATTCTTTACCTGCTGGCATTGTTTGATGCCAGTGGTAGTCAGGAAATACACCATTTAACACGCTCTGTGTAGAACGTCTCTGTAATGTTCAGTGTGTATTATGTCAGTATGCTTGCATGCATGCATGACATAACATGGCACATAGATGTCTACCAGATGTTGCAGTGCCACTTGGGTATAGGTAGTGTAAGAATGTCTCCATGCCTTTAGCTTAAGTTTTTTCTCCTGTATATTTTTCTTGATATCATCACCACCACCACCATCATTATCACCATTGATCGTTATTGCCCTTGTTATGCTACTGGAAGCAGTGCTGGTCCCAACTTTCACCCTTTCCTCATGCTTGGCTGCTATTATATTGTAAAGCATGACACATATAGTTGGCATCCTTGATGTTTTCTGCCATGTAAATTCGAGGGCACACTTTTATGTAACCAAATGCTTCAAAACTGACTTTATCAGGCCACATTCAAATGTCAGTCACCCTCATTGTTATTTTGTGCACATAAAATATGAAACTCCTATAACTCATTCAATAAAATGATAACATCAATTTTATGATGGGTTATGGGGCCTTGTAACAGGATTGTCTGGCAAGTACAACCAAGACTGATGAGCATCAGTAGTGGTTCAAGGGGAGAGCTGTGATTATTTTTTGCTTGAATATAACAGTCTGCCTTGGCATACTGTTTCTGCACAATGAAACATTCCTCAGGTTAATATAACAATGTAAATTAATAGTTTTCCACTTTGTGACTGTATGAGATCTATGCACTAGAAAATTATCTTTGAAGATTGCACATTCTCCAAATATGCAAATTATGCAGATTCAAACAAAAGTGTTCTGAGAATTATCTAATGATATAATCTACATCTATATGTGTAAGTGTGTGTGTGTGTGCGTGTGTGTGTGTGTGCGTGTGTGTGTGTGTGTGTGTGTGTGTGTGTGTGTGTGTGTGTGTGTGTGTGTGTGTATACACACACACACACACACACACACACACACATACACATATAGATGTATGTAGTATTTATATATATAAATACACACACATATATATATATATATATATATATATATATATATATATATATATATATATATATATATATATATATATATATATACTGTATATATACAATATGCACACAGACACAAGCACAAGCGCGCACACACACACACACACACACATACATCATATAGATGTATGTAATATACTGTATGTATTCAACATCTTCATTAGAGGGGGTTGTGATGAACTGGCATATAAATCTGCATCCCCATCCATTTTATAGGTTCATAGGTAAGTACTAGGCTGTCGGCCATATGGCCTATACAAGCCTAGCCAAATGAGTTCCCTCCCTGGGTTTTGCCACCCAAGAAAATTATTTTTCTGTGCCCTGTCGAGCAGAGCCACAGGAGTGTTTCCCGGGGTGAATTTCCTATTACCCATCCGATTGTCAATTTCTCTTAAAGAGGGCTAATGAAGAGCTCTGCTTGACATGAATGGGCAGCCTATTCCAGAGCAGGGGAATTTTCTGGGACAGGAATCTATCACTCCAGCATGTTCTGTTTATTGTGGTGACAAGGTTTAGGCCCCTGGAGCATGTGGCACGGAGAGATTGGGATTTCTTTAAGTGTAGCATGTCCATCTGGTCTGTGTTAGACATGGCTTTCTATGTTAGGCAGAGGTCACCTCAGAGTAGGTGATATGCGACAGAGTTGAGTTGGAGTTTTTTGAGACGGTTGGCATATAGCATCTGTTTGAGGCCATTAATCCTCTTAGTGAGGTGTTTCTGTGGCCTTTCCAGCTGTTGCAGATGTCTTGCGAAGTACATGCCAAATGAGGCGTTGTACTCTATGATGGGTCTAATAGGGGATGAGTAGAGAGGAACGATGACCTCTCTTTTTCTGGAGGAGAACCCCTTTGTGATGAGATGTGCCATGTAGAAGGATTTCCTGACTGCTGGGGTGACATAATTATCAAAGGAGAGACTACTATCCACCTGTGTTCCAAGGTCTCTTATCACACTTCTGGTGTTTAGTAGGCTACCGCCTATGTGGTATTTCATGGGTACGGTATTTTTCCCAGAGGGGATGACAATGCACTTCTTGGCATTGAGGTTTAGGCCATGACTTTGACACCAAGCATCAGTCTCAGTGAGGCCTCTTTGTAGAATGTCCACATCCTTAGGTGAATCGATTATGGCTCCTAGTTTGCAGTCGTCTGTGAATTTCATTAGCCAGAGACCAGCTGTATTAGCCTGGACTTTAGAGAAGTAGATACCAAACAGGAGAGGACTCAGGACCAAATCCTCTGGTACGCCGCTTGTCACTGGTCTGAAGTCAGATTTGGAGTCGGCTACTTTCACAGTGTGGGTTCTGTCAGTGAGCCAGTTGACCACCCATCTTGTGACATAGGGATTTATGCCTAGTCCAGTGAGTCTATCTATAATACCAGAGTGGGGGATGGTGTTGAAAGCCTTGGCGAGGTCAAGATAGTCTGTGTGCATTACCTTACCCTAGCCTACGGCTCTAGTGACTGCTTCAAAGAAGTCAATTAGGTTTAGGAGGCATGAGTTCCCCTTTACAAACCCAAACTGAGTGAGGTCCAGAGTTTGGAGGTTACCTATGTCTTTGTTTATAAGCTCTAGGATGATGCATTCCATGGCCTTGCAGACCAGGCTCGTCAGGCTAATGGGGTGGTAGTTCCCAGGGTCTGTGGTGGCACCCCCTTTGTTGAGTGGGATAACAGTTGCTGTGTGCCACTCCTTAGGCACAAAGCCTGAAGTGAGGCTATGGTTGAGCGTGGTACTTAGGTGGGGTGCCAGTTAGTTCTGTAGTTCAAGCAGAATGCAGTCTGGGATGTTGTCATGTCCCATAGATGCTGTGTTCTTAAGTTTGGAGAGTGCAGTCTTCACCTGTGCAGCCATGATTTCAGGGGCTTTGCAATGGGAATGGGACCTTTGGGGGGGTGAGGGGGGGTGAAGTTAGCACTGAACCTGTCTGCCAGGATGTTGGCAATATCAGTTGGTTCGGTAAATGTAGTGCCATTGTGCTGTAGTTCAGAGCAGATCTGAGTATTGTCATTGAGATTCTTGACATAGCTGTAGAAGGCTTTGTGGTTGTTTTTAGAATCCAAGGCAATATTATTTTCATAACTAGCTTTGAAGGATTTTATGAGGGATCTCACCTTCTTGCTGAGGCTGACCAGGGAGTTCCTGCAGTCATGGGCTTTTTCTCTTTTCTGCAACAGTTTCTTCTTTCCGTTGTAGAGCTTGTTTATGGCAGGAGACCACCAGATTGGCTTCCTTTTCCTGGAGGATAGCATCTTGGTTCTCTTAGGGATGGCACGGTCTATGCACTCGTGTATGTGCTTATACAGTGCATTTGTATAGGATTCGGCAGTCTTGCCACTATTTTCCATCTGTGTGGGTATAATAAAGTTTGCCACTGCTGACTTAAAAAGCATGATGTTGGCTTTGGAGAACTTTTTTATTGTGGTTTCCTTAATGGGGAGGGGGGACAGATATGGATAAATAGGGGATTAGCTTGTGGTCGGACCTGACCAGCAAGGAGTTGACCTCTGGCATGGAACATCTATTTCCCATATTGGAAATGACCAGATCCAGGATGTTGCTACCCCTGGTAGAGGTATGGACAAGCTGGTCCAGGGCGTTGGAACTGATGAATTCCAGAAAACATTGGGCAAATGAGTTACTACATAAGTAGTTTTCCCAGTTGATGGAGGGGTAGTTGAAATTTCCCAAAATTAGGGTATTGGGCTGTATCTTAATATTATCCAGAATATCGAGAAACATGGAGTGGGCGTCCTGGGGCATGGCAGGGGATCTGTAACACGCTACAACCTGAATTGCAATCTTGCCCAGTGTTAATTGTACTTGGATAATTTCAGAGCCATTATGTTGAGCAACTAGCCTGGAGGTGTGAGTATCCTTTATGAATATGGACACGCCTCCTCCTTTAGTATTTTGGTCCAGGTTGAGTGGCCAAAAGGTGTGGTAAGAATTGTAGCCTGGTAATGCAGGGGTGCTCTCTAGAGCATTAAACCAGGTGTCTGTCACTGCACAGATGTTGATGTTCTCCATCTTAAGGAGAGCCTCGAGTGTGTACATTTTGAGGTTTAGACTTCTAGCATTGAGTAGCATTACCCTTAGATTTTGCTTGTTTATGTCTACTATGGTGGTGCGTTTGACATCTGAGCCTTGCCTAAAAAAGGCACTATAGGGGCAACAAGTGCCTTAGCCAGTATCCGTAATCCCAGCAGTGACAGGTACAGGCCATTTCTGGCAAATTTTCCTGGCCTGTTGAGCATGTCATCCCAGGCAGACAGATACTGGATCCCCTTGGAATGACTCCAAATGACACCAGAATCTTAGCCAATTGCTGAAGTCAATAATTTTGTCCTTGTACTGTGGTATCATTCTGGGCGATGGGAGGATGCTACTCAGGGCTAGTGTCATACCTGCCTGGGCCACATGGTCAGAGATCTCTTCCACGTCTCTTTTCATGTAGTCCACGTAGGTACATCTCAGGTCATTCACTCCAACATGGACAATGACGGAGTTATACTTGTTCTTGTGGAGTGACCTGAGTGCATGCATTATATGGCAGATCCTGGCACCCATCAGGCAGCTGACAGTGACTTTCTCCTTGTTCAGCCTGGTGAGGGGGACGTCAGTGTGCCTGACTATAGAGTTGCCAATGACTAGTGTACTGGGTATGTTGTTTTGCCTTATGGGCTGAGGTTGAGTGGCACTCTGATTTTGTGAGCTATGTGTTGTTCGGGTAGTATTGGCGGGGTGGTTGCTTGTGTTTCAGCTTTGGAGATCTCTGTTTGGGCAGATTTTTATTGAGAACCTCTGCAAATGTAGGTGTGTGTTTTGTATTACTATATGTGGGTTTGGGAGGTGCAGGTTTTGATGGACTATGTGTTGAGTGCGGTGTGGTGTTAACCTTCTACTCTTGACTGTCTAGTCCAGTCTTGGATTGAGAGAGCTTGGCTTCCAGTTTGGCTATATAAATGCATCTCTCACAGGTTGTAATGTTGGGTGGTAGGAGGAGTGGGTTGTCAGTGTACATGAGGCAATTACTACATTGCCCCAAGATGCCGAGATTCATCAGGTGGACAGGGACTGTGGTCTCATAGCTGTATAACTTCCCATCAGTTTTTATTATGTTTTGAAGAGCTATACTCTCATAATCCATGCTACTGAAGCATAATTAGTATGTGAAGGTTAAATTGCCTTAAGAGTGTGTGGTAAATGTGTACTACACACCAGCAAATCCAACTCAAATCAGTTCTGTAGTGTACAGCTGCTGAATAGAGTTATAACTATCTGTTCTCAAAGATTTTACACACCTCAATCTGAACCCATTGCTATTTAATTCTAAAGACATGCGTCTGGAGCATTTCTCCCTGGGGCTCCGCTGAAAACAGGCTCTGTGGAACCTAGTCAGACTTTCCCGGTCAACAAATGTTAAATAAATAAAAAAAAAAAATAAAATGTGGAGCAACTAACCTTACCAACAATAACTGAAACTTAGTGTATGTACACATACACACACACACACACACACACACACACACACACACACACACACACACACACACACACACACACACACGCACACACACTTACCAGTATTAGCTAATGGTACCATTTCAATCCATCCAACAATCCATTCACAGCCCCATTTACCATTTTTGCACATGGGGTTGGGGTGTCACATCAGCAGTGACAATTATCTAGAGCCAAGGTTTATATCTCCGGTTGTCTAGCCCTGACATGGTTCTAGTTCCATATGACACACTTACATGCACACACACCTATGGCCAATTTAGCATGTCTATCTACTGTATGTCTTTGGAATGTGGAAGGAAACCAGGGTACCCATAGGAAACCTGCATGAATGCAGGGAGGACATACAGACTCCACACAGAAGGCACTCCATCTAAGAACTGAATCAGAATCAGAATAAGAATCACATTTATTAGCCAAGTATGCACGCATATGAGGAATTTAACTCCATTTTTGATGACTCTCCAAGTACAGGTTACATAACTGACATACACACAAATGTTAATCACACGCTATTTAAAAAAAAAAAAACAAGACAGAAAAATGTAAATATTCATATACTTACGAAGTTTAACTCAGTGCAAGAAATGTTGAAATAAACACTGAAAAACAAGTATTAACAGTATGTAAACAGTATTGCAAGAGCCTGAGAGGCCTCAGGATAGGCTACCCAGCCTGATTAAGCCATTTATGAGCTTGATCGCCTGTGGGGAAAAATCTTCTTATATTTGCTTGCTTTGGTGTACATTAATCGATAACACCTAGCCAATGGAAGAAATTCAAAAAGGTTGTGGCCTGGATGTGAGTGGTCAGTGATGACTTTCTCTGCCAATTTCATGACTCTGGAATAGTAGAGGTTGTTAGAAAAATATGTATTAATGTATATGTTTAGTGCTTATTAGAAGCAAAGAAAGGATTAATACATTTTTATTCTATTAATGTTATGACAAGAAAAATGAATTCATATGAAACTGCAGTGTGCTTTCTGCAAGTTGGCCTCTGACCCTGGCAGCTGCTAGCACAGCAAAATTTAATGTTTATGCTTTCCACAAGTGATTATCTGCTGGGTCAGGAAATTAAAGTGTAAAATAATGAGAATCTTCTGCTCTATCCTGCTTGAACAATTGGCCTTGTACATGTTCCTAGATAACGCACAGCTGCAAGGAAGAAGTGATACATGAAACAAAGAGTTGGTTAGAGAAATGTATTGAGAATTGTATCTGCTATTGTGCTTGAATTAGCTTAGAACCTTGAGTGGCAACTTTCATAAAAGGACATTATAACTAACCAGGTGGCTAGCAAGGCCACGTTGTTTACCAAAATTCTTTTTTAAGCAAAATGTAGTATCAACACCTCTGATGAATAGAATATTGTAAGCTAAAATTATGTAAAATAACTTGTGACTGACCATGTCATTCTGGTAGGCAATGGCTAACAAGAAAGACTATAAAAGTTGTGTACTTCCTGTTTTATTCAGACAAAATTCTGTACTTGTACGTTTTTTGCCTCCTGGTGTACACTAGTAAAGTACCTGAACCTGAACCTCCTGTGTATTGATCTTTTTATTACAGTATTTTTCATTTAACAGAGGTCCTGTAAGGTTGGCAGACTGGCAACAATGATATTTTTAGCAGATCTGACTATTCGTTGTAGCCTGTTTTTGCCATGTTTACTTACTGATCCAAATCACACTGTTATGTATGAGCTGAAATAGACTCAATGACTGCTGTGTAGAACTGAATCAGCAGCTCCTGTGGAAGGGCTGAACTTCCTCAGCTGTCACAGGAAGTACATTTACTGTCATGCCTTTTTTACGATGGACACTACATTGGTCTCCCATAAGTCCCAGGAAATTATGCATCCTAGAAATGTGAAGGTTTCCACAACTGACACAGTAGTATTGAGTATGAAGAGAGAGGATAATATTGTGGGACCTCTCCTAAAGTCCACTGCCATCTCTACAGTTTTGAGAGTGTTTAGCTCTAGACTGTTCTAACTACACCAAATAGCCAGATGATCAACCTCCCGTTTGTATGCAGACTCATCACCATTTGTGATGAGCTCAGTGATAGTTGTGTCACCCGCATATTTAATAAGTTTGACAGAGGGGTCGTTAGAGGTGCAGTCATCAGTGTAGAAGGAGAAGAGCAGTTGGAAGAGCACACATCCCTTGGGGGCACCCGTGCTGATCGTGCAGTTGCTAGATGTGAGTTTCCCCAGTTTCACCTGTTGTTTCCTATTGGTCAAAAAAATTGGTGATACATTGACAGGTGGAGGCAGAGATGGAAAGCTGAGTGAGTGTTTCAAGTGGAGGAGTTTCAAGATTATTATACTGAATGCAGAGCTGAAGTCCATAAACAGAATCCTTGCATGTGTCCCTGGATTGTCAAGATGTTGCAGGATGTAGTGCAGACCCATATTGACTGCATTATTCCCTGAGTGGTTCTCTTGATAAGCAAACTGAAGGGTGTCCAACAAGAGAGCTGTGATGTCCTTCAGGTAAGCTAACACTAGTCTCTCAGAGGTCTTCATGACCACAGATGTCAGGGTAACAGGTCTGTAGTCAATCAGTCCTATTATAATGGATTATTTGGGGACTGGAATGATTGTTGCTTGTTTGAATCATAAGAGAACTTCACTTAGCACTAATGAATTGTTGAAAATCTGAGTAAAGAGAGGGGCCAGTTTATCATCACAGATTTTTAAGCAAGAGGGTGAAACCCCATCTGGATCTGTTGCTTTCTTAGTGTACTGCCCTTTAAAAAGCCGATACATATCCTCTTCAGGGATATTTAATGCAGGTTGAATAAGAGAATGTGTTGGGCAGAGGGAGTCTTGTAGGTCTGTACCCTGAGAGGTCTGGCAACAGTATTTGTATTCTTATGCCTATCAAACATGTAGTAAAATGCATCCAGATCATCAGCCAACTGGTAAGTTATTGAAATATGGCAGATGATTTCCTATAATTTGTAATATTTTGTAGTCCTTTCCACCCTGATACAAGGTCATTGGCTAAAACTGATTTGTCAGCTTTTCAGAGTAACTCTTTTTAGCCAGTCTGATTTCTTTTGTCAGTGTGTTCCTTGTCTGTCTAAACAGTGTTCTACTCCACTTCTATAGGCAGCTTTCTTGGCTTCACAAAGCTGCATGAGATTTTCTGTGGACCATGGTTACCTCTTGTTAAATTTTAACCAGTTCTTGGTGGAGACACACATATCTTCACAAAAACTAACATAAGATGTTACTGTGTCCACCAATTCATGTAAGTTAGTAGAAGTATCTTCAAAGACACCCTAATCCATACAGTCAAAGCAGGCCTGCTGTTTCAGTTTTGCCTCAACAGTTTACCTTCTCACTGTATTAAACAGAGGCTTGACAGATTTTAACTTACTCCTATAGATTGGGAGCAAATGAATTAAACAGTGGTCAAAAAAAAATAAAGCTACATGGGGGGTGGCAAGACAGGCATGTTGTAACACTGTATAGCAATGATCCAGTGTGTTTCTGTCTCTGGAAGAGCATTTTATGTGCTGTATAAATATGGGAAGTTTGTGACTCAAATTTGCCTTATTAAAATCCCTTAGAATAATCAGAACAGAGTTCAGATAGTTTTGCTCCATGCTCATTATCTCATCAGCCAGTTGTAATGCCACACTCATGCAGGCTTGAGGTGGAATGTAGACAGACACTAACCAGAATGAATGAAAAAACTCCTGCGGCAAATAAAAAAGCCAATAATTAACAAAAAGCATTTCTAAGTCAGGGCAACACATTTTACTTAACACAGTGACATCAATACACCATCGGTAAACCAACCTTCATTGATAGAAAAGCAAATTCCACCTCCCTTTATTTTCCCTGGTGTCTCTATAAAATTGAAAACCAGGCAAAGTTTCTGTGAAACAAAGAGCAGAAGAAAGTAAAAAGTCCTTGTGAGTTCTATTGAGGAGTAACAGCTCATCCATTTTATTACTTAGAAAGTGGAGGTTCACCAGATGTAAACTTGGGAGCACCATCTGAAAACTCTGCTGTCACAGCCTAATGAGTAGACCAGTGTGCTTCCACCTCTTACAATGCCTGTATCTACATCTTCTGCCTACAACTGCTGCTCCCCAGATAAGATATCCAGAATAGTTATTAATTGTGAAAAATCCAGTGTCAAATCACATAAAGTGAATTGTCGAATATTTAACAATTCTTCATGGGTGTAATTTATTACAACTGAACACCAAACGACAGGACAAATAAGCAAAAACAAACAAAATACTAGAGAGCACTAATCCCTAATCCGAGGCTACCATTTGCAGTGGCATTTTACAGGAAAGTATTGAACCAGGGAACCTTTTGCTGTGGGTCAACAGCACTGTCCACTGCACCACTGTGCCACCCAATATCAATGAAAATATTCCTGCCTTTTCAGTAATGATGTCACCAGCTAGACCGATCCAGTACACGAAGAATAAAATTATAAATAAGTCAGCTGTAATACATTTGTCTCGTACCAATAACTTTTGTCATCATCCTATGAAAGATAAATGCCACAAGTTAGCTTTAATAAACTTCATATAACTACAATACCAGCCTCATGCATTTAAAACTAAATACCACAATTCTTAACTTGAAATAAGTAAAATTAAACAATGCATTTTGTAAATTAAGTATGCAAGTGGTAATATTCCTGTACACTGAGATACAAAATAAATGGGTTCCAACAGAGAGATAAAATATTACTCTGTCTAACAGCATATCTGGCCCTGTCATTATTAGAAGATGAATATTCCTTGAATTCTAAGTACCTCTGTCCTGACCATCTATGCACTGAGAAAGGTCATACAGCTTTTGAAATAGGGTTTTCCAATACTAGGGAAAGATTTGGTCAGCCATACATATCACTCTTCACCTTTTAAAAGGGAATTTATTTTATGTTGCTTTCAGAATTTAGATGTGAGGCTTCCCTAGCAGCACTGTGTAGCACTAGGTAAAAGAAAACAAAAAAAACGTTATTCTATTTTATGCCTAAAATCAATTCTCTTTTTCAAAAAAACATGTATATGATTCTCATTTACATTTTAACATTTTATTAGATTGCTACGAGTAGTGAAAAGATAAGCATAATGCAGCATCGTTCCCATTTGTCTGATGACATTTTTTATATTATCTTTAATTCTGCCCAGCTTTGTTCGCCTCTTTTACATTTTTCCTCTGAAAGAAAATAGGTGTATTGCATTTAATTCATTACAGCTTCCAAAGGAGTCTTTATAGCACTGTGTGTATTCTCTTGGTCTTGGATTCTGCTGTTATAGAATCCTTCCATGACTGAATGGAAATTGCTGGTGTGTACTTATATTCATGTGCTTTACTCTGATTTTGTAAAAGTGATTAAGAAATAAGCACTAATATAAAATGAAAGCTTGAGATGAAGCTGAAGTAAAAAAGATATTACTTTATTCTTCACTGACGTGAACTGCAGCAGCCATCATTAAACTGCATGGTGTCGTGTGGTGACTCACAAATGCATCAGGAATTTTGATGATCTAATAGCCACTGATTTACAGATTCTTCAACAGAAGATAACATAGGTGCATACAAATACACTTTTGTTTAGTTTGTTTGGGTCCTTCGTAGTATCACCTACTTTTTTCTCTGCATTTTTAAGTTTTGTTTAAAAAAATGTATTTATAATTGATTCTGCTCTTTGTCAGATCAATTGGTTGCCTTCCTATTGTGTGTCCTTTGGCTGGGTTTCAGGATCTGTGAAAGTTATAAATGCCTCTTTTGTGTTGCCTCTGGATGGGTCATCCCTTAGTTGCACTTTGCTCGAGTCTATGTGGTATGATTTTTTTTTTCTTTTTCTAAAATGCAGCATTTCTTATGCATATGTCTTTTGACGAGCCATTTTATTATCTTTATGGTAACATCATGGTTATATCGAACTGTATTGCAATGGGCACCCATCATTTGTATTGAAGTAGTTTTCCTTTGAGGAAGTCATTATTTAGCCAAGCTTTGTTATGAAAAGTCAATAATGTTTAGTTAGTATATCTTACACTGTAAATTGTACTTCAGATATTCATTGCAGGAATCATCGTCAACAAAGCTTAACTACCGCAGCAATAGATTTCTGATATACTTAATTATGTCATGGCATTTGTCCCAGAAAAAATATGTACTATATTGGAAGTTCACTAATTAGCAAAAGACAATTAACTGAATGGTAATGAAGGAGAAACCATCTGCGTAAATAACAAAAAATAAATAAATAAATAAATAAAAAGATGAATTGCCCAGCTAATCTTCCACCCGTGACCAAAGAAGCTTCAGTCTAGTGAATTTTGACCCTAAGCTTGATCCTATAACTTCCTTGTAGAAGAATTGCTTTCTTTTCCTTTTTTTCTTCTACCTGATAAGAGTCAATAAGTTTTTCAAAGTAATTGTTTACTAAATCCAAAATCAGTCAAACTAAATTCTTTGATAAGAGTGATCAGTATGTCAGTATGATGACTCTTCGGCTTTCTGTATTAATATCTAATTCCTGCATTTTCACATAAATATACATAAGAACAAAATAAGCAGAACACTAACTATAATTTGATAAATATGCATTTTTTTAAAAGAATGACATGTTTCTTAATTTGCTAGCGGTAGCTTTCAAACGAATCTGCCATCATCGAATACCACAGGTGCATCTTTGCTTTGTCTCATGTCATTTTGTCATCCCTTAAAATCTAAATTTTAATCTCCAGTAAACAACATATCACTTGTCCTTGTGAGAACATTATAATTGCTTTGCACAGCTGGACTAAAGAACCATAAAATGTCTGGTGAATATTTTAGTGCAT
>NC_056745.1:791275341-791324922 GCF_019279795.1 Protopterus annectens
TCTCCAAAAAGCCATTCAACCGAAAGCATAGACTGCCAAAAACTTTTCCCTATGAAAGGAACCACTTGGCCACCATGATGAACTTTGCCCTTTAGTCAGTGAAGTGCGATCTCTGAGTTGATACATTTAAGTAAGGGGGGTGTGGGCGTGTGAAGCCCCCCACATGGAGGGGTGAGGGGTGAAGCCCCCACTTGGGTAAGTTTAATTTTGGTCCATTTTTGGTTTATTCGAGGAAGCCAAGTGGTTCCTTTAACAGGAAAAGGTTTTCAGCAGTCCGTGCTTTCAATAGAATGGCTTTTTGGAGAAGTGGCCTCGACCAAGCAGGTTTCGATGAAATGTAAGTTTGGTGATTCAACATTTATATATATATATATATATATCTATACATATATATATATATATATATATATATATATATATATATATATATATATATATATATATAGATATACATACATACACATAGAGATAGAGAGAAATTATACAAACTCAGAGAGTTTGACAATGACATTTCTAATAGGGGATGTATTAACATGATTTACATTTAATCTATGCCGATGACATACAAGCATGATTTCATTGTGCTGTACAGCCATGATGTGCATGACATGTCAGAATTGTTAAGCATACATTACCAAATTTATTAGCTATGTTTAAACAAATTTGTGGCTTGGTAATGTCTTTCTAAATTGTAAGTTATTAAAACAGTACCTCATCAGCTTTTGGATGCCTTCTTGTGTATTCATCATACTCAGGGCTTCTTACAGAATCAAATGATTTTCTCAGAGGGACTGTGATTCTGGGACAGCGACTAGCCTTGATCTTAAACTGCTTTGGTGTCCAGCTTGGTGCAAATCTACAAGCAAAAAAATAAATAAATAAACAAACAAACAACTATATGAATAAATAACTATACTTGTCACAGTTTACTTACAAAAATCAATGAACTATTTTCTTTCCATAAGTATAAGTATGAACGTAAAATATCTGCACTTAAGTTAATCACTTTAGCAATTAGTATGAATGGAAGTATACATCCAGATTTATCACTCCAGTCTAATCTACTTTCAATGACTATATTTGTGTAGGAGTGTGATGACAGTATATCAAATATCCCTTGGAAAGTGTTATCACGCTAACATATATCTGTGTCCAGAACCGTATAGCATGCTACACCCACACTTACTAGATGATGGCAAACTAGGCACAGGATCACACGGTTACTTGAAACACTCATTTTATTAAAAGGTGAATTTGCATAATGGTCCTTTTAAACTGTTAGCTTTGTACTTTAAAATGCACTGTAGGCGTCATGCATTGTCAGCATACTGGAGTGAACTTTAATGTAACTGAGTGAATGAACTGTATTATAGCGCTCGGTTTATGACACACTCCTACCTTATTTAAAAAAAAAAAGAAAGAAATACTGTACTGTTGTAGCATCAGAACTGTATGGGGCTATGACACACTTTCGGTTAGCCAAGGATTTTCCCCAAAAGACTGTAAGTCTTCATTTTTTTCCATTATATGGCACAACGCAGAATTGCTTGTTGCATGTCAGCTGCTGTGATTGGTTTCACCAGAATATCGGAAAAATTAGTATTATGTCTCTAGCCTAATCTAATGGCTCATTTTTGAAACAAGACATTGCAGCATTGGTGTCATCACTATGTATTGGGAGGCTCTTCATAATGTACATTTGAAAATGTGTCTAATTCTCCTCAGTTTATCTGTGTGATGCTTTGAAGAGTTCACTAGTGTTCACAATTAATTTATGTGAGGTGGTGGCAGGTTTGATACCAGTAATAATTCATTGTGCACAGTTTGCACAATGATCCGTTGATAATGGAGATGGCATGGGAGTAGACATTTTTTTCCGTATCTTTTCATTATTGTATCTAACATTACACAGTCTCTAGATTGTGTGCTACATAAAAAAAAAAAAAAAAAAAATACATCGATGAAATCTATTAGTCAGCTTCATTGAGAGCAGCATTTGGCATCTGAACCTTTCAGAACTTATTCATGTGTAGACCACTCATAATGTTCCCTTAAAATGTAAATAATTACTTGCGTCATAGTGTGAGCTACACAATTTGTTTTAGCTGCAACAAAAATTAGACTATTTCAACAATGTGAAACATTAGGTTGGCCAAAAGAGGTGCCTAAATGAACCTCTTTTCTACACCTCCCCTCAGGTGACCAGCATTTACGAACTACTGTTATCCCCACCCACCTTAGCTTTCTTTGGGCTCAACCCAAACCACATCTACGGTCAGTGAGGAAATCAAGGACTGTGCTGTAGATTGCACCTTAAGCCCAGATGGCTTAGTGGTTAAGGTCTTTGCCTCCCATGCACAAGGTACAAGGTTTGATCCTGACCTCCGACCAATGCCTGTTTGGAGTTTGCATATTATCCCTCTGTCTTCTTGGGGTTTCTGCCATGACCAAAAAACATGCTGAGTGTTTCCATCTCAAACTCACCAATGAATGGAGCTGTGAGCAGTAGCACAGACACTACATGGTGCCTTATATGGGGGAGAGTTGTACAGACCAATCACTATGGGGATCTACTGTGGTGCGCAGTATCCTCAAGATAGGAGAACACGGATCACAGACTGTGCACCGTGGCATGCCTAGCCACTCGACGGTGTAAAATATGGCTCTAGGTAATTTGGTCATGTTGACTAATGTCGCCAGAAATGGGCTTAGGTAGTTACCGGTGATAAGTGGGTTGAGGACCTGACCTAATCTGACCCATGCCAGGGACCCTTGCTAATGGTGGGAGGGGTATATGTGCCCCAGTGTGTGCCTGCCATAAAGCCCAGCAGCCCTAGGTCAATAAGCTACTGGGTGGCTGGTGTCTAGTTGCCCAGCCTGGGTTACCCTGGGATAGCTCTGTTGAGCAAAAGTAGGACGTAAAACCAACCAACCTGCCAAACATGAACTGAGAATTGCTATGCTTAATGTAGGTTCACTGAAAGGATGTAGCATGGAAGTGGATAACATGATGATACAGAGGAGGCTGGACATCTTATGTATCCAAGAGATGAGATGGAAGGCAGTGCAGCAAAGCCACTTGACTTGGGATCCAGAGTCTACTACTCAGGTTGAGGGCAGGCTACAAATGGTGTAGAAATTGTGGTGAGAGAGAGGCTTCAGACGGTAGTAAGGGATATCATCAGCATTAATGACAGACTTATGGCAGTCAGACTCCAATGTAATGATAGGGCAGTATTCATAATCTCACCCTATGCCCCACAGCAGAGTTGTGATAGTGAGGAAAAGAGTGCATTCAGACAGCAGTTGCAGGACCTACTAGATAAAGCAGGACAACATGAATTGGTGTTGATAATGGGTGGCTTGAATGCACATTTCAGGACAGACAGAACAGGATATGAGGACTGCCTGTTCCCACATGGGTGAGGCAACAGGAATAAAGAAGGAGACGCCATTCTAGACTTCTGTCTGGCAAATGGCTTGATAGTAGCCAACACATGGTTCAGAAAAAGAGACAGTCACAAGATCACATATAAGAGTAGTCAACAGTCAAAGATAGACTTCCCCCTAGGAAGGAAATGCACCAGAGTAGAATCCATGATTGCAAAGTCATCCTCAGTGAAACAGTCGGCCCACAGCTTAAACCACTAGTTGCCACAATCAGCTGCAAGCAGTTGTCTGAGAAGACTCTAAGGTAAACAGAGACCAGGCTGAAGACCTGGAAGTTGACTGGAGAGAAAGTACAACAGTTCAAGGAATTACTGAGGGCTCTAGCACCCCAAGAAGAGGAGAAAATATGTGGAGTTGAAGAAGAATGGCATTGTCTAAAAACAGCATGTGTTAGGACTACAGAAAAGATATGTGGCCGAGCCAGGTATGGAAATAAGGTACATAAGGAAAGGTGGTGGCAGAATGCAGAAGTCCAGGAAGTCATCAAAGGAAAAGAAGTGCAGGAAGAAGTGAGAGACAGAAAAGACTGACCAGGCTAGGAAGGACTACTGGTTGGCTAACAAAGAAGCTCAGAAAGAAGTTGCAATAGCAAAGAATAGAGCATCGGAGGCAGTGTGCCAACTTTGGAAAGTGACTCAGTAAGGGACACAAAGAAACTATATCAGGTTGCAAGACAAAGACAAAGTTAAAGAAGATACTCAGACACTTTCATAAGGGATGCCAGAAACAACCTGCTCACCAGTCCAGATGACATCAAAGGCAGATGGAAGGAGTATTTCCAGCAGCTTCTGAATGAAAAAAACTCCACAGAAGCTGTACTGCCCCAGAAACAGCCTACAATGAGAGAAAAAGAGGAGCCCACCCTAGAAGAAGTAAGAACAGCACTAAAGAAGATGAAGTCAGGGAAAGCAGCAGGCTCAGATGAGGTTACAGCAGATATGATAAAGATGCTGGGTAAGATAGGGGAGAAATGGCTCCTAAGGGTACTAATAGCAGTGTGGAGAAAAAGGCATATCCCAGATTACTGGAGAATAAGCATACTCATGCCAGTGTACAAGAACAAAGGGGACAGCCACAACTGTGGGCAGTACAGAAGCATCAAACTCTTATCACATTACATGAAAGTTCTGGAGAGGGTGATTGATAAACGGATACACAGAGTAGTAGAATGTAAGATGGGAGATGAGCGGTTTGGATGCTAATCAGGATGCAGCACAACTGAACCGATGTTTGCATTGAGACTGATACTTAAGAAGAAACTAGAGATGAGGAGAGAGTCCAACTTGGCATTCCTAGACTTGGAGAAAGCATATGACAAGGTCCCAAGAAAGCTGATCTGGACAGTACTGCTGTGGTTTGAAGTCCCAGAAACACTGGTAGAATTAGTGCAGGCTATGTACAAAGACCCAATGACTCAAGTACGAACAGCGTTTTGCCTCAGGGAGGGGTTCCAGTGGGAGTGGGTGTACATCAGGGTTCAACTCTGAGCCCACTGCTGTTCATACTGGTGATGGACTACATTAGCAAACAGGTTGGAGGGGATGGATCAACAAAGCTGCTGTAGGCAGACGATGTGGCAGTACAGGCAGCCTCTAAGCTAGAACTTCAGCAAAGGTTAGGAGAATGGAATGCAAACCTGAAGGCACAAAGGATGAAACTAAGCACAGATTAGATGGCGGTAATGGCAGCAAATTGGGGAAATCAGAAGAAGCTGAGCATAGAGATAAAAGGGAACATAGTGGAACAGGTAAACAGCTTCAAGTATCTGGGAGGGGTAGCTGAGGAGAATGGTGGTCTGAATGAAGAGGTCAAAGCTAGAATCAGAGGGGCTGCAGCCAACTGGCATACTGTATCAGCTGTAGTCTATGACAGAAAAATGCCAAAGAAGCTGAAAAGTAAGGTGTACAAGACAGTGGTGCGACCAGTACTGCTGTATGGTACAGAAACCTGGGCAGTAAAGGCAGAACAGTTAAATAAGTTAGAGGTGATGGAAATGAAGAGCTTGAGAAAGGTGGTAGGATGCACACTGTGGGACAGCTGAAGAAATGAGGACATAAGAGCAGATGCCAAAGTATCTCCAATTGCAGGAAAGATCAAAGAGAACAGATTACAGTGGTTTGAGCACATGTGTAGAAAAGCAGTAGACAATCTGGTGAGGAAGATTTGGGACAGACAGGAAGAATATAAGAGGAAGCAAAGATGTCCAGCAAAGAGGTGGATGGATTGTGTGAAAGAAGATCTGTGACAGTCACTCATGAGTGTTGAAGAAGGCAGGAGTGTGGCACTGACTCGAGAGAGTTGGCGACAGTTAACACAATACCCCAACCCCATGTAGAAAAATGGGAAGAAGGGGGCTGATGATGATGATGATTGCACCTTAACCCCTTGTCATCCCATGGTAGCTGTCTGAGCTCTGTAAATGCTTCTTTTGCAAGGTACTTGTACAGTTCCACACATGTGCAAGTTCCTGACCAAGTGTACTGCAGTGAGGCTAGGCTGCATCACTTCCTGCCAGAATGAGCTGACATTGGGTGCTCACTCCCATGCTTCCCTCTATCCAATCCCTCCAGTGCAAGTGCTGCTATTTGAACACAGGTTATCTGGGATGCAGTAAGGGTTTTATCTCTGTTTGTATCACTGGGCCAGATAAGACATCACCTTGTGACTTTTTAGTTCTCAGTTTCAGTTTCACTTCCCATTCACTGAATGTGTCCTCACATACCCACATCATTCCCTTTGTTTTGCATGTAAATGAGTGACATCTCAAAACCACTGTATACTTCCTGAGTTTGTGATAACCCACAGAAGCAAATTCTGTGAAGCAATCATATTACAACAATATAGCCAGAAAAAATTACTCTGTTTTTCTTGCACATCAGAAGTGTTTTGCTCTTAAATACCAATACTGTATTCTTCTTCAGCCAAAGAAGACACTCCTATCACTGCAAATAGAAGTATTATTGAATCTGTACTGTGAAACAATGCCTGACACTATATAACTAAGCTAGTGCTCTGCTGTGCACATTATTACTGTGCTTTTCTCAATGTGCAAATCTGTACCGTTTTATTTTCCAGCTGTATAACCAGGCATCTGTAAGTTGGACATCTTTCTTCTTCCTACATCAAAGCTGATGCTGGCTGTTTAGACTTTTCTGCCTTTAGTGTACTACTTGTAAGTACACCCTGAGGTCTTGCTTGCTGAAACCATGTAGTAAGGTGCTCTACACTTGCATATCATTCCCTTCTCTTTTGTCCCTACTTTGGTTCTTGTTACTCTACTATTCTACCAGAAATGTATCTATACCTTGAAGATATGACAACAGGGATTTTGTACTGTCAAGCAGTACATCTACTTCGCACTGGTCCCTTTTGTCAGTTTTCTATTTCTTATGTAAAATTACATGCCATTCATTAAAAATACATGGCAGTGAATAACAGGCAGACTGTTTATAATACAGGCGCACTATCCTTCTACTCTTAACTTCTTTTCTCGTGCCTATTCACAATTATCATTTAACTCACAAAAATGTAACAATCACTGAATAAGGTCTCAATTTTACTTTTTTTTAATGGTCACTCAAATTAGTTATTCACAATGTTTATGGCCACTGCAAGTGACAAAGATGTTTAACCCCATAAAAATATATAAAGACAAAGTGATCTGCCTATAATACCTAGAGAAATAAATTAGATTATACATCATCAGATAAAAGAACAGAAGGAACTTCCAAGGATTGGATCTGTCTCAGTTCAGATTTGGCAAAGGCAGGTCATGCTTACTCAGATGGGTGGATTTCTTTGAAAGAGTCACCAAGACAATACATGATGGTAAAACAGTGCAAACTACCTATCTCGACCTGGCTAAAGCTTTTATCACAATCTCCCACTTGTATAAAGTAGAAATGTTAACCAAACTAGGAATAAACCACTGTGCCACCTGGTGGATCACAAATTGGCTAATGGGTAGAACACTAGAGATCAAAATAGGAGAAGCCACCTCCAGAAAAAGACCAGTCACAGGTGGATTCCCTGAGAATTTTGTACTGGGACCCATCCTTATAGGCATCTACGTATCTGATGTTAAAGCCACCACTAAAGGAATCTGGCTACCCAAGTTTGCAGATGACTGCAGGCTAAGTTCAGTAACAGAATTCCCAAAAGACTTAACCATACTGCAGGAAGGTTAGACCCAAACAACTATTTGGTACCAAATTCACAGACTAAACCAAATGCTAAAAAATGTATTACAGTGTCCTTTGGCTAGTCAGTACTCCAGGAAAAATACCACATTGAAAACTCACCACTAAGAGATGATTCATTCATATGAGATTTGAGAACATATGTGGACAGCAAACTGACTTTTCAGCAGCATGTATCAGCTGTAGTGAGGAAGTCCTTCTATGTTGTATAGCTTATTAACAAAATGATGGCTTCTAGGTCTAGAAATGTCATTGTTCCCCTCTGCTCGGTCCTCATAAGAAAACTGCAAATGGTCAATACTATAACTCAGGTATAGTCAATTACTTCAGTAAAATAACCACGTGAAAAACAAAGAACAAGTTTATTCTGCAAAGCTTTCGGGTCAACACCCTTCGTCAGTGCATGATAAAAGCAGATACTACATAGATTTTAAATAGAAGTATCATTAAATCACGTCAGCCAGTTAACCTATCACACATTCTCTCCCATCCCCCTCGTGTGGTTATTATAAAATGTCATAAAAATGTTAAAACTTATACCTAATTCACATAAAACACATTAAATCCATTTTACTTCTTTATTCCTTTCCATTTTTATTGTTATTGTTAAACTTCTTTCAGTTTTTTTACTAAAATAGGCTTTATAGTAGCCACACTATTAATACCGGGTTTATAATCTGCCCTTAACCTTACAATCTATTTGTATTCTCTTATTTCCAAAATATTATTCAAATCCCCACCTCTTACACTTATAACTACATTATCTATCACCCTAAATTTAAAATAATGTCTAGGACCATTGTCTATTATATGCTTACTCAATGCGTTTGTACCTATATTTCTTCTAATGTCAGATTTGTGCTCCACTATTCGATCCGTTAGTTTCCTTGTAGTCTTTCCCACATAAAATGAGGGGAGGGCTACACAGGTAGCTAGGTATACTACTTGAACTGTGTTGCAACTTGCGTGACAGTAAAATATAAATTCTTTCTCTGTTATGGGATGCACAAACTTACTCTCTCCTTCATAAATGTCTTCACAACAGCTACAATTAAGGCACTTAAATGTACCTGTTCTACTAGACAGACCTCTTATTTTTGTTGTTATTTTTTTAAATCTTTATAACATAGCTTCAACCACAAGCCTTCCTAATTTCTATAGGCAAATAAAGGTTTTTCTCCTATTATTTCCCACAGTTCAGGCATTGCAATCAGAAGTGTCTAATTTTTTTGTATTATTCGTCTTACCCCCTCTGTTTTTAAATTGTAAGTAGTAACATACCTAATATCATTATTTTTCTTTCCTTTCTTATCTAAGTCTACTAAGTCCTTTGATCTATTCCCAAAAATTGGATTATATTCACCTAATCTCCCATCAGCAACCTCTTTACGTATCTCTTTGGGTCTATATTAGAACATCAAAGTTTCACAACTTTGAATGTTCGAATATTGACCCCTATTCAGCGAAAGCTGAGAACATCAAACATGCAGAACAGCGAATTTTTTCCTACGGAAAAAAATTGCTGTTCTGAAACACATACATACAACAGAGGCACACCAAATAGCAATCCACACACATGCACCTAAAATCTTACATCTAACCCTACACTAAACTGTACAAACACCACTAACTATCCACTTACATTAACCCAAACCCTAACCCTAAGGTCCGTCACTATCGCACACTCACCTCACCCGCACCCTAACCCTAACTCACCTACCTCACCCTAACCCTCACGTCCACAAAATCGCACACTTACCTGACCCGTGCCCTAACCCTAACTCACCTAACCCACCCTAACCCTCATGTCCACACAATTGCACACTTACCTGACCTGTGCCCTAACCCTAACTCACCTAACCCACCCTAAACCTCACGTCCACACAATCGCACACATACCTCACCTGTGCCCTAACCCTAACTCACCCAACCTGCGCCCAGTTGCACACTTACCTGAACCTGACCCGTAACCTTCCACCACAATGCTGAAAATAGTGAAGCGACAGAAACGGACAACAGAATTCTTTCTCTAGGAAAAAATTTGGTTTTCTGTCGTTTCGCTATTTTTAGCATTCGCTGAATAGGGGTCGATATTAGAACATTCAAAGTTGGGAAACTTCGATGTTCTAATATAGACCCATCTCTTCTACTACGTCAGGCTTATACCCATTCTTTATAAACTCATCCACCATCTCTTTAATCTGTTTTTCAAAATGTATCTGGTCTGTATTTAATAAACTTCTCCTAATCATTTGTACCTTTAATATACCTTTAAAAGTATGAGGAGAATGCATGCTATTTACATATCTACTGACATGTACTTCTTTCTTATATATACTAGTTTCAATGTTCCCATTCTTCTTGTGTAGCTCTATATCCAAGAACACCATCTTTCTTTCTGACACTAAACTTCAAGAAGCTTGTAGTTGTATTTAGGTATTCCATATAATCATTCAGTTGTTGTAGGGTTCCATCCCAAATTAAAAAACAATCATCTACAAATCTCTGATAAAAACTGACTTTTCTATTTAAAATGTTAGTATTACTTAGAACATAATGTTTCTCCCATTCATATAACACAAGGTTGGCGTTAAGTATTTGCCACTGGGTTACCCATAGCCACTCCTGCTAGTTGCAGATAGATTTCGTTGTCAAAAATAAAATTATTCTTGGTTAAAGCCAGCTCCAATAATAATCAGATATTCTCAATTTCTCTAGCTGGTAACTCCACTTTAATATTTAGAAAATCTCTTATAGAATCTATCCCATAATCATTAGGTATTACAGTGAAGAGAGATGTTATGTCTAAAGTCACAAACAAAACGTCCTTAGCTTCCTGCTTAGAATACCATTCATAAAGCTTAGTTAGAAAATCATTCGTATCTTTCAGAATAGTGGAACATTTAGTCAGAAAACTACTTAAATATTCCTTTAGGTGCTTAGAGATAGGCTCAGTCATCCACCCACCACCTGAGACTATAGGTCTCAGGGGAGGATTTTCTATAGATTTGTGTATCTTAGGGATGCCGTAAATGTGTGGTATCCTCAGGCAAGAGACAGTAAAGTAGTTAAACTGTTCAGTTGTTATGTCACCAGAAATTTGTAGGTCGTAAATAGCCATATTAATCTCTGAAATACATTTTTTAACATCAGTAAATGCAATTTTTTTAAAAGTTTGCACATCCTGCAGTAAAGTTTTAAAATTTAAAACATATTTATCTCTATCAGTTATTACTATGGCACCTCCCTTATCCGCCCGTTTAACCACTATACTACTATCATTAATCAATTGCTGTAGTGTTTCATGTTCTTCATAAGTTAGATTATAAGTCTTTTTTGCCCTTGGTACAGAATACAGCTCCCTGAGTTCATCTTTTACTATATTTACAAAAGCTGTTACTATAGGACAACTAATAGGTAAAATAAACTAGACCTTTTACACATTGCTGCTTCATTAGCTTCATTACTTTTAAAGATCAATTTCAAGTTTACATTCCTTGCAAACAGTTTCAAATCTTTCACTGCTTTTACTATATTATTAACAGCATTAGGTATAAACTTGATTCCTTTATTTAGAAGCTTTAAATGCACTTCTGTTATGTCTTTAGTAGACAAATTGACAGTACCTTGCTGTATTGAAATCATCACCATACTGCTTTGTTCTGAAAGGCAGGGCTGCTGTTTTTCCCCTTCGTTCCATTGACCAGCTCGTGTTGCTGCAGTTGTAAAGAATGCCCTCTCGACCGAGCATTTAACTGTATATCCACTTTCTCTGGTAACTTCAGTTGAAAAGGGAAGAAAGTTGTAGCTGGTTCATTTTCCCAGTTGGCTGTGAAATGTTAGCATCTTTTATTGGTGGTTTAGGCTTAATTACTTCCCCTCCATTTGCTTCCACGCTCGTAGCCATTGCTTCAGCAGTGGGCATTATTGATGACTGGGTAGAGGGAGCCACTTTGAACTTCCTGGTCCATCTAAACAATAGTCATCCAGTGCTAAAGGAAACATACAAACTGGATGATACATCTGTCTTTGTATGCTTTCATTAGCACTGGATGACTATTGTTTAGATGGACCAGGACGTTCAAAGTTGTCCAATTCATCCATTCTTTTTTTCTCTTTTAAATTAACAGTTTTTTACAGCATCAGTTCTCAGCCATGAAAAAATATGGCCTGATTTAAAATCATTTAGGTCACACATTAATTTCTGTCTCTTCTTAGCTTCTAATTTAACGTTAATCAGGTGCAAGCGGTCTAAAGCATTTTGGTAAAGAGACATTGAGTCAGTGAAACAGGACATATTCACTAGATCATTTTCAAGATTCATAATGTTTTCTTCCAATTCTTTTTCTACAGGTACAAAGTCAGGATTCATTAAGCCATACATTTAGCACTTAGCTTCAAGTTTAGCTGTTGTCACTGTTTTAGGAGGTCTGGGTAGGTATTTGCATACAACGGCATTTTTAGGATTCTAAGCTCTCGAGGAACTGCACCCAGCTCCAAATAAGCCTGAAAGGTTAACCACTGCCACTGGAGCTGCTTGAAAGTTTGCACCTTCTTTTCCAAAGTATTTAAAGTTTTTTCAAAATCTTTACCGACTGGTCAACGGTCCCCAGCGGTACAGGTGCATTGAAAGTCAAGTTCAAGAGTGGATTACCTTTTCTCAATAGAAGACCTCTTATTGTAGTGTTGCTTTCATGGTTTACTTCCATTAGCTGGCTGATAGTTTCACTCCCTTAACACTTTTGACGCTCACAGTATTGGCCAAGGTATAACTGAAAACTACAAATGGTCATTACTATAACTCAGGTATAGTCAATTACTTCAGTAAAACAACCACATCAAAACAAAGAACAAGTTTATTCTGCAAAGCTTTCTGGTCAACACCCTTCCTTAGTGCATGGCCTCAAACTGAATGCTAAGATATGCCTCAACATCGCCTTTGGGGAGAGTGATGTCCCCATAAATTATCACAATAATAACAAGGACCTAAGCACCCAATAAGTCGTGAGGGACATGGGCACCCAGGTTGATAGTAAACTGACTTTTGACCATTATATTGCCTTCGTTGTACAGAAAGCTTTCTACGTGGTCCACCTCATTAGGAAGGGTATGCCATCCAGGTACCAGGAGGTCATAACATCCCTGTATTCTCCCCTTATAAGACCCATTATTGAGTAAAAAGCTCCTTTTAGCATGTACCTTGCAAAGCACATGCAGCAGTTGGAGAGACCACAGAGGTTCTCACCAGAATAATCCAGGGCCACAAACATCTAATCAACACAGATAGGTTAAAAGCCCTTTCCCTCTACCCAGTTTCATACGGACTCTTCACTGGTCGTCTCTGTCTGGCATACACAACAATCTGAGACACCACCTTGATGGGATTGCGACATATATGAAATCAAGCTCCACTTGAGTAATCCACATGTGAGACCTCAACCTGCCCTGTGACATCAATAGGACTTATTGGTGGGACAAATTTGTGTCTCAGAGACTCTCACTTCTGTGGAATAGACTCCTTCTCAACATAAGGCTCAGTACCTCATTAACCCACTGTAAGTGCAACCTGAATAACTGGATAAGGAACATAATATGCACCCCTGGGATTCCACTTATGTCCCTACTGCACAGGGGCATCAGGTGCTAACGTTTTGGAACACAGGCTAAATTCTTGGGCAGGCTTATAAAAGCCTCAGGGCCAATAGCCTAGTTACTTACTATGAACCTAGATCCTTTCAGTTGGTAATACATGTACCATTCCACTCACAGAGTTGCAGAATGTCCAATACAGCAGGGTCACATAATGCCATGTATGCAACCAGACATCACTTCTGAGTGGTATATATGGCACAAAGTACAATGACAGTAATTGCACATAATCATCATAGGTAAAATCCTGGGGACTTGAAGTTCCCTTGTGAGGAAAGTTTGTGGTGTGTCCAATTGCCGGTGGTGTTTGCAAAGGTACATGAGTAAATGGACATTGCAGTGAAATATTGTCATGCTGAGGGAAGAGCACACAGAGGTTATGAACACAGCATTATCAGGTGACAGTGCCCTCACTAATAACATGAGCATGATATACTACCCATCATACCCCTGTGGAGACATGGTGATCTCTGGTAAAGTAGGTGTAAACTGTGTGGCCAGGCCTGTGTGCCCATATATATCAGCCCTGAGTATGTACATCAGGTGTGGCTAATGAAGAGCTATGTACCAGGAACATTGCTGTTATCGATAGAAATGATACTACATACACATTTGCATGGGCTTACAGCCATGAGTGTGTGAATATGCATATTTTCATGAAGACACTGTTGTGGGAGAGTGACATAACTGGGAGATTGTATGATGGCTTCCAGTTTGCTCTGCTATGACGTGCTTCTTTTCCTCCTGTCAGCTACAGCCAGGTTTATGTAGTTCTACAGGTGGCATACCTTGCAGTGAAGATGTGGATGTCCATGGAAGCACAGAAAACTTGTTCAGCTCTGTGGTCATAACTCTGGCCTTGCTAGTCTGCACTGCCTGTCAGGCTACCACACTGGATGTTGTGTAACATGATGTGGGAACAGAGACATGTGTTCCGGTTATATAAATGTACAGTCTGACATACATAGGACAAGTGCGGGGTGGGTACACACACTTTGGCCAAAGGTGCCGACCCCTCTGCAGTACGCCTTAGATCCATGGCATGCAGACATACACCATGAAGCTGATGATGGTCAGGCTGCATAAACTGCTGTGACATTCTGACCAGACAGGCATCACTGCCACTGTGGTGCTTGCCTGAACAACTATGCACATGTATGTCACCAGGCATTGTACATCACAGTGTGACACTGAAGCTGTGCTCCAACTCACCATCCACACATTACCCTACTGAAACCCAAGAACTCTAGAATACAAGGCATAACACATGCCACACCTTAATGATTGCCCCAATTGCTATTCAAGGCATCTACCTGGTAAAGGATATGTCAAGGCTACAGAGCTTTGCATGAAGTGGGACAACTATGTGGATGAACAAACAGGCTGTGGCCTGCATCTCATGTGGAGTTTGGTACTAACATTTTGCTTTTGGTGTGAGATGAACTGTAGGGGCATGATATCCCAGGAGAGAGTGGTTGTGCTGAGACCAGCAGTTATAGTAGCCAGGCACCAACAATTCAGGGGACACCCCTCTTGTCATCCTTCTTCACAAGGAAATTATGTTAGTGCAGTACACACTACTTGAGTGGTGTACAGCTGCAGGATAACTGTGTGAACAGTGCCTCCTTACCTTTCCCAGGATATATGTATGAACCCCCCACACACACACACACTGCTTGCCTATGGTGTCTCCAGACACAGCCATGTTTTTAGAATACTTTCTTGGAAACCATGCTGGAATTAAAGTTAAAACATAGTTGCACACAGGGGCAAGTAGCATGCAGTGACAACTGGTGTCTCCAAATGTCTCAGTTTATAGCTATGAAAACACTTATCATGGAAAGGATCACTAACAATGTAGTACACCTGCAGACACTGGCCCAAATGCAGTTTGTGTTATTCAAGGACAGATCATGTCTACCTTAAGCTTTGTACCAAATTCAGTGGTACAGACTGCAATGTATAAGGCAAAAATGACTCACCCCACCTACCATAGCCCAACAACACATTCATCAAAATTAGTCCCTTGGGCATTGTGGACACACTGTGGAGGCATTTTACAAACTTGCATGTCAGCCATTGGATAGCCAAGTGTCTGACAATCATTATCTGGGAAGATAGTTTTTGTAGGCCAGTGCTACAATGAGCCCAGTCACCAGTGAACTACCTACACACATCATTCCTTTTACTAACCCTCCTAGCCATTCCCTTCTCTGCATTCATGCAACTGTCACTGACCTCAGACTGGCTACATTTGTAGATAATTGCAAATAAGACACTGTCATTGTTTCAGACACAGAACCAGCAGTTACACAGGATGGGCTGGCACACACACTCAGGTATGCACAATACTATACTTTTGGCAGTCAGCCACCCCTGGACAATATCATATTGTCTGCTCAACTCCAACAGTTGACCTGGCAGGCAGGGACATATGGACACAGAGAGAGAGATGTAGCCTTTATCTTTCACTAGTCAGTAAGATGTCGGACTTCATGCACTATTACACAACTTACAGATAAAGGTATGGAATGTAATTGTAACACTGTATCATATCATATCATATACTTATCATATCTATCATTGTGCACAATGACACCTGCTGTTTGTAAGTACACAGGCATATCTTACACCTGTAACAGGAAGAGAGGTCCCACAGTAACCCAATACACAGTGTACATAACATGCTCAATGCAGAATGTGTCAAGGCTGAAATTGTGTATTCTGTCCACTAAATGCTTTGGAGGGGAGGTGTATGGCTGCCATACAGGGAACTGTCAGCTCCCACTGTATACCACCTGCACATCCAAGAAAGGACTAGTTCGGGACTTACCTGTTGTACAAAGCTGCACGTTGACTGTGGTATAAATAGGCCATGCTGGGGAGACAGGTATGCAACTGTGACACTACATACTATATGTTACAGTCTTCCCATCCATGTGAACTACAATTCTGCTGTTCACAATCATGTGTAAGTAATACAATGGGATGCAGAACAAGGCAATAATAACTGGATGAGGACACATGTCTATAGGGGACAGAAGGTTGTAGATGGTGCATCTCCTGTGCCACAGCTTGTACATATGTCAGCTCCCAGAACTCTGTTTGCACATATCAAGGGAACCACATTGTGTCAGAGATTACAGATGCAGGAGTAGGCTGCATGATGCTATTGCCCCTGTTAGCCAGTGATACATAGATGAAGCTATGGAGCCATGCCCCTCTACTGCTTTACCTTTGTGAAGACATTTTGATTCTGTGCTGACATTCCTTCCTGTCATCTGATGGTTACAGATTTATTGTAGCACTGTAGCCATAGGTGTGTCCCAAAAAATCCAGAATCTGAAATGTAAACAGTTATATGAGACACCCTTCTTTTTGTAAGTATGCAGCCATTACAACATCATCCAACTACACAACATACTGTGCTATGCTCAGTACAACTGCTGGCAGACATCTGTCAGTCACCAGTACAAGTAGCATGTGCAAGGAACAGTGGATTAAAGGAATACATAGCAATTTAGATAGTTGCCCTGTACATCAGACACATAGCTTCATTTTCCTGCATTGATGACAAGGATGATAGGGGTGTGATACTGTTATCATCACTTGTACAGGGTGCTGTGTGGTGGTGCCGGAGGCCAACGTTGACCCAATAGGTTGGCAAGTGTGTGTGTGTATGTGATTCAGGAAGGGAAGCAGGCAAGATGGACTATGGAATGTGCCATGTGTGTCTGCAGGTGACATGACTGTGACAGTGATATGTGAGTGTGTGCGTGAACACTGTCAAGTTCAGTGCTAGCCTTATGTGACTGTATGTTGGACAGCTTTGAACCATGCTTGACAGAGCTGTCAGTTCACCTTCTCCACCCCCAAACACGGGAACTCCCTCTGCTAGGAGGTACACTAGCACCTCCATGCTCAAGGTCAGAAGCAGAGCTACTACCTGAGGGTGACTGCTTTCTGCTGGAACTGTGTCCTCCACGGGAACCCCCAGGACCATGAGCCCATGGCTTGCCATGTCTTGGTGTGGACAGCACAAATACCTCTGGAGCACTAGCTGTACTGCCACTACAGAACCATGAAGGTGTACAGCCACGTGGAATCTTGGCCGATGTAGTAGCTGAACTACATCCATGGGTCCGATGCTCAATTCCAACCAGACGTTCCATCACAGACAATGACCATTCCAGGACACATAATCTGAGATCTCTCTCAGACTACTGTCTTTTCACAGTGTCATTCAGCTAATCCAGGGTATCAGCAATGCAGTGAAGGCAGTCATGGATGTCAGACTGTGCTCATCCATAACCCTGAGCATTCATCTGGAAGTCCTTTCGGAATGTGCCTCTGCCTCTATGATGGCCTTAAATATACGCCGAGTGACAAGTGATGGGACACCTGCAACAGACTGTGGATGGACAGTAGGCCTCCTATGAGCACTCCTATCAATCTGTCTGTGTGAACTTTGCCATCTCTTTGGCTATGGCCAGTACCAACACTCACTGCAGCCATAGTACTTACACTTTCCTGTTCAATGTCACCTCGCTCTAACTGTTAAATATCTGTGGCTTCAGGAGACTGGGTATGCATAGGCATACTGACTGTGCACTGTGATAATGAGAGCAGAAAAGGGATGTCAAACTCTGTGACAGATTTAGCCCCACAACCTCCGCTGTGCATCACTTTGGCCACCCTCATCATCAAATTCTGAAGAGACACTGACATCAGGTTGTGAAGGGGCCAGAGATCAATCTCTCTGGTCACCTTTGATAAAAAAGGAAAAGAAGTACATTAGTACATGCACTACTATGCTCTACAGCACTTTCTTGCAATATATGTCATGCTTTATACAATGCTGTCAGGATTCAAGACTTGTCTAACCCCACACTCTATACCAGGACCTGAGACATTACTTTCTAAATAACTTCTGTAATTGCTTGTAAATAATAAGCTCCTTATTCAAGTCTCTCATGAGCAGCTGTGATATACACTGCTGCCATTTGTCAACAGTCTGCACAGTTGACACTTAAGGCAATCTGAACTGTCCTACGAATACTACAAATCTATCAGTGTGGTCACAACTACAATGCATAGGTGTGAGTGTAAACTGTGTTCCATTGGTAAAACTGTGAGCTTGGCAATCATTCAGATAGTGCATCAGTCCAGCCGGTAGGCCTGGGATGACACTTTAGCAAGTAAAATGTACTCAGTCTACATCTGTATTACAACAGTGGTATGCTTAGCAGGATCAAGATCACAGCCATGTCTGATTCCTGATGGTCTTGTGAAACATTGAGGGAGAGGTAATGTAAACAGCAACCCATGTTGCACTATGACAAGTTAATACTTCCACAGATCTCACATTTACAGTACATACTATGTTACTTGATATGTAGGTCGCAATCTGGCTATGAGATTCCCATTGCAGCTGACCTCCTGCCCCCCCCCCCAAGAAATAATGCCTGCCACCCCCATAAAAGTATGCACAGCATGAAAAAGCAAATGCTACAGTATTCCAATGCTTATCCAACTAAGCATAACTGGATGCTCCTCTTGTATGGAAACAGTGGAACACACATCCACGGCATACCATGTGATGGATTCCTGGGAGCTGTCCTGTGTTCCTTGGTTCACCAGGAATTCCTCTGTGGCTGACAGTGGTTGTTCTGCTGCAGGCCCTCCACTGGGGACACTATGATTCCTGGCCACATCTGCTGCTCTTCAGAATGCAGAATTCATCATATTTGTGGCACAGTGTCACACCTGCATATATGTCCTGCTCTGTTGTCCAATGGCATTCACATTATGAACCAGGTCACCCCACAGTGCTACCCACTCTTCCCTGTTTTCCTCCCCCTGGGCAGCAGGAGTTGGTGATGCTGATGCAGGGCATCCAGGATAGCTCCATTCGCGGCCTCTGTAAAAGGGCCCCAGTGTCTCGGATACATATCTCCTGAAAGACAACAAAATAGCAACATACATCAGGATCACATACATGGCAGTATAGTATGTACAGATGCTGCAATAACAGATAGCTACCAGTAATCACTGCTTGGTTACACATCTCAGATTTGACACCATGCAAACATAGTAAGGGTGCTGATCTGAGTAGGATAGTGACAGTACTCATTGATCCCTGCTTGTGCCATGACAGATACTGTCGTATGGTCACACAACCAAAACAAAAGTCCATTAAGTTGTGGCCCATATGTGTAATATGTAATATGTAAATATGTAAAACAAGCAGTGCCACACAAATAGCGGTGTAGTATTACCACCTCTATCAACTTGAATTTCCCAGGAAAGTAGTATACCTATGTAACAGAGAGCATTCTACCCGTACTGTTCACTAGTTCCTCTGTAGGTCTAACCCATCTGCAGATCAATGACATGACAGATGTACAGTTCCATGCACGGCTTACGGCTGTAATCCCCATTCCCCCTAAGTACATGGACCAATATGAATCATGTTGGAAACAAAATGCTTACATACCTGATGGAGTACAATACACCTCTGTTGAATAATACTGATATATAGATGTTGTGGCAACGAGTTGACCATAAAATGTAACTCTCATGCACAATGTTTTCCCTAGATATTTGTTTGCCATTTTAACATGGTTTTGTATTAGGGAGTGATTGCCTCAGAACCAACCTGTGATTCTGAACTCAAATTGCAGCCAGCCCACCTGCGTTGCATTATAATCAGCCAATCCCATCCAACCACTGAACAAGATATAAGGCCTCAATGTACATTACAAACCCTTTCTCTATGTTGGGTTTGGAAATAGTGGGGGACAGATCCTACATCATGGCAGACAGTATGTCTGTAGCAGCTAGTATTTACGTACAAATGTGTGTGATACAGGCTGGAGCTAAAAGTGATGCTGCAGGCAATGTAGACATAAGCAGACAGGGTGAACACTTTGCAGGGCAACAAACTGTTAGAGTAAGTGTGGGATCTGTGCCAACCTCGTTTTATAGGCAGAGCCACAATGAGTGTAGCCATCCCACTAGGAAGTCAGGTATATGTCTCAGGTAAGTGTGTCAGTCAATGGTATCAGTAAGACAATCCAAGCCAAAATGCCTAGTGTGTCTTACAAAACAGGTAGGTGTACATTAGCAATGATGTCAGGCAGGTGGAATACTGCTAGATCATGTGTTATACCATGGTATTCCCCTGTTGAGTTTGTGCTGGCAAAGCTTGCATCTAGCTCGACCACCATATATACTTGTGCATCTGTGGTTGTCTGTGATATCACAAGCAAAATGTTGCGGGCTGCAGTGTGATATTACTGGGGCACAATTTCAGTACACACTTCAACATCCGGTGGGAATGCAGGCTACTGCATCACCTTTTACACTAGGAGTAGGATGAGAGTGGTCCTATCTGTAGGCCTCTGCCCTCTGTAATATAGATGCAGATATTCCAACTGTACTGCTTTGGGTAGATAAATAGGTGATGACACATACATACGTATAATTTATAATACTGATGGCCACATACATGTATTTTCATTGGTAGATGCAGCTGTACTTGAACCTTGGACCATGTGAACCAAAAAAGCAATTTCTTAATGCATTTTACAGACTGAGCTACAGAGTCACTGTCAGACAAATGAATTCATACATGTTGTTGTTATCATTCCACAGTTATCTGCTGTTAAATACTGCACTTACATGTATTAGTGTGTGTATGGTTTTAGAGCGCTGTATTTGTATAACAGAGCCCCAGTTAACTCATTCACTCTAATGGAGGTCATGAAGTTTTCACTGTAACTTCTAATGGGTGGAGCCTTTTGACAGAATCAAATGATGTCCCCGCTGGAACCATAGGGATTATGAAAAAGTGTAAATGGCAAACTCTTCAGTGCAAACTATTTTTATCATGGTAGTATTCTTTAGATTCTAGGTCTTCAACTGAATTTTATAAGTCACAGTAAACACAGTAACTTTTACATTTGTAATATTTTTAAACAACTTACAGTATATCAGCAACCACTCAAGGTACACACACACCATTAGCAGAATTTGATTCAGTTAGCTGAGAGCCTTCATATGAGGCTAAGAAGTTCTGTCTGTGTTACTTGGTTGTTGACATATTTAGAAAAATGTGAAAATTATATCTATTTAAATTAATATCATAAAACACAGTTAATATAGCAATAACCCACGCCTGGGTGTGGGTAATGCTGGATTTACCCACGGTTGGCGTGGTTTGGTCCCGAGGGCCGAGGGACCAAACAAAGACAACCGTGGGTAAATCCAGCATTACCCACACCAGAAGTGGGTTATTGTTATATAATGCCATTATTTAAGAAAATAAATAATTACTTTTCTTAAATAATGGCATTGTATAATGCCTCTTTGCTGCCCTTCCGCACCTTTCTGGTGTTCCGGCAGTTCTGATGTACTGCGCATGCCTCGCAGTACATCAGAGCTGTGAGCAAAGCAACGGAGAACGCAAGTTCTCCGTTGCTTTACTGTTCGCTATGTTAAATGGGTTTAACATGAGACAGCTTTAAAATAAGCAACGGAGATCTCCGTTGCTTATTTTAAAGCTGTCTCGCTATGTTAAACTCATTTAACATAGCGAGACATTTAAAGCAACGGAGATCGCAAGATCTCCGTTGCTTTAATCGCTATGTTAAAAGAGTTTAACATAGCGAGACAGCTTTAAAAAGCAGCGGAGATCTCCGTTGCTTTTTAAAGCTGTCTTGCTATGTTAAACTCTTTTAACATAGCTTTAATGTTACGGAAAAGGTCCGGGCGACCGGACCTTTTTCCGTTAGTATATTGAGGGATTTACAACGGGCACGCTGGTTGGGCTGGCCAATCAGCGTGCACGTTTTGAGGGTAGGCATTGTATAATATCTATTTACCTACATTAGACAAAGGTAAAATATTAATGCATTTGAGTTTGCCATTGCCTAAGCTTTAAGATGAAATCTTTTAAAACCCTGCATATAGCATGGTTTTGTAATTATGGATGCAAATATGAACAACCAATATTTGACACCTAGAGGTGGCAGTAGGAGTTAACTTCAAATGCACCTGGAGGCGTCACTCAGATGTAATGAGTTAACATCCTCCTTTCCATTAATGTTTTATCAAGTGAGTTCTTACATGTTGTAGACAAAACTGCAGCATTACCTGCTATCAGATACCTCAATTACATCTAAGCTTATGTGTGTGCCTTTATAGTGATGTATTTGTGTACTAGAGTACTAACTGTGGTACTATTTTTGTATGAATCTCTTAACTGTTTTGCGTGGTGCTGTATAATAGTCCACACCATTTAAACATGATTCATGGGAGAACTACACCATTACTGTGTTTTGCTTAAAACACCTGTTTTTGTTAGCAGCTGTGTGGCTTGGCGAGGTGATCCACAGTTCTGCAGGTGTGATACTCCTGGGTTCGAAATGGGGCACAGGTGTACTTTTTGAACATGATTAATATTTTTGCAAAAGCATATATGAATGTAGCACTATTTAGCATAGCTAAGCAATGCAGTGCACCATGTTGTACAAAAAATCTTTAAAGCAAAGAAAAATAGGGAGATAGGACAGTGGTGAACAGGGGTGCAAGCAGGGGAAAATATAGTGAATGGCAGGTAGGGATGTGCAGGATGGGTGTAGGAAAGAACCATAGCTATCCATTGCTTCATCAGCAACAAATATGCATGTTAACAGATCTTGTAGCTGAATTTGGACTGTCACCACCAGAGAGGGGTGACAACAACCTAACTGTGTTGTCTGTCCAGTGGAAATGTGTGCAAAATCAAGAGCTATGTATGAGATGATATATATATATATATATATATATATATATATATATATATATATATATATATATATATATTTTTTTTTTTTTTTTTATTTATTTTTTGGGGGGGGGGCAGGTGCCCATTTTTTTTTTAAAGTGAAAGTGGAATGTTGGGGAAGAGACAAATGTATGTACAGGGGAGGTAAGTTGGGAAGGTGGGGAAGCTTTGCAGACAGACAAGACAGCAGACAGGGTTGGTGTATGACAAAAGAGGGGGTGAACACCATGGAATGGGGAAGGAATTGTGGAATCCCAGTTTCAGGACCATCTACAAGGTAGCAACATGACTCAGGTCTGCACCTATGAGACTGTTGAAACTGCTCCTTCACTGGCCTTGTGCTGGCATTGGTGAAGGCTGGCGTCCAGGGCAAAACTGCTTCACCAGCATGGTGAGCATGCTCTCCATCATGCGCAGGTGACCTCCAACAGTTCAACGGAGCAACCTCTGCACCATACATGGTATTTCATTATGGGTGACAAAATCACCCCCTCCACTACCACTCCAAGGGAGGGTCCCAGCCCCAGCCTGTGGGGCAGAACTACCTAATACCACAGGTAGTACAGGGGCAGCAGAGGGAGCACCATCAGGCTGTGGCCTAGATGTGTGGGTCCCGGTGCCATGGCTGGGGGAGCCAAGGTAGATAGATCACCTGGAACTGGCCTACCTTGTTGTGTTGTAGTAAATTAGATATAAACATAAGTTAAGATTAGTAATAACCAAACCAATATTAGTATTAATATAATGGAACATAATATTGAGTAATCCAAATACATATTAAGGTATATTATGTGGAACACAACAATAAATAACATAACTGTAAGTATGTTAACAGCAAACCAGCATAAAATAACCCATAAGGCCAACATAACAGTTAGTTTAATAGAATATATTAATAGAAAATCATAATAATAAATAACATTAATAAGTTAAAGAAGATAAAGGGGTTGGGAGAGAGAGAAAAATATACCATTTGTGAACTCACAAAGACCCTGAACCTGTAACTAGAAGACTCCCTGAAGGGAATAAAACTCTAAACCCTAAAGAAAGTGAAAAGAAAACCTTTGGAACAAAGTAGTTTAGCCCATCGAGCGGTTACCAATTTGCTTGTGGTTACCTTCCTGATAGCAAAGACCCTGAACCTGCAACTACAAGCCTCCTTGAAGGGAATAAAACTCTACACCCTAAAGAAAGGGAAAACAAACCCTTTGTAACAACGTAGTTGAGCCCATCGAGCGGTTACCAATTTGCTTGTGGTTACCTCCCTGGTAGCAAAGACCCTGAACCTGCAACTACAAGACTTCCTGAAGGGAATAAAACTCAAAACCCTAAAGAAAGGGAAAAGAAAACCTTTGTAACAATGTATGTAGTCCCTTACTTGGATACTATTGTATTTCCTAAATGGACTATGCAGTCAACAGTAGCACATCACCAGGCCAAAGCAACCCACCCATCCTATACCCCCCATCCCCTACTGCTTATTGATCTACCGTCTAGGTTTATCCCCACTGCCTCCATTATATTGTATCACAACTCCCATACTGTGAGGTAGCAATTCTTAGCCCCACAGTACCCACATATAGTTTTCTGAAATATCTGCTGTTGCAAACACCACCTGTGTTAAGTTAGCCTAAATCTCTGTAAAAATAAATTTTGTTACTACAAATTGGCATATTTACAGCCAAATAACAAATACCTGCATGATTGTTTTTAGTCTCTAAACTCCAGAATCTGGGCTAACCTGCTCTGCTCACCCTCGCTAATGCTCGGGCTGTCTCCACTCCCCTACCCTGCCCCCATTCCCACCCACCCCTGGAACAATTGCACTTATAGTTAAAGACCACACCCTCAAGCACCAGTTCCCATCTCCTACAATCCCTATTACCCTATGATATCACACCTATTAGTCCCCACTGAATCACACACTACCACACCCTTAGTACAACTCTCAAGTATAATACCCCTTACATACACATTACTCTTTCTCAAACTAAAAATAATGTTCCATACAGTACATACACAACTACAACAAGCATTAATCTATCCCTTCACAATTTCTACTCTTCTCCTGCTTTCAGTCCTCACCTCCTACCATACTCAACTTCTAGACAGCACCCCACCCCAAGGCAAACAAAAGCAATAGGCAAACCTATAAAGCTAATAAACTTACCCATATTGCCATGTGACCTTATCTCCTCCCACACCTTCTCTTTCTTACACAATAAGCAGCCAATTAAGCATAACTCCCATTCCTCTCAAAGACATGCCAAAATAATATACAAGCTTACTAAACTCTACATACACCTACTCAATACCCTCACATGCTGTGGTGATAGACACCTTAATCCAGGACCCACTACACCAACCAACCCAAACCTAGATCAGCAAAATCCTCTATACCACAGACCAACATCCGCTCTCCTCTTCCTAAACCTGAATGTAAGAAGTATATTAAATAAAATTCAGGGCCCCCATGCTCTACTAGCACTATATAAACCAGAAACTGTTGTGCTAACTGAAACACTGTTAAAACCAGAACATCACAATAATGAGATTACAGCTCCTGGCTGCAATATTATACGCAGATATAGAGTGGAGAAAAAGGGTGGAGGCGTAGCAATACTATTCCAAAATCATCTCAATATCCAACTAGTTAATTGTAACACTCCTGAAGTCAAAAATGTAAAACTAATCCTTGCAGAATTACAACTAAATCCCAACAAACATATAAACATTGTAGGTGGCTATATCCCACCAGGTAATAACATTACCATAATGCAAAACCTATTAGACTGGATCTCAAACTCCCTACCATAAGAAACTATACTATTAGGTGGCTTTAATATTGAGTGGCTTAACTGCTCCAACCACAATCCCACTTCCTATATCAACCTCCACGGGTTTACCCAACTCATCTCTTCCCCCACTGGAATCAACAAAACATCCAAGCACCAGTCCATCCTAGACTGGATTCTTATAACTGCTCCCTCTCTTGCATACCAAACTGGCTGTCTACCTGATAGTCTAAGTGACCATCAGACAACCTACCTAATTAGGAACAGGTCCCAACACATCAGCCAGACTTTCCTTAGAGTCATATGAAGTAAAAAGACCTTTATACCTAATAACTTCATCACTGCACCAAAATTCTGTAATTGGACTACCCTGAAGCAACTGTCTCTTGATGAAGCTGTGCAGTACTTTATCTCAACTTTCTTGGAAATCTTAAATTATAATGCATCCTCCAGAACCATAAGAATAAAATCAAATTATGCCCCATGGCTAACTAAAGAAACTAAAACTACAATGAAAGAAAGAGAGAATTCCTGGCTACATTTTCACAAAAACAAAACCTCTACTACAAGACAAATCTACTTAGAACTCCATAACAAAGCAAAAAAAAATCAAATTAAACTTGACAAAACTACCTACTACAAAAACATGCAAGAAAAATATGTCCACAACCCTCAAAAATTCTGGGCCACAATGAATACCATACTTCAAGATGAAAAATCCACAACTACAACCCATGTGTTAATAAACAACCACAAGAACATTCCAACTCAATTTAATAAATACTTTACTGAAATAATCCAAACCCTTGCCAATACCCACAATACTGGCAATACCCCAACACCAATAACTGCCCAAACCCACCCCAATTCACAGAACAACACCTCCACCTTTTCTTTGCACACTGTGTCCACCAAGGTTATTTCCAAACTCCTCAGTAAACTTAAACTAACCACTCTGACTGCTGATAACCTACCAGCAGATTTCCTTCAGATAGTTGTAGAAGCTATAGCCTATCCTGTTGCTATTCTCATTAATAGGTCTCTGTCAGAATGCAAGGTACCAACCTCATGGAAAACATTGCATATTATACCACTACACCAAGGAGGTAACTCCTTAGAACTCACTAACTACCGCCCAATCGCTATTCTGTCACCCTTATCTAAAATATTAGAAAGAGTTGTTCACACTGAACTAATGCAGTACCTCCAAAAAAAAAACCTGCTATCTAAAGCACAGCATGGCTTTTGACCCTCCCATAGCACCACTACAGCACTACTGTCTTTTACTAACATAGTTAGCCATTAGAGAAACAAGGGCCTATTCGTATAATCCATATTCTAAGACTTATCAAAAGCTTGTGACATGGTTAACCACAAAATATTTCTTCAAACTCTATCTACTCTAAACATTAGCTCCTCCTCTATTGTTTGGTTCAACAGTTACTTTTGAGGCCAGCAACAAGCAGTCCTATGGCAAAACCAATTATCCCCTCTACTACCAGTATCCTACGGAGTCCCACAAGGCTCCATCCTACGCCCACTGTTGTTCTCTCTATTTACCAATCAGCTCTCCTCCTCCACACTCACCGCCTCAGTAGTACAATATGCTGATGATACCACCCTTATATGTGCCACCCTCACAATAAAAGAACTTCGTTCTCTAACCCAAAACCACTTTACTCTAGCCGAAACATAGTTCACTAACACCAAACGTATTCTTAATCCCAAGAAAACAAAACTCATTCTTTTTAGCCCAGGTAGGGCCCCCCCTTTAGACAATAACTTTAGCATTACTTCCAAAGATAATATCCAAATCACTCCTACCACACATGGTAAACTTCTAGGTGATGAAATTGACAACAACTTCAGATTTGACATCCATATAGCGCAAACCATCAAGAAAGTAAACAAAAAACTTGGGCTCCTCTACAGGAACAAACATTTTATCACTAGACATATCAAAGCCACAATTGCAAGGATTCATCTCTTATCCATCCTCCTCTGCACCACCCCTATCCTGACTAATCTCCGCCAGTCTGATTTAAACAAAATGGAATCTTGTTATAACAAGATTGCAAAGTTCGCTACAGAAGCCTCATATAGGACCCATCACTGCCTATGCCTTAAGCAGCTTAACTGGCTTGAACTGCCTCAGCTACTGTTACTCAATCAATTGTCAGTAGCACACAAGATATACTACCTTCCTGATAAAACCCCTGCACTCCAGCATCTAATCCACCCCTATACTACCACTACAACCTTAAGATCTAGTAATCAGAACCTTGTAAATATCATCAAATATAAGAATGATGCTGGTAAGTCTTTCTTTGGTTGCACTATTGCAAGAATCTGGAATATACTACCACGCCACATAACTTCTAATAGCTCTACTATTCAATTTAAAAAACTCCTGAAGACCCATTTTTCAAACAACTGGCAATGCTTCTGTTACACCCCAGGATAATACATACCAATGCATTGTTTGGTTAATACTATTATGTAATAGCAGTTCCCCTGGATAGGCTGTTATACTAATCATACCTCAAAGAATGTCACTACTCTTGATATATATTGTATTGGAAAAAAAACATTCTATTATACAGTAACATCCACTACCCTTTCCCAAAAACAGTTCCATACATTGAACATTCTTAACCACCCTGCATATTTTTGCACTTAAATAGTATGTATGTGCTCACTACATTGCAAATTCTAAGACTAAAAAAAATGATGTATATATTTTAATTTATGATTTTATGTGTTTTCTGAAATTTAATTTGATGACTTTGTCATTTTCACTTTATTGTGTGCTTATATTTCTCCTGTGTATTGTTTTTCTGGAGTTGTCTTCCCCTGATTTGTATGTGTTTTTGAAATTGTATTTCATGAGTTTTGTTATTTCTACTCTATTGTATGCTTATATTTCTCCTATGTATTGTATTTTTGGAGCTTTTCTCCCCAGGTTTTCACTGAAAATGGACCTTGTGTCCAGCTGGACTTTCCCAGTAAACAAATGTAACATAAAATAAAATAAAGAAAAAACAAGTATTACTACACAGACAACTAACACATACTTCTACAGGTGTGCAGTGTCAGTTGTGAGTACAGTGACTCCGATTCTTGTATAGATGTTGCACATACACACCTCTCAACCTGTTAGCATGGGACAGTATAGGTCAAGCACTAACAAATACAGGTACACAACTACAGGGAACTGTTTCACATATTGTGCTAATACATTACTACTAAGGTGTTGGGTAAACAGATTTGCAAATAAATTGCATTCCAGGTAATCATTTATCTGCTAATCAAGGACCAGACAGATTGGGCAGTTGTCTTTACATTACAAAAAATCATGACAGTTGAGAGGTATGTTCATGTACATTAAGTAGACTAGACAGCCAGTCATGTCTTAGTTGGCTGGCATGGGAGTAGAACTCAAAAGCTTTGACTACAGGGGACATGTGCACTTAATTTAACAATTGACTGGGGTCAGATTAGAACACACATGCAGTGAATATAGCCCTACAGCAGTTATTTGCACACATTACTTAGTGGTGCTGTGGTAGCATTGTCACCTCACAGCAAGACGTAGTCCCATTCAATTCTCAGCTAGAGCGTCTTCTGTGTGGAGGCATGCGTAAATGGGCGTGCCTTCATTGAAGGTTGTGCGTCAGAGCTGGTAACTCGGCATGTAAAAATCCACTACCAAACATTAGCGGACCAGAGTTCCGCTGTGGCGACCCCTATCCGGGATAAGCCGAAAGACACAACGACAACAACTTATCAAAGCACAATCCTGCTTTAAACTTTATTGTTATTGCTCCTTAGAATCTGCCCCTTATGCATATAGTATCTGCCAAGAATGTGAGCTACCTTACCAACATACTTTGTTCCTGGAGTGGGGAAATAGAAAGCATTATTTGACACAAACTGGCCAGAAGACAGCCCTGAACCATACTGGGGGTAGTGCACTACATTTCTCAGGCAATTATTTCTGCAGTCTTTATTAATTTCCATTTTACAATTGACTGGAGTCACATTAAAATACACATGCAGTGAATACAGCCCTACTGCAGTTACTTGCACACATTACTTATCAAAGCACAATCCGGCTTTAAACTTTATTGTTTATTGTTATTGTTTATTGCACTACATTTACCAGAAATTTTCACTACTTACCACCCTCACTTCTCATCTTGGCCATGTGTCCTGTGTAAGACTGCATATTGTCACACCATTCAGCTGCAACTGTTGGAAGAAAAGCAAACCATTATGCATACAAGTTTTGCATGGATTCAGCTTGTATATTAGTAAAGTAATAGCAAACATACTTACATATCTGTAGAGTATGCCCAGCCCTATCCTCTTGGACCCAGGTGTCCAAGGTTCCACTCTTCCTTCACTTCAGGTCGTCATAGTGGTAATGACATTGCTCAACAATGTGGGAGATACCAGAAACACTGGTAATGGCCCTGGCCAACTAATCCCAGGCTTCAGCTTTACATTCGGAACCTGGTAATCACCCTACAGCAGATGAGGTTCATAGGTTTGGACCAGGAGCTCAACAAACACTGGACTCCTGCACAGCCCACTTCTGCATCCAAAAGCATGCTCCCTCACCAACACTGTGACAGTTTGCTATGGGCTCCTATGAATGGTGTAGAATTCCCACCAATTGGCCTTAATATAGACTGCTTTCCCACCTTTACATGTCATACTGTAACTTTCAAAAAAAGTGCAGCATTGCTTAGCATACCGCAAACCATTTTAGTAGAGCTGTGCAGCATGCAAACTCAAACAACTGTGTTTCAGCGGAGCTTAGCAACACACAGACAAGAATAGCCATTGACCACATTTAAGCAGTGTTAGGCATCATGCCTATTTTCCAAATGTAACAATTTTTTTTTGCATTAAACCACCCTTTAGATCACCTCGCACATTTTCACAGCTTTAAATTTAAAAAGGTATGAGTGCTCAGGACCTACTACACTTTAGGCCATGACTCAACCTATTTAGCTACTTTGATAGAGAGAAAACTAATATACCTTCACATATATTAATAAGCTACCTGTTAGCTTTGCTAAGCACCTCACTGCTCCTCACAAACGGCTATTCAAAATAAATAAATAAATAAATAAATAAAATTTAAAAAAAAAAAACGAACAAATAATTAATTACATCCAGTTTCTATTTTTAGATGTCTGGCAGGTGTCAGCTGTATATGTGTAAGTGAGCTTGGCACTGCTGCACTCCACGCTGTGCAAACAGTCATTAAGAAAATTTAAAAAATAATAATAAAATTCAAACATACTTATACACTAGCAGGGTACATTACAAGGATTCTTATCCTGTGCATAACATCTGTCCAGGAATTTCCTGGACAATCCATAACTATGAGACAGCCTCTACACTACTGCTTACATGAATTCAATATTCGTGTTACTGTGATCTAACTCGGCAGCAAACAATGATTAATATGCATGGCACTCTGCCAAAGGGGAACCGTGACTGTGTACACAGGTATTCCGTGTAGGCTCTATATGGAGACTACATGGATTTTATTGAATCCTGGGGATGGAATAAAACTATATAAACAATAGGAGCTCAATGGAACTTTTCTCATGTAATAAGAATGTGGTTGTGTTTGTTTTTATTGGCAGAAGCATTGACCAGTTTGTTTAAATGAACTGAAGTTTCAGCTGACATATTCTCATAAAGAGGTAGTTAGAGCCACTCCATATATGCCTATGTATACACAGCTATATGGATAAAGTATATTTATATTGTTTAATTAATTATATTAGGCTTTTAGGCTGGTGAAACCTGGAGTACACTGTCATCTCTGCTGTTTTCTTAGCTGGAAAAAAGGAAAGGAAAATGATGAAGTGGCATGGGCCCTTAGATTTTACATAAAATGGTAAGGAATTATGTACTTAATGATGCATTTTATTAGAATTTGATTAGTATGATAAACACAGCATTTCCACAGGAACCAGTGACACACACTGTTACACAGCAGGTGAATAATGCTAACAAGGGAGCATACCCTTTATTATAGTTTCAGAACTGTCTTTAGAAAAAACAGACCATCCAAGAAAAGCATAATGATTACATTCTTTTCCCAAAACCAAACAGTCTACATCATTATGCAACAAATTAAAGGATTAGCTTACTACAAGAAATCCAGATAAAACAAAAATAAATCTAAACTGTTCAATTTTTAAACAGAGATGTGCAGTGTGCGGTTCTGCTTAAAGACTATCATATTAATATTGAGATTAACCTGGAACAGGAATGCAATACAGAACAGAATGTAGACTTGTGAAAAATACTCATTTACATTTATTATTGTCTGATTATCTTATGTGAGGCACAAAGGCTACAAATGCTTATACTGCAGTGGACCCACATTCTTAAACTTCCTCTTAGTTAATCCAGAAAAAAATACATGCATGCACGCACACACACACACACACACACACACACACACACACACACACACACACACACACACACACACACACACACACAGACACACACACACACACACACACACACACACACGCACACACATATTGGGGTATATTAATACCTATATATATATATATATATATATATATTTATTTATTTATTTATTTATTTATTTATTTATATGTATGTATGTGTGTGTGTGTGTGTGTTATATATATATATATATATATATATATATATATATATATATATATTTATATATATATATATATATATATATATATATATATATATATATATATATATATATATATATATTAAAGTATATTATCTCCCAAAAGTTCATTTACAGTGTTTCATATTAAAACAAAAGTTGTGGTACAGATTCTTAATTATACAAACAAGCATGCCCAAAATAACCTTCAGAATAAAACTGAAAAAAAAAACATACACGTACCTTTCATTTTCAAATGTCCTATATCCTCAACAATCAGGGCTATGACTACTTCCAAAATATTAAAACAATCACTTTCTGCATTGACTACCAGTCGTAATTGAAATTTATGGCATACTGATACTGTCCTGTTACATCTCTTCCTTCTGGATTCCTTCCTAAGAAGATGCCCATGTCTTGTCAGAACAGTCCCAGTTATTCCTCCCTACTTGCATAAAACTCACAACTGATGTTCCAGCCAACCATTTCTCCATGAGTCACTGGCTTCTCTAATGTAGTACGTTTGAATGCCATGATTATATTTATTATTATCTGCATAATTTGTTTTTTCATTCTTATACATCATTCCAGCAAACACCACCATACCGCTTTGGTGTGGTTTTTGCACTTGTTACTACTCAGCCAAGCTCCTCGTGGTCCTGCAGAGTGGTGCTAGCAGCAGAGAGGCTAAAAGAGCGACTGCTAACCTGATAAAAATGTTTTTTCTCCTGCTACTACCTGGGCGACTGTCTGATCTAGCTAAATTGCAAGTATTTCTGCTTCTTGAACTGTTTTAAAATGTTTAAAGTTGTTTTTGCACCTGCACTTTTAAAGTTTGTCCTGTTTGTTGCATTTACCTGTTGAGGCTACACACTCAAGTGCGCTAGCCTGTGTTACATATTTATTGCATTTTCCTGCTGTTTGCTGCAAAAAAGAAAAAACAAAAAAATTATCCTTGTTTCCCATCTTTCCTGACCTAGAGTAGTCCAAAATACAGGCTTTGCTGTATTCTGGACTTTTGGAAAGTTCCTGTGTTGCCCATTTCCTTTCTTGGATAAAGGGAGGCTTCTTTGTTCACCAGTGGCAGTGGGGAGCTTAGAGCAGCCTATATATCCCTCGAGGAGTGTTCACAGCACAAAAATCTTGTAGTCTATTGGCCGTTTTGGTCCAATTTCTAGCTCTTTCAAGTCCCCCTGTATAAAACCCGCTTTGGCGCGGCTTTGCGCGATTTTGCACATAGCACAGCATCGGGCAGCTCCTCTTAATTGGGTTTAAACTATTCTCGGCTCCACAAAGTCTGCTCTTCACTTTTTCCCTTAGAACTGATCTAGTTCTCATAATAAACACCCTATTCCTACTCTAAAGCCTGGCACTTGCTCACTAAAGCAATTATATAAGTCAGCACTAAAAAATTAAAAGCACTACACCCTCACAAACTCCCCTTGATTACCTTGTTCCCCATTGGCTCTTTTTTTCAATTATAAAGGAATTCCCAATGCTATTCTAGCATGTCCAAAGGTCAATTGTCAATCTCCTCTCCGGTCCAGCTGCTTAATCTGGGAATCCTGAGGCAATGTTACAACTGTCTCATGTACACAGACAACCCTCTCCTCCTCCCAACAAATTCCAACACATGTGAGAGATGCAACCATATAGCCAAACTGGAGGCTAAGCTCTCTCAACTCAGTACTGGCATAACCAGTCAGGAGGAGAAGGAAACCACACTCACTACAATTCCAGTCTCACATAGACCTACCACAACAGCAAACCAAACACATAAACACACAAAAACATACTCGGAGGCTCTAAATAAAAATCTGCCTAAGCAGCAGAGACCTCCAAAGCAGACACCCAAGCAACCATTACCCCAAAACAAAACACGTGCAACACATAGCTCACAAAGCCAGTGTGCTGAACAGTCACAGTCCTTAAGGCTAAACAACACACCTGATACAGTTGTAATAGGTGACTCTATCGTCAGGCACACTGACGTCCCGCTCACCAGGCTGAACAAGGAGAAGGTCACTATGAGCTGCCTGTCGGGCACTAGGATCCGCTACTTAACACAAGCACTCAGGTCACTCCAAGGCAAGTACAAATATGACTCAGTCATTGTCCATGCTGGTGTGAATGACCTGAGAAGTACCTCCCTGGACTACATGAAAAGAGACATAGAGGAGCTCTCTGAGCATGTAGCCCAGGCCGGTATGACCCTGACCTTGAGTAGCATCTTACCCTCACCAAGAATGATGCCACAATATGAAGACAAGATGATCAATTTCAACAATTGGCTTAAGTATTGGTGACATTCAAAGCGGATCCAATGCCTGTCAGCCTGGGATGACATGCTCGACAAGCCACGATGCTTCGCTAGGGACGGCTTGCACCTGTCACCCCTGGGCTTTCGGATATTGGCAAAGGCTCTTGCCACCACCATAGTGCGTTTTTTAGGCAAGGCTCAAAAGACAAACCCACCTCCATAGGTATCACAAGGGATAAGAAACTAAGAGTAATGCTACTCAACGAGAGAAGTCTAAACCTCAAGATGCATGCACTCGAAACTCTCCTTAGCATGGAGAACATCGATATCTGTGCAGTAACAGAAACCTGGTTCAAGGCTCTCGAGAGGACCCCAGCACTACCAGGTTATACCTCATACCAGGCTTTTCAGCCCCAAAACTTGGACTGAACCACAAAAGGAAGGGGAATATCAATATTTGTCAAAGATACCCACACCTCCAGGTTGGTGGCACAGCGTGAAGCATCAGAGACTATCCATGTGCAACTAACAATGGGTAAAACTGCCTTCCAGTTTATAACCTGCTACAGACCACCTTCCCAAACTCAGGAACCCCACTCAGCCTTCCTGAGAACACTGGAAAATATGAAGGTCTCTCCAAACACCATTATATTGGGTGACTTCAACTACCCAAACATAGACTGGGAGCATTACTCTAGCTCCAACACCCTAGCCCAAAGGTTCCTAGAATTTATAAACTGAAATGCTATGGAACACCTTGTTACCACTCCCACAAGAGGGGAAAACATACTGGACCTGATCATCACCAACATGGGGGCTCTATGCTCCAGACAAGAAGTATATCCCTCACTGGTAAGATCAGACCATAAACTAATCTCACTGGATATTCACATCCTGACCCCACCCCCTGCCCAGAAAACCACAGTGTAAAATTTCTCTAAAGCAAATTTCACACTCCTCAAAACTGAGGTGGAATCCTTCAAAGTCCCCGGGCCTGTGGAAAATACGGCCCAGACCGCAGAATCCTTTATAAACGCATTATATGAACACCTTCAGGAATGCATGGATCATGCAATCCCAAATAAAACCAAGACCCAATCCTCCAAAGGCAGGCATCCTGTCTGGTGGACCCCAGCCATAAACAAACTATACAATAGAAGGAGGAAGCTACTACATGATAGAGCAAAATCCCAAAAAGGGAAGGCATCTCTGATCAGTATTAGCAAAAAACTACGGGCACTCATAAAATCATCTAAGGCCAGCCTCGAGAGAAAAATTGCACAGGACACTAAGGATAATCACAAGGCTTTCTTTAGTTATGTTAAGAACCTGGTTGAGAATTCCCAGATATGCTCAGAATTAGTCCAAAATGACAAAAAAATACACCGAACCCACAGACATTGCCAACATCCTAATTGACAGGTTCAGCGCAAACCCCCCCCCCCACCAAAAGGTCAAATCTCTATCCCAGCATAGTGCTGCCCCCCTGACATCTCAGATGCTCAGGTAAGAGCCGCCCTCTCCAATGCAAAAAACACAGCATCAATGGGACCAGACGGTGTCCCGGGCTGCGTCCTACATGAACTCCAGGAAGAGCTAAACCCAAACGTAAAACTACTGTTCAATCTCAACCTTACTACAGGATATGTACCCAAAGAGTGGCGTACAGCAACAGTGGTCCCTCTCCACAAAAGTGGTGCCTCAACGGATCCTAGAAACTATCGCCCCATAAGCCTGACTAGCTTGGTCTACAAAGCTATGGAAAGGATCATCATGGACCTCATAAATAAAGATATTGGGGACCTACAGACACTGGATCCTACCCAGTTTGGCTTTGTTAAGGGCAGATCCTGCCTCTTAAACCTGGTCAATTTCTTTGAAACAGTCACCAAGGCCATTGACGAGGGGAAGGTGGTCCACACAGCCTACCTGGACCTCGCAAAAGCCTTCGATACAATACCCCTCTCGGGCATTATAGATAAGCTCACCAGCTTAAATATAAACCCCTATGTCACTAGATGGGTTGCAAACTGGCTCAAGGACAGAACCAGAACCCACATGGTTAGAATTCCTGGAGCCATGTCAGACTCCAAACCAGTTACAAGTGGCATCCCACAAGGCTCAGTCCTGGGACCTCTCTTGTTCGGTATATATTTCTCGGAGGTACAGGCCAACACGGAAGGACTGTGGCTGACCAAGTTCGCAGATGACTGCAACCTAGGTGCCATAATCGACTCTCCAGTTGACACAAGCGTCCTACAAAAGGGCCTCATAGTAACAGATAACTGGTGCCAGAGCCATGGCCTCAAGCTAAATGCCAAAAAGTGTATAGTCATCCCCTTTGGCAAAAACAAAGTACCCACAAATTACCACATAGGTGGTAATCCATTAAGTACAGAAGAAGTAATTAGGGACCTGGGGACCAAAGTTGATAGCAATCTCTCATTTAAAAACCACGTGGCCAAAGTGCTTAGAAAAACATTTTATATAGCCCACCTAATCATGAAGGGATTCACATCTAAATAAGTGGAGGTCATCATGCCTCTTTACTCATCCCTCATCAGGCCCATAATTGAGTACAATGCCCCTTTTGGGATGTACCTTACCAGACACCTGCAGCAACTGGAAAACCCCAAAAGTACCTCACCAAGAGGATCAAAGGGCTCATACAGATGCCATATGCTGCCCGGTTAAAGAAACTCCAGCTCTACTCAGTGGCATACTACATGCTCAGAGGCGATCTGTGCCTGACGTATAAAGCCATGTCCAACCCGGAATTAATGGACATGCTGCACCTCAGAAAATCCAAATCCCATCGAGCTACGCTCGAGACTTGAACCTCAGCACTGAAATAAATAGGACACGCTGGAGGGACAGATTCATAACCCAGAGGCTCCCTTCACTCTGGAATAAAATCCCAGTCCAGGTTAGGCAGAGTCCCTCATTGACTCTCTTCAAGAGGAATCTTGATGAGTGGATGGGAGATCGTAGGTTTGCCCCGGGTATCACTTCTGTGTCACTGTTAGACAGAGGCACAGTATACTAACCTCGAAAAAGGGCTTAGCAAAATTCATTTAAAATGGGTGGCGAAAGCCAAACACACTCTGGCTAGGCTTATAAATGCCCTAGGGCAGATAGCCTAGTATGAATCTATGAACCTATGAACAATATTTATTTTAACTATTTACTTTGGTTATTTGATAACCCCTTGTCTATGGAGGCATGAGGAAAAGTGCAAAAATATAAATATACAATACGCAGTGGAACAAATATACACTATACTACTGAACACATATACATACAAGATACATGTGCATAATAACACATTGTATAATGCTTGTTCATAATGCCAGTAACATAAATCCTTCTGCACAAAGGTGGGCCATCAACAGACCCTGGAAACTACAGACCCATAAGTCTCACTAATCTTATATGCAAAGTCTTGGAAAGAATTATCATAGATACAATCAATAATGATATAGCAAACCTGTAAACATTGTACCCATTCCAGTTTTGTTTCAAGGGCAGGTCATGCCTACTCAGCCTAATGGACTTCTTTGAGAAGGTCACCAAAGCAATGGATGAGAGCAAAATGGTTCATACTGCCTACATTGACCTGGCAAAGGCATTTGATACAATACCCCCATCAGGCTACGTTGACAAACTCAAGAGGTTAGGTACAGACTTGTATGTCACCCAGTGTATAGCCAACTGGCTCACAGACAGGACCCAGGAAGTTAAAATTGGAGATTCCAACTCTACAAGGAGTCCAGTCACAAGTGGAGTCCCTCAGCGATCAGTCCTTGAACCACTACTTTTTGACATTTACTTCTCTGAAGTCAAGGCCAATGTTAATGGTCTCTGGCTGACTACATTTGAAGATGATTGCAAATTAGGAGCTATCATTGAATCCCATGCTGACACAAATATTCTCGAGGAAGGGCTGACACAAACAAACAACTGGTGTCAGGGCCATTGACTATGCATAATAGTATCCTTCGGGAAGTCATCCACCCCTGGTAGTTATCATATGGACAACACACCCCTTAGAATTGACCCAGTAGTTAGGGACTTGGGACACACATAGACAGTAATCTAGCTTTTGACCATCACGTGTCTACAATAATGAGGAAATCATTTTATACAAAGGAATGACATCCAGGTCCAAGGAAGTCATTGTTCCACTGTACTTGGCATTCATCAAACCTATCATTGAGTACAATGCCCCATTTGGTATGTACCTAACCAGGCATATCCAACCAAGGGAATGTCTGCAGATGTTCTTCACTAAAAGAATACTGGGCATAAGTAAAATGTCCTATGCAGACCACCTCAAGGCCCTATCCCTGTATTCAGTCTCCTACAGGCTGTTGAGAGGAGATCTATGTCTGGCATACACCATTAATTCAGATCCTTCTCTGATGGACCTCCTGCATATCCACAAAACAAACAACACCAGAATTACCCAGCCTAAAGACTTAAATCTTGCCTGTGATGCAAATAAGACCTGCTGGAGAAACAGTTATGTTTCCCAGAGACTACACCGTCTCTCGACCTGGCTCCCAATTCATGTGAAGCAGAGTTATTCTATAACCCAATTCAAGTGTAACTTGGACGGTTGGATGGGGAACAGAAAATTCATCCCTGGCTTGGCACCTATATCTCTAATGGACAGACAGCTTGTAAATGGTTCATCTCCCAGGCCTTTGCTTGTAAATGTTTCATCTTCCAAGCCCCTGGTCACACTTATCAAGGGTACTAGGACTTGTCAGAGATTTGGGATGCATGGCTTGGCTTAAAAAGGCCCTTGTGGTCATTAGCCTAGCAAACACCTATGAACTTATAACACGATATTGCACTATGATAAGTAATATAATAGTAGCAATTATAAAAGAGATGAATTAGTATGCAGCAAAATGTATACATAATGCAAATGGCAGTAGAGCATTTCGCATTCTGTAGCATAGTCATAACAATGTATATATAGGGGTGTTTGTGTATGCCTACCTAAGTGGCTGCACTGGGGAATTATATAGGGAATCAAGTGTGTGTGTGTGTGTGTGTGTGTGTGTGTGTGTGTGTGTGTGTGTGTGTGTGTGTGTGTGTGTGTGCATGCGCGTGTGTGTGTGTGTTTTTGGTCAGTATGTGAAAATAGGGAAAAGTTGAGAAGTAGTTTGTAGTAATGGTTTGCTGCTACAAGGACATCTATTTGCATTGCTAGAGAGCTTCATTTCTGTTATGGCACTTATGCTGCAGGAAGAGTTCTGCAAGAGGATGTTTAGATACTAGCAATTCTTGGGGGAAGGAACAGATATCATGTATTTGTAGCAGCTGCAGTAACAGGATGAGTAGAAAAGGGCTGTAACTAGTTATGCCTGTGAGAAAATGAGCACCTTTTCCACTTGTGCCATTCTGCGATACTCCTAACCCTTTGCATGATCTATGACTTAATGGCATGTGCAAATAAATTGCACATTTGGAAGGTTTACCAGGTTTCCTAGGCAAACCTTTATTCTGCCTTCCTGACTTGTTGTGTAAGATTAAGTGCAACAGGCCCATTCTGATGGCATTCAGCAGTGCTTCTAATAAAAAGTTTGTTTAAAAAAATATTTTGTCTATTTCTTGGTCATAGTGATTCAAAGTCAGCTCCAAAAACACAGCCTTCAAGGTATGGTACACCATGAATAAAATGTTGTTCTTTTGCTTAAACTCAAATCAATTATTTTTTGTTTCATGGGTAAGTACTCTGCAGTCAGTCATTCTGCAGACCATTACAAGCCTAGTCCAGAAACACTATCCAGAAGAGTCTTCTAGCGTCAAAGAGGACAAGACAAGATAGACCAGGGGAGACTATGAGGCTGCCATTCTAATTATCTAGCTGTACCTTGAAAGTGCTAAGGATGTCAGTCTGCTTGACATGTAGCTGAAGTTTGTTCCTTTGGTGAGCAATGCACTGGGGTATGAATTTATCTCACCAACATGTCTTTATTTATTTGCTGATGAAGGTTTAGTTTTTTTTAACCAGGTATTTGAGGTATTATTTGTTATGTGATGGAAAATGAGATCAAATAGGTATCTTTCTTGGTTTGAATGGTTTGATATAGATCTCCATGGAGAATTTTATAACAAATTGAAAACAAAGAGAAGGCTGCAGGTCTGTCCTACAAACTAGCATTTGTTAGATTATCTTTTTAATTATGAATCTCTGAGATCTCTCAAGTTGAATGACATGGTGAGACAAATCTCTGCAAAAAGGTGTACATTATTTAGTATTGGGTAAATGTGAAATAAGATTTTTTTTTTTGGTTTAAGCAAGAAACATCTTTACTAAATAATCACATATGACATAGGCAATCATACATTTATATAAATGAAAACAAACAACATTAATTTAATTTTAGTTGCAAACATTATACATTATAAACCATACTGACAATGAGTTATTGGCAAAGATTATACATCAGTTATAATCTATTCAGTCATTGTCAGTCAAACATTACATAGTTCATTCAAATCCTGACTTATTTTAAATCTTGTTCCTCCTGTGCATGTACTGTTCCCACAATTCCCATTTTTTCTATGTAATTTGCTCCCACCATTTTCTAAAGATCCCCAATTCCAGTCGTTTTATCTCTTGTACTATATTTACTAATTCTTGTAAAGTTGGTTTAGATTTTGATGTCATTTGTTAGTAATTGCTTCTTTTGGCAGCCACCATAATTAGACTCAGCAAGGCCCAACTTTGTCTAGACTATTCCAGTTATGTATCATAGCTAAAAAATCATTTCCTTAGTTACACAAATTTGCTCTTTCAGTATCTCCGACAGAGCAGTCTGCAGGGGATCTTTAAAGTCTGCCAACTCATTACACTCCCAGAAAATATCTTCCCTAATTACCTCTTTCTTCCCCATCACGGGTGTAGAGGAGATGCCTTTGGAAATTAGGTGAGCCAGATAAAAGGCTTGATGAACTACTGTTGAAACATGATAGTTAAATGATAAAGAATTAACAACAAGAGTGCCCAGATCCCTTTCAAAAGTGTTTGGTTGAGATGTGTGTCCCCTATTTAATATGTGATAATGTTTTGTTTATCAGCATTAACTATAATACATTTTCTTCACATTAAATTTGAGATGATTGATCTTGTTAATATGATTTAATCCATACTGGAGAAATTATAAGTCAGTAGTAGATCAAATAACAGCATCTAATTTACAGTTGTCTACAAACTTAAATAACCATAAACCCAGAGTGTTAGCCTGAAGGTCTGAATAAGAGAGGGCCCAACCCTGACCTCTGTAATACACCACTGGTAATCTCTTTACTTTCAGAAGTGGGACCAGTGACTCTAACCACATAGTTTCTGTCAGACAACCAGTTAGATATACACTGCATAACAAAAAGGTTTATATATGAATTTTCAAGTTTGTCAAATGCCTGGGCCAGGTGTAGTATGCTGCATGGGGTCTATATTACATAGTCGAAGTTCCATAACTCTGAGCACCTAATAGTCGAACCATTATGTTCGAACTTACAGAACTTCGAGTATTTAGAAAATATAACTACACAACGGACAAAACAATGTGTTGTAAGCAGGGGGGAAAGCCCCCCTGCACCACCCATGTGGGGGTCTGCACCCCCACGACAACCCCCGCTACTTAAATATACCAACTACGAGATTGCACCACATTGAAGTGAATGGAAACCTACACTTATGGAGATTTCCATTCAAACGCTTGAACTTTTACAAATTTGAACGTATAGTCTCGACCATATGTGGTTCGAACTTGTAAAAGTTCGACTACGTGATAGGAACCCTGCTGGATGCACTACATACATTCTTTCTGCTGCGTTGAGTACTATTTGCAAGAAATTAAAGAGGATAAAGAGGCAAAACCTTTCTTTGGCAAAGCCAAATTGATGACAGTCCAGGGTTAAGAGATTCTGAGCATCCAGATTAATAAGGTCTGAGACAATATGCATCATAATTTTAATATAACATTAAAATACCTCTCAATTGTTCAGATTTTGCTGTATGTCCAGATTTTTACCCCTTATTTTTAATATGTTCTTCATAAAATTTGTGGTTTTCTGACAAATCATTGAGAATTGAAGTCATTAAATAATACTAAATAATGACAGACATTTGAGTTTCAGACTTCATATCCTTCAGAAAATATATAATAATGTAAAATCTGTCATTCTAGCACCTTTCTAAGTTTAAAAGAGCAATGGGCAGGATTCACGAAGGCTTGCACGGAGTGTAAGAGACGTGCAACACTCCATGCAAGCCTCGCGATCCAGGAACAGCCCTAAACTCCGTGTAAGAGACCAGCTAAAACGTCTCTTACACGGACTGGGCGTGGACATGCTAAATACCTCACTTGCAGCCGAAAGGTATGCAAATGAGGTATATTAGCGATCCACGAAGTAGAAACCAGTCCGTGTAAGAGACGTTTTAGCTGCAGAAATGTACTCAGTTGACAACTGAGTACGTTTCTGCAAATTCCACAACTGAGCCATGTCAGCTCCAAAAAAAGGGTGCATATGACTCAGGCAGCATGCCAATGGCCAAATATGTGGCCATTGGCAATATAACCCGATGCCAAAATATTAAAAATATAATTTTTTTTTTCGGCGATCGCCGGTGTTTAAACCCAGTGCAGCCCCGCGCAAACGGGCTGCGCTGTATAAAATCATAAAAAAGAAGGTTATAAACCCACAAATGTGGGTTTCATGCAATACATGGAATGACAATGCAGGGACCAGCAGACCAAAAACAACATGGCCACCGTGTAGTGGTTGCTAAGGGGGGAAGCTGAGTCTAAGACATGTAACTAAGCATTAGTAGGCAATCTCATGTAAATGAGGGTTAGGATACTGAATCTCACAGTCACATAGCAAATGAGCACAGTCTGAGTAGTGTAAGAGATACATAAGGGGGAGGAATAGAGTAGGAGATAGGTGACATCACAGGGGGGAATGGTAGAAAGAAATGCCGTTCATTGGAGGCCAGTGTAACATGACAGATGACAGACACAGATCAGGGAAAGAGGTGTGCCACTAGATAAGTCATGGAAAGTCAAGAAATGAAAGGTGTACACTGTTACTTGCACCAAAGTTTCTTGCTGGGCGTGCATGCGCACGTGTGCGCACCATGAAGCGTGAGTAGGGCAGTGTGCGCGCGTGTAAGGCAGACTGAGCATGTGGGAGCGTGTTGGGAGATGTTTAACACTGTTTGCGCGGGTGTGCACGCGTGTAGGGCAGGCTGAGTATGTTGGAGGCTGTTGGCAGACGTGTAACAGTGTTTGTGCGGGTGTACGCGCGTTTTAACCCGAATAAGTAGATTCTGAACTGTGTAAGCACGTGTGCGCGCGTGTAAGCCACTGTGAGCGTGTTTCTGATGGTATGCACATTGCTCCCCCCTGAGGAAACAGAGAGGAAAAAGGAAGCAACAGAATTAATAGGAAACTAGCAGGGATAACTGCTGAAGCTAGCAGGTGAAAACAATTAGAAGCAGGCAATTACACAGGCAGAATAGTAGCCCAGCCCAGCACTTAAAACTCTGCAAACAGTAGTGCAGGATGTTTCTCTTAAGAGACACTGCAAGACAGGAGTAAGCTAATAGAAGTGAAAACTGAAAAAGCTTAACTCAAAGCAGAAATGTTAGGGGCTGCCATAGCTGTCATAATGAGACATAGGCGACTTGCTGAGGGTGGTGACAATGCAGATGGTGCCAGACAACCCACAGTGAGGAGACAGAAAAGAGTGTACAGGCCCAGGGTCACCTACCATGGGTTACATGAGCTGGAGATAGTAGAGCGCTACAGAGTGGACAGAGAGCTCCTGCAGCAAATTGTTGAGCTGTGCAGGCCACGCCTCACACACAGAAACAACAGAGGGAAACCCATCCCAGTGGAAACCAAGGTTTGTGTTGGCCTAAGAATACTAGCAACAGGTACCTTCCAGAGACCAACTGGTGATATGATGGGGATATCACAGGCATCAGCCTCCAGGGTACTGCACCAGTTCCTGGATGCCATGTCAGCACATGTCGGGGATCATGTATATTTCCCCAATGCCCGTGAGGTATTGGCCAGCAATATGCGTCTCTTCCAGCAAATAGCGGAATACCCTGAGGTAGTGGGTGCAATAGACTGCACGCACATACGCATCAAAGCACCAGCTGGTGAGCGGGTAGGGCCTACATTAACCGCAAGGGCTTCCCCTCCATCAACTGCCAGGTCGTGTGTGATGCCCAGGGCATAATAATGAATGTGTGTGCTGGCTGCCCTGGGAGTTACCACGATTCCCACATCTGGCATTTGACGCAGCTGTACCAGAAATTTGCCAATGGGGACATCCCACACGGACACCTAGTGGGGGATGCAGGTTATGCACTGGAGCCGTGGCTGATGACACCCATCAGAAATGCACACACACCTGAACAGGAACGCCATAATGAGGCACACGCACAAACACGTAATGTAATAGAGCGTGTGTTTGGGCTGCTCAAGTCACGGTTCCGGTGTCTGGACACATCTGGTGGAGCCTTGCAGTACACACCAACTACATGTAGCCAAATTGTCATGGTATGTGCTTTGCTACATAATATGATCTTGCGAAAACAGCTGCAGCAGGACCAGCATAGGGCCGGGCCAAACAGCCCCCCATCATTGCCAAGGCCATCACAGGCAGAGCGTGACTCAGAGGAGGAACAACCTGAGCCTGCCCCAGTAGGCAGAAGGAGGCGTGCCCAGTATGCCCTGGCCTTGGCAAAGAGGCAACGCATAGCACATACACTGGCTCAGTAGGAACCCTGGGAATGATACCCCCTCTGACTCACTCAAATAATAACATGGATGCCTAAAATGACATGACCTGCTCACAAACAAGTACAGGGAAGTGTAATATGCACATCTGACAGAGGCAGCCCTGCAGCACCACCTGAGGCATGAATGCCATGTGTTAAGTAATGTAACACCATGTACTATATGCACACATGAGCACCATGACTAACATCCACCCTCACCAAGCATGAAGCCACAAAATGACAATGGGATGATCAAGTGCAATAACTGGCTGAAGTAATGCAGTTAGTCAAAGGGGAGCCAATGTGTTTCAGGCTGGGAAGACATGCGGAGCATGACATGATGCACCACCTGCTAGGGGTGGCGTGCACCTATCATGCCATTACCCATGGATACTGGCAAAGGCTGTCAGTACCCACAGCATGCCCTGAATAAGTAAGTCTCAAAACACAAACCCACCTTCATAGGTTCTACAAGGGATAGGAACCTAGATGTAATGCTACCCAATGACAGATGTCTAAACAGCAAGATGTGTGCAGTGTAAATGCACACAATATGGAGAATGTAGATACCAGTCCTGTAATAGAGAACTGGGTCAAGGCTCACATCAGCACCCTAACACTACCAGGTCACACCTCATACTGTGCTGTACAGCCAGAAAACATGGAACAAGCTACAAAAGGAGGGTGACTAGCAAGAAATGGCAAGGATAACCACACCCCCATGTTGGTACCACAACAAGCAGCATGGATTAGCCATGGTCAAATACCAATGGCTAAAACCGCCTCCCAGTATATAGCCTGCTGCAGACTACTGTCCTAATACCAGGAACTGCACCTGGCCTATGTCGGAATACATGAATATATCAAGCCCCCCAAACCACATTATATTGCTTGACTGAAAATACCCAGACATACACCGGGAGCATTATACTAGCACCAACACAGTAGGAGAAAATTTCCCAGAATCCATAAACCAAAATGCCCAGGAACAATGTACCACTCCCACAAGAGGGGTAAGCATACTGGATGTGATAATCAGCAACATGTGTACTGGATGGCAAGATGAGAAGTGTACCCCTCACTGGTAAGACCAGACCATAGAGTAATCACACTGGATATACACATCCTGACCCCAGTCCCTGGCCAGAATACCACAGTGAAAAACATGTGTAAAGCATAGGTTGCAGCCCTCAAAACCGATGTTGAATCCACAAAAGGCACTGTGCAAGTGCAGAATATGGGACACACCACAGAACATGTTATACAGGCATTCCATGAACACAGCCAGGAATGCTTGGAGTATGCAATCACAAATAACAACAACACACAATGCCATACACGCAGGTATCTGGCATGCTGGACTCCAGACATTACCAAACCATGCAAGAGAATGAGGAAGCTACCACATGATAGAGCAAACATAAAAAGGGAAGTAATCACTGACCAGTAGTATGGCAATAGCATATGCCCACACATACAATCCACTAAGTCCATCCACAACAAGTAGAATCTATGAATCCAGAGGCAATGTGACACCAGTCCCAAGTACACAGACAACCACAACACCCCTCAATAAATACAAATATATGTGATAGATGCATCCATGTATCCAAACCAGAGGTTGAGCTCCACCAACTCAGTACTGTCAAAACTAGTCAGGAGGAGAAGGTAACCACATACACCACAAACCCAGTCCCACATAGACCTACTACAACTGTAAACCAAACACATAAACACAGACAAATATTCCCGGAGGCCTTAATTACACACACACCACACCAACAGAAGCCTCCAAAGCAGATCACAAGCAACCACAACCTTCAAACATAGCACATGCAATGAATAGTACGCAAAGCTTGTGTGCCAAACAGTCACAGGCCAGAAGGAGAAACAACATGCCTGATACAGTCGTAATAGGTGTCTGTATAGGCAGACACACTGCTGTCCCACTCACCAGACTGAACAAGGGAAAGGGTAGAGTAAGCTGCCTGTAGGCTCCCACAAAATGCCACATAACACAAGTACGCAGGTCACCCCAAAGCAAGCAGAAATATGATGCACTCAATGTCCATGCTGGTGTGAATTACCTGAAATGTACCTCCCTGGTCAACATGAAAAGAGACATGGATGGTCCCTCTGAGTATGTACCCCAGGCCGGTATGACACTGGCTTTGTGCAGCATCCAACCCTCACCAAGAATGATGCCACAGTACAAACACAGAATGCTCATGTTTAACAGCTGGCACAGTTACAGCTGTCAGTCCAAGAGGGTCTAATGTCTGTCTGCTTGAGATGTCAAGCATGACAAGCCATGCTGCTGTTACAGGGATGGCTTGCACCTGTTACCCGTGTGCGTCTGGATACTGGATAAGGCCTTTGCCACCTCCATAGAGCCATATGTAGCCAAGGCCAAAAAGACTACCCACCACCCTAGAAAACATAAGTGGTAGGAAACATAAGGGTAATGCTGACCAATGCCAGATGTGTAAACTGCAATATGCATGCCCCTGAGGCACTTCCCATTATGGAGAACATCAATGTCTGTGCAGTGACAGAAGCCTGCTGCAAGCCTAGTGATAGCACACCAGCACTACTAGGTTATACCACATATCATGTGTTATGGCCCCAACACCTGCACCAAAACATCAAAGGAGGGGGAGTATCCATATGCAGCACAGACACCCATATTGCCAGGTAACTGACAATGCACAAAGCAGCGGAGACCACCCATGTGCACATAACTGTAGTCAAAACTGCTGTACAGTCTGTAGCATGCGACAGACGACTCTCTCACACACAAGAACTCCACCCAGACATCCTGAAGACACTGGACAGTATGAATGTCCCACCAAATACCAGACAAGGTACACGCAAATTACCACATAGGTGTCAAACCATTATGTATGCAAGGAGTAATCAGGGACCTAGGGACACAGGTCGACATTAATCTGTCATGTGACACCCAGAATGCCAATGTGGCTATGAAGATTGTCGATATTGGACACCGTATCATGAAAGGATTCACATCAACATCAACAGAGGTCACTGTGTCGCTGTACTGTTCCCTTATCAGACCCATAATCTAGTACAATGACTCATATGGGATGTACCGTACGTGACACCTGCAGCGGTTCGAAAGACCTCATAGTTACCCACCAACAGGATAAAGGGTGTGAAATATGTCATATGCTGCCTGGCTGTAGACACCCCAGCTGACTGCAGTCACAGACTGCCTACACAGAGGCATTGTATGTCTGTTGTACAAGGCCATGTCCAACACAGGAGTAATGGACATGCTCCACCACAGGAAATCAAAGCCATTGGAGCTGTGAGAGTCACAGATGTCAGCCTCAACACATAATGAAATACGATGTGCTGGAGGGACAGATACATAACCCAGAGGCTCCCCACACCCAGAAACTGGATCCCAATCCATGGTAGGCAGAGCCCCTCACTGACACCCCTCAACAGGAATATTGCCAAGTGGATGGATGACCGTACATGTATACTGGGGGTCCTCACTGTGTCACGACCAGACAGAGGCACAGTGAAGAACTTCATAAATGGCCATAATTGAACATAGCAAGGGGTGGCGAAAGACACACACACTCTGGCTAGGCTTACTAATGGCCTAGGGTGTATAGCCTAGTATGAACCCATGAACCTATGAAGATACAAAACGTACAGGACACTAAGGATAACCACAAGGGTTACCCAACTGATGGTAGGAACCATGTTGGGCATCCACAGATATGCCCCGAATCACACAGAAATTACAAACAATATACCAAACACACACACATATTTCTAACATACAACCTGTCAGGTGCAGTGCAAACACCCCCCCCCCCCCCACAGAGTGAAAAATACCTATCCCAGCCCGCAGCAAAGGTTTATT
>NC_056745.1:791343336-791355836 GCF_019279795.1 Protopterus annectens
AGCCAGACCATGTACCTGGACTCCTCAACGCCCCACCTCTGTGCTCGAAAGCAACTACCCTCTCCTACTCCTGTCATTCTGCTTGCAGTTCAGTTTTACAATCGTTTATGCGGTGTATTCCCGCCTATGGGGCTTATATAGTCTATTTTTCCCGCACATATCTGTGATTGGCCATTTTGGAATTGTATCAACTTCACTAAACCTGCATTGTCATGCTCCAGTTTGTATTCATTCCTATATATTAGCTATTATTGCATTTATAGGTACTGCTGTCATGGCTTAGTGGTTTGGTACCTTGACTATGGTGTATAGTATCCTGGGTTCGAACCTGGCCACTACTTTTTATTTTTTATGACTGTCTAGACATGCTGAGGGGTGTGTCTGTGTAAAGGCAGTTTTGATACGGCTTGCTCAACGTTGCCCGTCGGTTAGCTTGTTTGCATGGTGCGCAGCTCCGCGCAAACGGGGTACGCTGGTTTAAGCCTCATTTGGCTATCAGCATGCATATTACGCTCAGCTCAGTTAGGGGCACATAGCTTTAGCGTGTTAAACCACTGCTCAACTACGGGCACTCATTTTGCACCAGTTAAACCACTGCTCACCTACGGGCAGATGCACTCACCCTGTTAAACTGTAGCTCAGCTATGGGCACATCTGGCATTTTTTATAGTTTTGTTACCTCACATTTCTTCAATATAAATGGGCTATTTCATTACATTTTACATAAAATGTGATTTTATGTGTACATATTTGTCAGGGACTTGTTTCGTGCTTATTTTGCTAAAAATAAAAATTGGTGTTGTGCGGGCTCGAACCATGAATGCCTGCTCTTCAGCCAACATCTCTACCGCTACACTATTGCTTCTTGGCTTACTTTGCATATTTAGTTCTTATATGCTTTCCCACTGACTGCTAACTGTGGCTGCGCTACGGGCACGCAAAAGCGCACTCACGGTTAAACATCTTTACAATTTAAAAAAATTATGAGATGTTCATTTGTACATTTTATGTTCGTAGTCTGTGGGGGCATGTGTTGTGTTGTGTTTATTCACATTTCCATGGACTCTGTCGTGGGTGTTTACTTTGGGCACTTTTCCTCTTCTGGGGGCGTGTCCGCTTACAGGGCTCGGCCTATGGACACACCCCCTACTGTCTTACACGGACCGTGTTAGCCTTAGGTGTGATTCAGCATGCTCTCATGAATATGCAGAGCATGCTGACATCACTCCGTTTAACTGCAGCCTCCATGTATGAGTTATAACTCTTACACGGAGGCTTCGTGAATCCTGCCCAATATTTAAAATCTGTCCCTATTTTGGGCCTTTGTCCCCCATTTTTTCTGGCTTTGTGCAGATTTCTTGCTCTGAGATGTTGACAGGTATAAACACTATTGAGAATAATGAGTACATAGTTATTAGGGTTTATGGTTGGGCCATTTTTGCATTACGGCATTACAATGTGTGGAATAAAGAAACAAATTTGTAGGGATCTGCAGAAAGCAAAAAATAGCATAAGCAATGGAGAACACTTGTATTCAAATCAAATTTAATTTTTTGTCTTGCATTTCAGGCAAGACCTTGGTTTAAATAAAGTGTTTTCCTTTGTTTGTTTGTCTGTTTTTCAATGAGCTATTTGTTGACTATGTCTTACTGTGCCTTCCTGTTTTTTGTTCATTTTGAGCAGACTGAAGAAAGTACAGTTGTGTAAGTAACCTTACCATGACAGTAGATGCAATAGTGGATTAAGGTCACTGAAGATATATCAGTGTACTCCCCTTGCACTGGCCAATTTCTCAAAGCTTTTGGTGCCTTGTTTGCTCCAGCCACTAGTAGCATGTGATGTGCTTCATATAAAAGGCAGCTGGAGCTCTAAACACTTTAGTGTATTTCTTTTGCTGGAATGTGGCAAGAAGCCTGAGTATATGTGCTAAGAAATGAACTGAATAATAACAAACTGTATAACAGAAGGGTGATAATAATCACACCCTGGCAACACAGTATAGAAAGGGTCTATATTAGATGATTGAACTTTCAAAAAGTTCGACTGTCATATGGTTGACACAATATGATCGAATTTTTGAAAGTTCAAACGTTTTAATGGAGATCTCCATACAGACTGGAATGGGAAAAGTTCCCTTTCCTGCACTGTAGTGCGATCTTGGAGTCGGTATATTTAAAGAACGGGGGGTGTGGGGTGTACATGGGGGCTTGCCCCCCGCTTAAAACATTCAGGTAGGTTATATGTGTAGTTTATTTTTTTTATTAAATTTTAGAACTTTTAAAAGTTTGATCATATGGTGTCGACCATATGACACTTGAACTTTTAAATGTTCGATTATCTAATATAGACCTGTATAGAAACATCAGGACAAGGGGACAGGAGGGTGGGACAGCTACTGCACTAGTGATGCATTCGAAAATCTCACCAAAGCAAAAACAAAACCAATAATCCAAGAAAAAACAGGTAGATGGCAGGCAGGCAAAACACGAACACGAACACTTCTCCTTAGGGCAACCAAATCCTTTATTGTTAAAAGAACAAGATAAGTGTTTTCGTCTCAATTTTAGACAAATCAGAAGTTTTGATTTTAAGATTGTTGTGAGGGGAAAGTGTATTCAGAACAAGTCAGAATATGTTTGCAGATGGTGCATTTGCAACAGGGCTGCATGCCAGTAGGCTGGGATTTGCAACCGTCAGCTTTATCTGATGAAGTCTCTTTGATTGTCTAAAACTGAGATGAAAGCGCTTATCTTGTTGTTTTAACAATAAAGGATTTGGTTGCCCTAAAGAGAAGTGTTCGTGTTCGTGTTTTGCCTGCCTGTATGCATTAGAAAATCTACTGTCATGGAAAGTTTACATGCACAGCTGTACAGTGTTCATGTATATCACCATTGCAGTCACCTGAAATATATGCATAGATTCCCATAGCTTAGATAGAAGTAGGAAAATGAAGGGGCCAGTATTTAAGACTCCAGGAGCCCTGGATTATGGTCCTAGCAACATTTTTTTCTGGACTTAGAAAAGGAATACAGTTTGTAATGCTCTGCATAGATATGTACAGAAGACCAACATGCTGCTCTAGAATATTTCTAGAGTCCACTCTTTTCCAGAAAGATGCAGAAGACATTAATGTTTTTGTTGAATGATCTGTACCCTGCCTTGAGTGAAGTTTTCTTTTTGTGGTGAGCATAATAATAATAGCATGAGATAACCATCTATAAACAGTCAACTTTGAGAGTGCCTGTCATTTTCTCTTGCTTTCATAGAAGACAGACAGTTGTTCAGCTTTTGAAAAGACTGAGATTTATGAGGGTAGAATTTGTGCTCTTTGTTTATATCCAGAAAGTGAATAATCCTTTCCCACTCATTTCTTGGTTTAGCAAAGAAGACAAGGAGATGAGTAATATCATTTAAAGTAAATGCTGAGATGACCTTAAGCATAAAGGTAGGATTTGTTCTCAAAGAGACCCTGTCTTTGCTAAAAATGATGTAGGGTTGAGCCAACGTACTTGTAACTCAGGTACTCACCTTGCAGATGTCAGAGCAATAAGTAACTCTGTCTTCCATGTTAAGAAGTTCAGTTCAATTGGTCTAAATGGAGACTGATTTAGGTTTTCAAGCACAAAACTGAGATCATAAAGAAATGTAACTTATTTCCTAGGCAGGTAGATTTGTAAGACCCCTTGCATTTTTTTACTTAGGCATTGTTAGAGGAGGGGGTCTAAGGGCAGACAAACAGAAATGGCTGATAAATGTACCTTGACAGAAGAATACAACAAACCATTGGATAGCAACTCATGCAAATAATCAAGAACCAGATGCATCCGGGTATTTCCAGAATCCTGATCCCTTGAGTGGCACCAAACAGAATATCTTTTCCACTTACCCATATGTGATTTTCTAGTAACAGGTTTTCTGGTCTCCTTCAGTACCTGCTGCACCTCCACAGGAAAAAAGGTGCCTAAAAGGTATTAAAACTGCATCATCCATCCAGTTAGTTGATGAATTTCCAGACTGGGGACTCTCCCTGTCTTGCAAGAGTAAATCCAGCCCTTTGGAAGCTTGGGGTAATTACTCTTGAAAATACTGTAATGAAGGGAAAACCACTATTGCCTTGGACAAAAGAGAGTCACCATCACAATTTGAGGGGAGTCCTTTTGGATTTTATTAGAACCATGGCAATCAGTGGAAAGCGTGAAAATGCATACAGGAAAATTCCTGTCCATTGGAATGACAAAGCATCCATCTTACTGGCCTGTTTGCAAGGAGACTTTGAGCAGATTTTCCCTAGTTTTTTTTTTTTTTTTTTTTGAATGGGAATCAAACTGGTTAAGGTCTTTACTTACAGACAGAACAGATCATGGAAGACTTTGGTTGAAGTTTCCATATGTGGGATTCTGCTAAGCTTGTCTGCAGTAAAGCTTTGCTCTAATGGAACTCATGCAGGCTGAAGAGTAAGGCTGAGTTGAGTTGTTACCTCCCAGGCCATCATAGCAAAGTGAGTATGACCTGGTACCCCCTTATCTGTTTACATACCACATCTCTTTGGTATTGCCTGTGTATACTAGCTGAGGTCCTGGGGACCAAAGATGATTCAAGAACTTCAAAGTACTTATAAAGCCAAAATCTTCCTGACATTTATGTGCTTCTATTTGTCCACAGGATCCCGCAGAGTTTGCATTTTTACCCCATTTGATAACACTCTCTATGCCAGGAAAGAAGCATCTGTGGTTACTGATTGTAGGGAGGTCTGAAGGGAGAATGGAGGAGCTGCATTGGAGGTAATCTGGTCTAGCCACCATCCAATCTCCCACCGGGATTCACTAAAGCATTTTTCCTGTGCCAGAATAGTGTAGCATTTCAGTAAACAAGGATGGGGGCATGCACAAGCCTGCCAGCACTATTCTGGCACAGAGACACTGAATAATGCTAATTACCTCATTTGCTGGTGAAAACTATGCAAATTAGGTGAATTAGCGATTCAGTAAGCATGCAGGCATCCGCACTGGAACAGTGTCTGTTGCAGAAATGTATTTGGTTACTGACCATGTACATTTCTTCAAAAATCAAAATGGGGGCATGACAGCTCAAAGTAAAGCATGTATTATGACTATTAGGCATGCTAATGGCCAAAATATGGCAACTGGCATGGAAACAGTTGCAAAAATATGAAAATAAAAGGTTTTTTTTTTTTTTTTGGCCAATTTTGGCCATTTAAGCATAGCACAGCAGCTCGCAAAAGAGATTGTGCAGAAAATTAAAAAAATGTGAAAAGACAATTTTAAGTGAAATCTACATTTTGTCATAGTGGGTAGCATGCAGAATCAAAACAATAGCAGGTAACACTGGTTGCTAAAGAGAAAGGCATAACAAGGGACAAAGGCAATGGGGTATGCAAATGAGAGACCATTGTTCAGATGCACCTAACTGTGTAGGAGCTATAAGGCAGCGGTGTAAGCAGGAGAAGCAGCTGACATGAAAAGGGGGGGTGCCATGCTGGATGTAAGCACAATGGAGCTCCACAGCTTGCATTTGAGCTTAGCTAAGCACAGCTAAGCAAGGGGGTGTGCCTGAGGCTGTATTTAATTATTTCATGGAATGAGGAGCATGTTCGCATCCAGGGGAGGGCCTTTTCTGCTTAAAGTATTTACTTTACCTAAAAGGGTCTGTGCAGCATGCACCAGCTCTTAAGAAAAAAAAAATGGAAATAGCAGAACTGTTTACATTTGGGCAGCGGGTTTGCGCGGTGCACTGTGGGGCTTAAAAGGGATGGAAATGGGAAGGGAAAAAATGAGAAATAGCAGAATAAAAGCAATCAAGTACTAATAATATAGATGGCAGCTGAAATGTATCATAGTCAGCCAATCATACAGGCAGCATCTGCAGCACAACAGTATAAACTATGCAAACACCTTTCAGTCTGTTTTTCCCACAAACTTTGCACCATTGGTGTACACACTCGGGAGAATTTTAACCAACAAAATTTTAGGGGCTACTGTTACTTTGATACATCAGTATGTGCTAGAGGCTGAGAGCAGTGAGGAGGATAATGCTGACAAATGCCCCAGACTGAGGAGGAGGAAAAGAGTGTTCAGACCCAGGGTAGCCTACCTGGGGCTACATGATATGGAGATAGTAGAGCACTAAAGGACGGGCAGGAACATACTTCAGCAACTCATTGAGTTGTGCCAACTTCACCTCAGACCCAGAGCCAACAGAGGGGAACCCATCCCAGTGGATACCAAGGTATGCAGGTATTAAGAATACTAGCTACAGGTACTTTCCAAAGGCCTACTTGGGACATCATGGGGGTCTCACAGGCATCTGCATCAAAGGTACTTCACCAGTTCCTGGATGCCATGCTACCACATGCCAGTGAGCACATTTACATCCCTAGCACCCGTGAGGAGAGGGCCAGTAATATGTGCCTATTCCACCATGTAGCAGACTCCCCAGAGGTACTGGGTGCCATAGACTGCACACACATTCACATCAAAGCATCACTCGGTGAACATGGTAGGGTCTACATAAACCACAAGGGTTTTCACTCCATCAACTGCCAGGTCATGTGCAATGCCCAGGGCATTATCATTAATGTGTGTGCCAGCAGCCCTGGAAGCTATCATGTCTCCCACATCTGGCATTCCTCACAGCTGTAGGAGGGATTTGCCAGGGGGGACATTCCATATGGCCATCTGGTGAGGGATACTGGCTATGCACTGGAGCCGTGGATGATGACACCCATCAGAAATGCACACACACACACTCAAAAACACCATAATAAGGCACACGCACAAAACAGGATCATTATTGAGCATGTGTTTGGGATGCTCAAGTCATGGTTATGCTGCCTTGACATATGTGGTGGAGCCCTGCAGTACTCTCCAGCCACATGTGCACACATGTTCATAGTATTTGCCATGCTACACAATAAGATCCTGCAGAAACAGCTGCAGCAGGAACAGCAAAGGGAAGGGCCACACAGCCGCCCACCATTGCCAAGGTCCCCACAGGCAAAGAGGGACTCGGAGGAGAAACCCCATGAGCCAGCTCCTGTAGGCAGATGGAGGCATGCCCAGTATGCCCTGGCCTTGGCAAAGAGGCAACACATAGCACACACACTGACACTGTAGGGACCCAGGGACTGACACCTCTCTCTGACTCACACACACAGTAAAATGGATGCCACTCACATCACACTACCTGTACCTTACCATGTATAGGCAGTGCACTGCGTGCATCCAACATAGGCAGCCCTCAAGCACCATCCTTACAACTGCCCCAGGCACAAGGTAAGTCAGTCATCTTAACAATAAATGAATGGAGTATTATGCTCTGGTAGCATATCTGTGGTATCACTGCATGCATAGGTTCATAGGTTCTTAGGTGTGTACTAGGCTAATGGCCCTGGGGTATTTACAAGCCTAGCCATAAGATTACCCTGGCATAGTGCCACCCAGGAATGGGGTGGCCTACTGGAATAGCAGCAGACAACTGGCAGCTATGTGGACACCAGGACATGTTTGCCCAATACTAGCTTCCCCACACTATGCAGTAGTACCCAAGGTGACAAATCTCACTGCAGTATATGTGGGGGGGGGGGCAACTAACGGGGGGTCATAGGTCACAGGCATGGATGTCAGTGTGGGGGACCCATAGTCACCCCTCAGCCTCACCCAGCAAGTCAGCCATAAAAAAAACATAAAGAAATATCTGGCAAAGGCCCACAAATGGCGACAATGATGAAATATCCCCCTACAGACTTACACAGTGATAGCACTTGCAATAAGGCTATGAAGGATAAGAAGTCTGAAACTGAAATGTATGCCATTACAATCTGATCTGTGGTCTTTAGTGATATGCCACTAATCTCCAAAACAGGACACAATACTATTTTAAATGGAACCAAAATGTAAAGCAAATATCAGCACGGTTTGTGCAAATGTGTATAGTTGACAGGTGTGCCTCCCACACCCATATTCCCATAGAAATGCATAAACATATATGTTCGTAGGGAAATAGCAGCAGAGTACACATTGCCAGGGCTGTTCCAATCAACATGATAACTTGTTGCATGTCCACAATATGCAGGTGTGAATGAGCTATGTATATGTGTGGTTAATACTGCCAGGATGTGGTCAGCACTTACTCCCAAATGTTGTGTCATAGTGGCCTAGGTACGGTACTGTGGTTGACAGGGCCACGTTCCAAGAACTCCAGTGCCAACTATTCTGCATGTCAGCTATACCTACGGTAGGAGTTGTACATACTGTCTAGATGTCAATATCTCTTAATGCAGGAAAGCTGGACAGGACATGGACAGGTGGCCAAACATATGGACATTACACAGCTTGGAGTAACCTAAGCAGTGCCTACCATATCTCTCGACTGTGATGACCTATTGCAGAATGTCCAGAGGTTTGCATCATATTTGTGGTCTGTATATCATGAAATAGTGGTTGTCTGGCAATTCAATGGCAAATCACATAAGACTAAGGTCAGAAAACAATGACAGATTGTAGTGTCAGACATCATACCCTATAGAAACACGCATGCTAATGCAAAACCTGTTATTGAATCACGTTTCTAGGTTTATAAGGCAAATACTTAAAAACGGTCCTATGTTTAGGTCTCTGTCCCCAATTACTTATGGCTTTGTCCAGATTTCTGGCTCTCAGAAATTGAGATATATGTTTCCTAGTAGGTAGGCAGGTACCTGAAGGTCAGTGTACTGACAATGTATAAAAGGGTGCCACCTTTCAGTGTCAGCATTGACAACATGTCATTGTCCAACAGCCATACCATTAGAATGACACAGGTTGTCACAGAAGCAGCACAAGTATGCCTTGTATATCTGTTCTGCTTGTCCTAACATTGCATTTGCCTGCCAACTATTTGCAAAGCAAGAAAGGGTCATGTCAAAACAGCAATGGCAGACAGAGGGGAAGCAGAGGTTATACCCATAAGAGCAAACAAGAAATTGCCAAACAAGTCTCCCAACTGTCTATGTTTGGCAGAAGATTATTAACACTATTGTCCCCATGTGTGGGTCTTTGTCTGACTGTCATATTTGAGCCTGTCCAGGTGTCAGTCTGTGATGATATGACAGCTAGGCCCACATGTAGCCTCATAATAACATATAGCAACACAAACCATCTAAGAACCACTGCAAATGGAGTGGTGCAATGATGGACAACCTGCTAAATAGGTACACTCAGTGGTGTGATGTCCACAACCTTGTGTGTGATGTAATGGCATGTACCCCACCCAAATCAGAATTACAAATACATAACAGCAGCCAGTGTGGCCAAAGCCTGTGACTGGATGACAGAAGGACAAAGAGACACACATACGAGGAAAGTAACCACTGGCCAGACAAATGGAGAATGTGCACACCAGAACAAATCATGCAGTAACATAGGTGCCATACAGTGTATGGAATCAGTAAACATCACCTGAAAATGCACAACACACACCCATGTAAGTGGAACAAATAAAAAGCCAAACAATGGACACATCAGAGGGAAAATCAGATGAGAACTCCACAAACCTACACACCATAGACCATGTAGACTCCACACACCAGGGTCTTGCAAGTACTAAGGCCTTACTCCAAACCCCAAACACCTACCCTGCACAGATAGGCTAACAGCACTGTCTCTCTACCCTGTTCCATGCAGACTCTGCTGAGGTGTCCCCTGTCTGGTATACAAAGCAATCCAGACCCTGCCTTGATGGGACTGTTGCACATCAGAAACTCAAGGCCCACTCCATCAACCTGTAGGCGCAGCATCAACCTGGGCTGTGATATCAGTACGGCTTGTTGGTGTGACAGATATGTGTACCATACACTCCCCCATCTGTGGAATACACTCCTGTCAACAGCAAGCCAAGTGCCTCAATATCCCCAGTGATGTGCTCCCTGTATAAGTGCATGGGAAACACAAAATAGAGTCCTGTGATTCAGTGTGTTGACATGTTGTAACATGGGCTACACTCTCTTCTGCATAGGTTATAAGGGCTTCAGGTCCAGTACCTTACTAACGTCCTAGCAACCTATCAACCTATACACAACCGTCTGTCAGTGGTTCACCATATTACCCTGTACTGCTCTGCCACTGACATACCTGGAAGTCACAGTGCTATGTTTAATATGCTACACATATAATGGACATTTCTGCACAGTAGAATGCACTCTGTACCCACACCCATACCTCTCAACCTCTGACAGCAAGACATCTGGACAAGGTCATAAATAAAAGTGAGACAAAGGCCCAATGCTAGGCATGTGTTGAAAATATTGCCCTTACATACTGCGAACATTGGTAGAGTAATGGGTTTTGCATTAGGAGGAATTGTCTGAAGCTTATGAAATCTGAAACACTAATGTCTGTCATTATTTTGTAACATCAGTCTTCAATTATATGCAACTAAATTGCCATAAAAACACAGGTTTATGTAGACTGGATGAAACTTCTAGACAAATACCTGGACAATCTGCCAAAAAATGTACAGTTGAAAGGTATGGCCACACCAGGATATGACTTTTCAGGTAAGATGAATGCCACACAAGCAGAAGATCCCCAGCCAGTATATCACCAAGTTGCTGGACTGTTTACTCAGCTTCATCAGTCAATCAGCTGTAGCCATACCTCTAAAGGGGCATTTTTGGGCAAGAATGTGTATAGTTGGGCTCATAATATTGACATATTGTATTCCTCTGGTAAAGCACTGTGATGATCAGAGGATGTCTGTCACTAGGTAATGACAAAATACATTCCAGTGTCAGACTTCAGATACGTCAGAAAATGTATGCTAAAACAAACCCAGTACCTCTAGGAAAGTCATCATCATCGTCATCATCATCAGCCCCTTTTCCCATTTTTTTCTACATGGCATCAGGGTATCATGTTAACTGTCGCCAACTCTCTTGATGCAGTGCCACACTCCTGCCTTCTTCAACACTCATGCCTGACTGTCACAGATCTTCTTTCACATAATCCATCCGCCTCTTTGCTGGACATCCTCGCTTCCTCTTACCTTCTTCCTGTCTGTCCAAAATCATCCTCACCAGATTGTCTTCTGCTTTTCTACATGTGTCCAAACCACCATCATCTGGTATATTTGATCTTTTCTGCAATTGGAGCTACTTTGGCTTCTGCTCTTATGTCCTCATTTCTTCATCTGTCCCACAGTGTGCATCCTGACACCTTTCTCAGGCACTTCATTTCCATCACCTCTAGCTTCTTCAGTTGTTCTGCCTTTACTGCCTAGGTTTCTGTATCATACAGTAGTACTGTCACACCACTGTCTTGTACACCTTACTTTTCAGCTTCTTTGGCATTCTTCTGTCAGGGACTACACATGATACTCTATGCCAGTTGGCTGTAGCCCCTCTAATTCTAGCTTTGACGTCTTCATTCAGACTACCATTCTCCTCAGCCACCCTTCCCAGATGCTTGAAGCTGTTTACCTGTTCCACTATCTTCAGTTCTATCTCTAGTCTCAGCTTCTTCTGATTTTCCCAGTTTGCTGCATTACCACCATCTTATCTGTGCTTAGTTTCATCCCATGTACCTTCAGATTTTCATTCCATTCTTCAATCCTTTGCTGAAGTTCTAGCTCAGAGTCTGCCTGTGATGTCACATCGTCTGCATACAGCAGCTTTGTTGATCTGTCCCCTCCAACCTGTTTGTTAATGTAGTCCATCACCAATGTGAACAGCAGTGGGCTCAGAGCTGAACCCTGATGTGCACCCACTCCCACTGGAAACCCCTTTGTGAGGCCAAATACTGTTCATACTTGAGTCACTGGATCCGTGTACATAGCCTGCACTAATTCTATCAATGTTTCAAGGACTTAAAACCACCAAAGTACTGCCCAGATTAGCTTTCTTGGGACCTTGTCATATGCTTTCTCCAAGTCTAGGAATGCCCAGTTGGACTCTCTCCTCATCTCTAGCTTCTTCTCAAATATCTGTCTCAATGCAAACATCGGGTCAATTGTGCTGTATCCTGATCTGAATCCAAACTGCTCATCCCTATCTTACATTTTACTACTCTGCATATCCGTTTATCAATCACCCTCCCCAGAGCTTTTATGCAATGTGGTAGGAGTTTGATCCCTCTGTACTGCCCACAGTTGTGGGCGTCCCCTTTGCTCTTGTACATTGGCACAAGTATGCTTATTCTTCAGTCATCTGGGATGCACCTTTCTCTCCACACTGCTATTAGTACTCTTAGGAGCCATTACTCCCCTATCTCACCCAGCATCTTTATCATATCTGCTGTGACCTCATCTGAGCCTCCTGCTTTCCCTGACTTCATCTTTCTTAGTGCTGTTCTTACTTCATCTAAAGTGGGCTCCTCTTCTTCTCTCATTGTAGGCTGTTTCTGGGGCAGTACAGTTTCTGTGGGGTTTTCTTCATTCAGAAGCTGCTGGAAATACTCCTTCCATATACCTTTGATGTCCTGTGGACTGGTGAGAAGGTTGTTGCTGGC